>NC_047085.1:198134880-198437910 GCF_902459505.1 Geotrypetes seraphini | reverse complement strand
GTAAATTATTAGTTAGTATCTTGGCTATAGGGTTAGCATATAATACTTTTTGTCAATAAAGGATGGATGAGCACCAAACCAGCTCAATATGTAGAATAAGTAATCCTAGGCCTTCCCTGTATCTAAGGACAAGGCCATATTGGGGAGGAGTGGGATTTGGCTAACTTGGAGAGCTGAAAAAAAGGTCATGTATTATCTGTGATTAGTCATCCAGGCATAAAGACCACTTGACAGGGATGGATCATTTTCCCAATAATTTTGAGGAATCTATTAGAAAGAATCTTTGCATAAATCTTGTAGTCTGTATTTAATAAAGAAATGGGTCTATAATTGGAGACTAAGGGCTCCTTTTACTAAGGTACGCTACCATTTTTAGCGCACACAGCATTGCCCCGCGCGCTAACCCCACACTACGCGCCAAGAACTAACGCCAGCTCAATGCTGGCGTTAGCTTCTAGCACGTACGCTAAAACCGCTAGCGCAGCTTAGTAAAAGGAGCCCTAAGGCCCTCTTTTCTCAAGCTGCATTAGGGATTTTTATTGCCGGCCACTGCGGTAAAAGCTCCAAAGCTCATAGGAATTCTTTGAGTGTCAGAGCTTTTACCGCAATGGCTGGCGATAAAAAAAAACAAAACAAAAAACCCTAACGTGGCTTGATAAAAGGGGGCCTAAATGAGGGTCTTGGCTAGGTTTAGGGATTACAGTTATGATAGTTTATATAAAATTGCTTTTAGATGTTATAGTAGGGTTTAGTGAGTTAAAAAGGCCATATGTAGAAAAAATGGTTTGAAAAATTTTATAGAATTCTGTTGAAAGGCCATATGGGCCGGGAGTCTTGCTAGACTTTAAGGATTTTAGAGCATTTGAAATATCCTATTCTGTAATAGGGGTTTAAAGAAGAATATTTCAGTTAGACCATTGGGTTGATTAAGTATAGACAGAAAGGAATCTATGGAGGAAACATTTTCCAAGAACTCAGAAGAGTATAGTTTAGCATAAAATATTTGGAATTCTGTAGCATTTTCTTTTGTAGCAGTATTTAGGTTACCATTAGCTTGTTCGATATCAAGAATGTGTATTTTCTTTTTCTCTTTAGATAATTAGCTAACATTTTACTACTTAAAGGTAAATGGATACTCATGTATCACTCCATCACTGACCTATACAATCTACTATGCAAGGGTTTAAACACACTCATACTCCAACTGGACCTTTTACAAAGCTGCACTAGGGCCTTAACGCGTGGAATAGCTAGCGCGAGCTAAATTGCCGCGTGCGCTAGCCGCTACCGCCTCCTTTTGAGCAAGTGGGTAGATTTTCAGATAGCGCGCACTATAGCATGCGCTAATCCGGTGCGTGCACTAAAACCGCTAGAGCGGCTTCGTAAAAGGAGTCCTTAGTAGTGCTTTCAACCTTGTGGAACATGAGCTGCTGCTATCCTGCCTAGATGCCTATGGACTATCAGGAAATGTACTGAACTTCTCCAAGACTTCCTGAAATCTCACAGCTGCCAAGTGAAGATTGGGAATACACTACCTCCTGGGCCAGCAACTGTGGCGTCCCACAGTTTCCCATTGTCTCCCTTGCTCAACATCTGCCTTGCCTCCCTAGGAGAACAACTCAGTAGTCTAAATGTCTCCCATTACAGCTACGCTGACGATATTACAATCATCCTCCCTGTCATATGCCTGATGCGCACAGAAATACACAGATTAAGACACCATCCTGCCTACCATAGAAAATTGGATGGTTCACTTCTTTTTTTTTTTATAAATCTTTATTAATTTTCAAATGTTAACAGTGCCATACAATGAATTTAAACAAACACTACACAGAACGCATTTTAAATACACAATTTAAAAAAAACCAATCATTTCCCCCCCTCCTCCCCATAATTAATAGAAGTACATATTTAATTTCAATAATATAGATAATTAAGTATAGCAAATAATAATACATTCCCCTCCCCCCACCCACCCTGGATGTGTAAGGAAGTCAAATAAAAGGAAAGGTACATGACAGTTATTGTGATTCAATAAATGCAGTCAATGGGCTCCACACCATTTTGAATGCGTTACTATATCCCAAACATTCCGCGTTCATTCTTTCATACTTGTAACTGGAACATAGGTTTGCCCACCAGAAAGTGTAATTCAGTCGATCATAACTCTTCCAGTTACGTGTAACCATCTGGATGGCTATTCCCGTTATCAAGAAAAGCCAGTTTTATGTCGATCCAAAGAAGGTTTAATATGTAATAGAGTACCACAAATTATGGCTTCATAAGTCATTGGTATCGATGACCCAAGTACAACATTGATTTGTCCCCAAATTGACTTCCAAAAATTAAGTATCAATGGACAATAGACCAACAGATGATCCAACGTCCTTATATTAACATGACAATGCCAGCTTCTATTAGACTTAGAACTGTATCTTTTGCAAACGAACTGGGGTCCAAAAAATCCTGTGCAACAAGAAAAACCAAGTTTGTCTCATAGATGCTGACGCTGTACATTTTAACCTCCAAGTCCAAATTCGTGTCCATCGAGATGCAGAAATATACTGATTTATCTCGAAGCTCCAAATGTCTCTAAGACTATTTTAGGATAGTCCACTTCAAATTAAAACTGAACACCGAGAAAACAAAATTATTTTTAGCCGCAGTCACCAACTTCTCAGTAAACTCCCTAGCCCTAAGGGGAACCAATTTCCCCATCTCATCCACAATCAGAATCCTAGGTGTGCATCTAGACCAGGGGTGTCAAAGTCCCTCCTTGAGGGCCACAATCTAGTCAGGTTTTCAGGATTTCGCCAATGAATATGCATAAAGCAGTGCATGCAAACAGATCTCTTGCATATTCATTGGGGAAATCCTGAAAACCCAACTGGAATGTGGCTCTTGAGGAGGGACTTTGACACCCCTGATCTAGACAGAAAACTGTCCATGTCCTCCCAAGTCAACCATGTCGCACACAAAGGCTTCAACACACCCTGGAAACTCAGATCCATTAGAAAATATTTTGACCAGGCACCTTTCAAACTTGTCCAAACACTAGTCCTAAGCAAACTAGACTACTGCAACATAATCAATCTAGCAGGACTACACAAACATGGAGACTAAGTGTCATTCAAAACACTGCAGTGAGGCTCATATTCAAACTGAAACAATTCAACCACATCACACCTTTCTACCAAAAGCTGCATTGGCTGAATATTAAGAGCCAAGTGTTTTTCAAATTTGCATGTCTTTTCTACAAAGCTCTAAATGATCTGCTGCCCAACTATCTTATCAATCAATCAGTTGATATTCGCCAGACCTGGATGATCCACTTGACTTCAATCATTCTTCACCTTCCTCTCAATCAGATGCACCCAAAAGAGACTCCTACCCTATCAACCAGCCTCCAAAAATCCTGAATGGAGCCAACTGGTCATAACACTTCAGAAAGCTCCTAAAAATGCACCTCTTCTTCAAACTTGACGACCCACCTTAAAACCCTAGGAAAAGTCTCCTGACACCACTGATACTCTATTCCATGTTGTTGCTCTCAGACTATGACCATCCTTACCTATTTATTAACCTCCCTCTCTGTAAAGTCCTACTTAATTCCTTCCCTGCGATCTTTCAGGTTTCCAGTACTCTCATCTTTGTTATAGCTCGCTGACCCTTCTCAGCCACTTTTTATGTAAACCGCCTCAAACTGAAAGACTTTTGCGGTATATAAATAAAGATTTACGTTATGTAGATCATTTCCTTCTTTTTCACTAAGAAATTGATTGTATTCATATTTGGCTTTAATTAAAGAATTGTAAGTAGCCTGATTATGATGTAATATTTATAGATTGTCAAGTTCTTTTAATTTGTGAAACTACCTTATATACTTGAATATAAGCTGAGATTTTGGGGCCCAAAAATGGGGGTCTCGGCTTATATTTGGGCCATCGCCTACCCACCCCACTCCTAGACCTGTTGCAGGCCTACACAGGGCCTGCTGAAAGACCCGGCCAAATCCAAAACCCCGCGCACCCCCCAACTCCTCAGCAGCTTCACGGTGGATGGGACAGGAGGAATCACTTCCACCTCCTCAGCCTGCCAAAATTGACAACCACACCTCCCTCCCACCTCCCCATGTATCTTTCAGGTCCCTGGTAGCCAGCTGGCGCACGAAACAGGAGCGATCTTTCTGCCCTCCTACTCTGTTCAAGGCAGCTGGCTGATTGGCTAATGCGAGAACTCACAGGGACTTGTGGTTGTCAATTTTGGCAGGCACAGGTGGCAGAAGGGATTCCTCCTGTCTCACCCACCATGAGGCCGCCAAGGAGTTGTGGGGTGGGGTGCATGGGGGAGACCAGAGGGAGGGGTGTGCGGGTTTTTATTTTTTTTTTAATTTGGCTGTGATGGGAAATGGGGATCCCTCATATCCCAGCCCAGCGCTGGACCACCGGGTCCTGTGGCAGGACAGGTGAAGGCCTGCAAGGCATCAGGAGAGAGGGAGAATGGTACAAGGCAGTGAAGGAGATTGTGAGTGGGGCTGGGTCTAGAGCCTGGAAGTGAGCTGGGTGTCTTATATTTGAGTCAACCATTTTTCCTTCTCTTTGGGGGGGAAAAATGGGGGTCTCGACTTATATTCGGATCAACTTATATTCAAGTACAGTAAAACCTTGGTTTGTGAAAATAATCTGTTCCGATAACTTGCTTGTAATCCAAAACACTCGTATATTAAAGCGAATTTCCCCATAAGAAATAATGGAAACTCTGATGATTCATTCCACAACCCAAAAACTTTAATACAAAATACTGTATGTACTTGTATTGCAAGACCTCGCTTGTTTAGAACAGTCACTACACTCCAGTGTCAGAGAGAGAGAAGAACCATTGTCTCAGTTGGGATTATGTAATGTGTGTATAATGTACAGTATGTACTCGTATTGCAAAACCTCGCTTATTTAGAACAGTCACTATATTCCTGCAGTGTCAGAGAGAGAAGAACCCATCGGCTCAGTTGCGATGATGTAATGTGTGTATACTGTATGTACTTGTATTGCAAAACTTTGCTTGTATGTCAAGTTATATTTAATAAAATGTTTTGCTTGTCTTGCAAAACACTTGCATACCAAGGTTTTTCTGTATATACAATAAGTCATTTAGATGAGATTCTTTGTTTAACTTTAAACACTTAAATAGAAATGAATTCACCTCTTAGGATTTAAAGGGGTTAATGTCGGAAGGCAAATTAAATTGAAAAAATTCAGTTATAAAATTGTTAATGTGCTGGCAAGCTTCTTCATCTTCTAGAAGAGTAGTAGTTAGTCTCCAAATTGGTGAATGTCTAGGTAACAAAGATCTCATTTGTACAATAAGTAAAATAGGAGCATGGTCTGAAATAAGGATGGGGATTGAAAGATCCAAAAATAATCTATAGGAGAGAAACTGTAGTGGGTATTATAGAAAAAGGTAAATTCTCTTGCAGTTGGATGTGACAGTCTGCAGGGATCAATGAGATTATGTTGCATAATGAGAAATTTAAAAGCTATAGAGGATTTAGAAGGTGTGATTCTGGACTTTGTCTGTCCATCTACATTGTATCTAGTGGGAGATTAAAATCTCCACCTAAAACGATTGGGAAGTATCTATTTCATAAAGTTTTTGACAAGAGTAATGAAAAAAATCAGGCAAATCTGCATTTGGTTCATATATATTAACTAGTATAAGTTTCTCTTGGAATATTTTTAGTTCAAAAATTAATCAATGACCTTCAAGATCTGCATGTTGTTCACTAATATGAAAATCTAATCATTTTTGGGACAGAATTGGAACACCACCTTTCCTTTCTATAGAGAGGGAGCCTACAGTTTTAGACTTAGACTGGTTCTCAAAATTCTTACAATCCTGCTCTTACACTGTTAATATGAATGGCACCATGTCTTCTCCTTGGAAATCGTTATGCGGAGTCCTGCAAGGGTCATCTCTGTCCCCTATTCATTTCAACATCTACCGGTATATGTCTACTTTTGAAACTCTTCCATCTATCTCCTTTTGAAACATTATGGGCTCCTTTTCTTAAAGCGCTAAAACGCCGTGTGCACTAGCCACTACCGCCTCCTCTTGAGCAGACGGTAGTTTTTCAGCTAACGTGTGTGCTAAAATCGCTAGCGCACCTTCGTGAAAGGAGCCCTGTATACATATGCGGATGACATCCTTGCCTTCTTGAGATAGATTTGAACCTTATTAACCTCACTGAGAATATAATAGAATACATAATGAAACTCCAATCCAGGGCCCTCGCTGTACAAATGAAGCTGAATGAGTCCAAAACAAAACTACTCTGGCTTGGCCCAAAATTAGATCAGCTACCCACGCTCATTTCATTATCTTCTGGTTCCACACTGCAGATTTAATTCTCAGGCAAAGTTTTGGGCATCATTATTGACTCTACACTTTCATTTAATGACCATCTCAACTCTCTGGTAAAAAAAATGTTATTTTAGTCTTCACATGTTGAGAAAAGTGAGATCCAACTTCCACCACCAACATTTTGCTGTCCTTGTACAATCAATCATTCTTTCCAGGCTGGACTATTGTAACTCCATCTATCTAGGTCTAACTAAGAAAAGTCTTCAAAGACTTCAGCGGATCCAGAATACTGCGGCTAGGTTGATTTTCGCAAAAAGTAAATTAGATCATGTTTCCCTGCTTCTGTCAAAACTTCACTGGCTTCCAGTAATTTCTAGGTTTCACTTTAAATGTGCATGGCATTCATCCTCCCCTAATTCCACTATCTTGGAATTCTACGAGACCTGACACTACCAGATCCACCCCAAAACTTAAATTATCTTTCCCCTCATTAAAAGGCGTTACATATGCTTGAAAATTAGGGAAATCTCTTTTCTTCAAAATCATTATGCTTTGGAATACCTTCCTGCCCTGCTGCGGAATCTGGGCTCCTTCCAATTATTCTGAAAGCATCTGAAAACTTGGCTATTCTCAAAAATGTAAATCTCGCTACCCTCTTTATAATCACTAATTCTTATTATGTCTTTCCTTCCTTATATTAAAGTTCCTGTAAACCGTGCCAAGCTCTATCTTTATGGAGAGGATGCGGTATATAAACTTAAGGTTTAGTTTAGTTTATATCCAATTGCAATTTTGCAATAAGTATGACAAATTGGGAACATGTGTTTCCTGCTGAAAATCAGAGGCATGTATTTGCTTTAGATGTGATAATTTTTTTTAATTGGATGCCTTATTCCATTAAATATTCCATAATGCTATTGCTAAGAGTGTCTTTATGATATTATGCCATGAGATTTTAAAATATGAAAAAGTAAATTTGGTGTGTTTGGGTCTACCACATCAATTAATAATCTATAGAAGACCTTACATACAAAATGCCTTTGATAACAAAAAAAAAAATAGAAGCATTAAGAACTATACAGTTCAGCTATAGAGCGAAAACAAATGTGCCTGATTAGTAATGGAGCAAGATAGCAGAACAATTTTCTCCTGACATATCTGAAGAGGTACATTAAATGCATTAAAACCCTTTTCCTGTGAGTATATTATAGAGTTTATGAGAAACTGCTTAATATCAATAAATAATATATCTGTTATTATAGAAAGATAAAATCCTCGGTGTGTGTGTGTGTGTGTGTATATATATATATGTACGCACAATCATTTTACCTTAGCATGACGGATATAATAAAATAGACTGAATAATTGAGTGATAAAACCAGAAACAATTTATCTTAAATTGGTATTTAGGCTTTGACAAGAAGAAACAAATCTCCTGCCTTCAGGTGCAAAATATACCAAACATGATCCTCCATTGCCAGAAAAAGTGACGCCAAAACAACCTACACTGACACTAGAAGTACTTATGGAGGAAATAAAGGCTTAAAGGAGCTCAACTCAAAACATTATGATACAACCTGCAATTTAAAATTGAATTTCTCTATATCAGCTGCATTCACAGCCTTTCAGGTTCATGTGGATCAAGCAGATTTAAAAATTGCACAACAAAATAATCAAAGCAATAAACATATCAAAAAGCTCAAGCAGGAAACTGAAGATCTTTCTAATACATGCAGGCGAAGACCTAGAGGGTACTGACCTTGTAGCATTTCTCACCAAGTGGATCATAGACATCTTAAATTGTCACTGGATCAGCCGCTAGTGTTTGAATGTGCACACTGCACTCCATCAAAAATGAAGATAAGCCTGTCTCATCCTAGACCTATTGTAAACAAACTGCTGCTGTTCCCACAGACCCTACACTTTCTCCGTAAAGCTTGCTCCTTCAATAATCTCCATCATGAAGGTAAAAGTATCTTTTTCATTCCAGATTTCACAAAAACTACAGCAAGGAAAAGAAAATCCTTGAGAGCTCGTCTAAAATGTATGGGAATCCGATATGGCCTGCAATAGCCAGCAAGGATGACTCGCATAGTAATTTTTGGTAGAATCATTTGAGAATGATTATCTTCAAATTAGAGCCAAATATGATTCAGCAGTTGCATGAGATGTCAAAGTCAAAAATAGGGTTGATTTTCTAAGCGTAAAGGAGGAGAAAAGAGCTTGCGCATCCATCTTGTTCAGATGCTCACCAATACCCCCCCTGTACACCACTTCTATAGCCTTTAGGCTGGCAGATGGCTTGCATAGTTAGGTACAGTAGATATTTTTTTGTTTATGGGGGGGCTAACAATTACAAAATAAAATTAATTAAAGTGATATTTGAACCTGGATCCCCTGGTTCTAACCATTAGACTGTTCCTCACAATTGCTTCCTGGTTTGTTAAGAATGCCTATAATACTTGAAGTTATCATAGAGCATGATATCCCCTTTCAATTTTGCTTTCAATGGAGAAGGATGGGAACAGCAGCTACTGTGGAATTAAGGAGGTGTCATATCTTACTCCTTCCAAGTTTATTTAAATTTGATAAATCGCTTATTACATACTAAGCGAGTAACAGTAAAGTATAAGATAGATCTAGAGTTCATTATACAGTTTTAAAAGGGGTTAAAAATAGACTGACAAAACAGACAGACTCAGATACATAAGGGAAGGAAAAAAGAAAGGGAGACAGTTACAAAATTAATATTATTCAATTGAAAAGAAAGAGCCAAATAAGGAGAGAACATGAGGAGTGGGATTAAGATTATTAAAAATGGATTATTTAAAGATTAAATGCGTCTTTAAAGAGAAAAGTTTTTAAATTATTTTTGAATCTGCTGAGATCTTTGACTTCTCTTATATATAAAGGCAGGGCGTTCCAGTTTAAAGGGGCCATTACTGAACAGTGAACAGTTGCTCAATGAGGGCATCTTTTGGTGCCCTGGGAGTGTCTGAAATGGGTCTAAATAAGGATGTCCTTCTTTTAGACGAGGATGTTTCTTCCCTTTCAGTAATCAACACTTGGACATCCTGATTTCAGGCCCACCCTAATCATGCCCACAACATGACTGCTTGTTATTTAGACATAACTACAGTGTTGGACATCCCATTTCTACCTTTGCAAAATCAGTACTTGATGAAGGTTTCAAGCAATTTCAGCCTTTTAAGACATCCATATATTTGAAAATAAGCACCTTTATGTGTTTTATACTAAGCCTCTCCCCCCCCCATATTTGTGCTTAATGTGGTTTAGTAAACGTGACCCATGGAAAGGAAACAATGTTTTAAAACCCATTACTGAAAATTGGATATGTGTTAACATCTCTTTTGTTTTCCACATAGTAAAAATCTCTATTTTTTTCAATTCACGTCTACTGTTTTATGAATAACTATTTTCTTTTTATAGATAAAATAGAAGAGGCACAGAAAGAACTTAATAATCCCGAAGAGTCACCAAAAGATACAGGTAGGCTATTAATTATAATTACAGTGTTCAAAGGGAAAATGGAAATTTTTTATCTTCAAATATTTTTTTATTGAATTTTAGCAGAATAAAAACAGATTATATAATAATTTGCAAATGCCACATACACAATTATCAACTTACTCATTACATGTGATTCTATTTTGGATATATCATAGAAGTAGGAATTGAGACATACAGGTCATTGTGTTTTAATACCTCATTTTTACCTGCATTTTAGAACAAAATTCCCCAACATAGAGCCTGTTCTAAAATACAGGGAAATGAAAGTTTATGCACCAGGTGCATTCTTCATAAACTTCCATTTAAAAAAAACTCTATATAGGATATAAATTTTTTTAGAGAGTTGGCACATAATTGGTTATATCTCTAAAATCTCTGAGTTTATTCTGGCACATAATTGGCTGTTTCAGCACATAATGATTACCTTTGCAATCTTAGAAACATAGTCAGTTGTGTTCCTGACGCTGTCACAGTGACCTATTAACCTTTCCAGTTTCATATGGGGACGAACAACATGAGCAATAGGAACTACAACAGGGAAGTACTGAAGGACCAGTTCCGGATGCTAGGAAGGAAGCTGAAGACCAGAACGCAGAGGATAGCATTCTCGGAGATCCTGCCGGTACCCAGGGCAGATGAGAAGAGGCAGATGGAGCTGCAAGCAGTCAACGCGTGGATGCGGCGCTGTTGTGAGGAAGAAGGATTCCACTTCGTGCACAATTGGACAACGTTCTGGGGGAAGAGCAAGTTCTACAGGAAGGATGGACTCCACCTCAGCAGAGACGGAACGAGGTTACTTGCAAGCAACATCAAGAGAGAAGTGGACAAGTTTTTAAACTAGGAAGAAGGGGAAAGCCGACAGTCGACAGGGAGAGAGAGAGTCGATGGTTCGGGAACCAGTATACCCAGAGGATACCGTGCAAGAAGATAGAGGGAAAGACTCACCAGATTACAGGCAAGAGAGATCGAAAAGGACACAAGAGGGAAGGAAATGCAAGAAAGGAAAAAGCTGCAAACTCAAGTGTATGTACACAAACGCAAGGAGCCTTACAAATAAGATGGGTGAATTAGAAGCAATAGCACAAAAGGATAACGTTGACATCATAGGCATCACGGAAACATGGTGGACTGAGCAAAATGTCTGGGACACTGTGCTACCGGGATACAAACTATACCGCAGAGACAGAGTGGCTCAAAAAGGTGGGGGCGTTGCCATATACGTCAAAGAGGAAATTGAATCTGCTGGAGAGAACACGCCACAACTGACGGATAAGTTAGTCTCTATGGGTCAAAATTCCAGGAACAAATGGCCTGGAAACGAAGATTGGCATCTACTACCGACCCCCCAGGGCAGTCCAAAGAAATTGATGGAGAAATGACAGACGAGATTAAACGCAACTGCAAGGGAGGCAACACAGTTATCATGGGTGACTTCAACTATCCGGGAATAGACTGGAACCTAGGCATCTCCGGCTGCATTAGAGAGACCAAGTTCTTGGATGCTGTAGGCGATTGCTTCCTGGAACAACTTGTCAAGGAAAATACTAGAGAAAATGCAATTCTGGACTTAATTCTAAATGGCCTGCGAGGACCAGCACAAGATGTAGAAGTAGAAGGGACGCTGGGAAGCAGTGATCACAATATGATCCGCTTTGATCTGGACGCAGGGGAGAAACATCGGTCCAAATCGACAGCCACGGCACTGAACTTCCGAAAAGGGAATTACGAAGGGATGAGACTCATGGTAGGGAAGAAGATTAAGAAGAGGATAAGCACTGTAAAAACGCTAGAGCATGCTTGGTCCCTTTTTAAGGACACAGTCACCGAGGCGCAAAATATATATATACCGTGTATCAACAAGGGATCCAAGAGGAAAAAGAACAAAGAACCGGCGTGGCTCACTGTAGAGATGAAGGAAACGATCAGAGACAAGAAAACTTCATTTAAGGAATGGAAAAGGTCAAAAACGGATGAAAACTGGAAGAAACACAAACAACATCAACACAGGTGCCATAAGGCGGTAAAAGGGGCCAAAAGAGACTACGAGGAAAAAATAGCCAAGAAGGCGAAGAACTTCAAGCCGTTCTTTCGATATATTAAGGGGAAACGACCTGCAAAGGAAGTGGTGGGACCGTTGGATGACCATGGAATAAAGGGAGCACTAAAGGAGGACAAAGCAATCACTGACAAACTGAACACATTTTTTTGCATCTGTATTTACCGAAGAAGATGTACACAGCATACCGGAACCCATCAGGCTATATGCTGGAAACGAAGACAGAAAGCTGACAGGATTGACGGTCAGTCTAGAGGAGGTATGTAGGCAGATTGATAGGCTTAAGAGTGATAAATCCCCGGGACCGGATGGCATCCATCCGAGGGTCATCAAGGAACTGAAAGGGACCATAGCTGAACTGCTTCAACTAATAGCCAATCTGTCGATCAAATAGGGAAAGATTCCAGAAGACTGGAAGGTAGCGAATGTTACACCTATCTTCAAGAAAGGTTTGAGGGGAGATCCGGGGAACTACAGACTGGTGAGTCTGACCTCTATACCGGGAAAGATGGTAGAGTCACTGATAAAGGACAGCATCATTGATCACCTTGATGGAAACGGGCTGATGAGGACCAGTCAGCACGGTTTTAGCAAAGGCAGATCGTGTTTGACCAACTTACTGCACTTCTTTGAGGGAGTAAACAGACAGATAGACAAGGGCGATCCAGTCGACATTGTATATCTGGATTTTCAGAAGGCGTTCGACAAGGTTCCGCATGAACGACTACTTCGGAAAATTGCAAGCCATGGAATTGAGGGTGAAATACTCACGTGGATTAAAAACTGGCTGGAGCATAGGAAACAGAGAGTGGGGGTAAATGTACAATACTCTGACTGGAAGAGTGTCACCAGTGGGGTGCCGCAGGGCTCGGTGCTTGGACCCGTGCTCTTTAATATCTTTATAAATGATCTGGACATAGGTACGACGAGCGAGATGATTAAATTTGCGGATGATACGAAGTTATTCAGAGTAGTAAAGATGCAGGGGGATTGCGAAGATCTGCAACGTGACATAATCAAGCTCGAGGAATGGGCATCGACATGGCAGATGAGGTTCAACATGGATAAGTGTAAAGTGATGCATGTCGGTAACAAAAATCTCATGCACGAATACAGGATGTCTGGGGCGGTACTTGGAGAGACCTCCCAGGAAAGGGACTTGGGAGTTCTGATCGACAAGTCGATGAAGCCGTCCACACAATGTGCTGCGGCAGCAAAAAGGGCAAACAGAATGCTAGGAATGATAAAGAAGGGGATCATGAACAGATCAGAGAAGGTTATCATGCTGCTGTACCGGGCCATGGTACGCCCTCACCTGGAGTACTGCGTCCAGCACTGGTTGCCGTACCTGAAGAAGGACACGGTACTACTCGAAAGGGTCCAGAGAAGAGCGACTAAGATGGTTAAGAGGCTGGAGGAGCTGCCGTACAGCGAAAGATTAGAGAAACTGGGCCTCTTCTCTCTCGAACAGAGGAGATTGAGAGGGGACATGATCGAAACATTCAAGATACTGAAGGAGATAGACTTTAGTAGATAAAGACAGGTTGTTCACCCTCTCCAAGGTAGGGAGAACAAGAGGGCACTCTCTAAAGTTGAAAGGGGATAGATTCCGTACAAGCGTAAGGAAGTTCTTCTTCACCCAGAGAGTGGTAGAAAGCTGGAACGCCCTTCCAGAGGCTGTTATAGGGGAAAACACCCTCCAAGGATTCAAGATAAAGTTAGACAAGTTTCTGTTGAACAAGAACGTGCGTTGGTAGGGCTAGTCTCAGTTAGGGTGCTGGTCTTAGACCAGAAGGCCACCGCGTGAGCGGACTGCTGGGCATGATGGACCACTGGTCTGACTCAGCCAACCGGAGGTCTTCCCGATGTCAGCGCTGACATCGGAGGAAGGGAGGGCTTTGCTTAAGCCCTCCCTCCGACGTCGGCGCTGACATCGGGAGGACTTCCGTTCGGCTGTGTGCTACGGCAGGGCAGGTAAGGAGAAGGAGAGGAGACTATGCTTGCGACCCTGGGGGAGCCCGGGCCCCCTGTCAGCTCCGGGCCCCTGAATGCAGGACTGGTAGTACTGCCCTGATGGCGGCCCTGGGCAAGATCTCCCTCGACTGAACCCATGCTGACTCTATCTCATTAAATCATGTTTATCTATGTGTTCCACAATTTTATTTTTTATAATTGTTTCCACCATTTTGCCCGATACTGAAGTCAGGCTTACCGGATCTCTCCTGGAATCCTTTTAAAAAATCGGAGTAACATTGGCCACCCTCCAATCTTCTGGTTCTACAGATGATTTTAGCAACAGGTTACAGATCACTAACAGCAGGTCAGCAAGTTCATGTTTGAGTTCCTTTAGTATAAGAACATAAGAACCAGTTCAGATGATTTATCACTTTTTAACTTGTCGATTTGGCATAGTACAACTTCCAGATTCACAGAGATTTCTTTCAGTTCCTCCCTTGAATACCATTTCCAGTTCTGGTAGATCTCTTACATCTTCTTTCTTAAAGATCGAAGCAAAAAATTCATTCAGTCTCTCTGCTATGGCATTATCCTCCCTGAGTGCCCCTTTTGCTCCTTGATCAGCCAATGGTTCCACGGATTCCCTCACTAGTTTTCTGTTTCTGATGTACCTAAAGAAATTGTTATGAGTTTTTTGCACATTGGCATGTTGCTTTTCATATTTCTTAGCTTAGCTTAGCTTTTGGATCATTTGTTCGTGTTGGCAGGGGCTGCCCCTAAAGACCAACTATCCTCGAAAGTATCCATTTCCAGATGGATCTGTATGACCATTTCTTCAGTCAGTATCAGAAATTAAAACCACCTATATCTGTGAAGGCACGGTCCACTTGAAGCATTGTTTCCATATGGGCGGAATCTTCTGAAATCTGTACAGAGGCCACTTGGTCCTCTCTCCATAGGTTTATGAAGTTTTACAGGTTGGATGTGGTGGCCAAACAGGACTCCACATTCAGATCATCCATTCTGTTAGGTTAATTTTTCCTGCCCTAAACTCGAGGGAATGCTTTGATATATCCCGCAGGTTTAGGAATAGAATGTCACACTAGAAGGAAAAATTAGGTTATAGTATTACTTTGCTAATCTTCTTTCTTGTAGACAGGCACTATATTACTGAAGCCTGCTCTGTCAGATGTTCATTTGCCTTCTTACTGCCTTGAATGTGCTGGAGCATCTGAACATTTTGTTTCTTTCCTTTATCCAGTTTTAACAAGGTCTTGGCATCCCAAGTCCTCTAAATTTTCTTCACACTTCTACCTCTAACCCTCTGTTGTAGTTCCTTTCTATTTTTCCTACTGTAAACCGCGTCGAGCTCTACGAACGTGGAGATGATGCGGTATACAAACCTAAGGATTAGATTAGATTAGATTAGGTCAAAAAACACTGAAAGATTAAGGAAGCAACACTCCTGATCCTTTCCCATGGAGTGGTGATCAATTGCAGCCATTCACTAGATCCTAAATGTCAATTTTTAAGACAGACGTTTAGTCCCCTTCTGAAATGGGGCATAAACGTGTATGAACTGGCCATATCCTTGTCCCATACAAAGCACGCCCAAACTAGGCCCATTGCCGTTTGCACCCATTTGGGTCTAATACACGCATTTCCTAGGCTTTGTAAAATGGGGAATTAGATGTTTATGTAAGATAAATGTTTATGTGCTGGTTTATGCATGTGTTAAATGAGGGCCATATTGCTTGTAACAAATATGCCCTAGAATTGCCATCAGTGTAGTCTTGGATTTAGATATATTTTTTCTCTAGGATAATATTTTCATATTCTACTGAATATTGAAATCAATAGCCTGTGAGTTTCTCCAATTACTTATTATTTTTATTGCATCATCTAAGAGGAAATCTAATAAAGATGAATATGCTTTTGTTAAATTTATATTCGCGCCTAAAGATTCCCACATAATTCTGAAAGAGATCTCTTGTAATTGGAGAACATTCCCTATTCTGTTCCAAACAGCGTACCGATATTTTTGGAGATTTAGACAATAAACTAGAGAGTACCAACATCCCTAAATTACTATGCCGCTGATCACACCCCCTTGGCTAGTCAATACCAGTTTTTCTACTCAATGACATTGCATTTATATGTAAGCTTGTGTAATCTAGACCAACTCCATCCAATGACAAATTACTGTTCTAGTGATATATTTTAAATTCTAAAACTTTGAACTTGTGTTTCAACTTTTGCAGGAAGCAATAAAAAAAACAAATTGACTCCCTTAACTGTGGCCTTCAGCAGGGACCTCTGTGACTATAGGGCTCATTATCAAAGCCTTTAGACACACAAAGTACCATAGAAACCTCTGGTACTATGGGCCTGATTCTATAAACAGCGCCATTTATATAATCAAGCCTAGTGGTGCCGAGGTGGACTTAGGTGTCACTAGGCGTCCTAAAGGTAGGCGTCGCTACATTTGTCCAGTTCACTGGCCTAATTTACAAGCACCTGTCTTAGATGCCTAACTCAACTATGCCTATTCTCTGCCCCTAATCACGCCTACTTTTCAGGTAGGCATCAGGCATTGGAAGGCACCTTCACTTAGGCATTGCTAGACGGTGTGCAGAATTCCACGCCTTTTAATTGTAATTTTTTAAATTATTCAATTAACTTCAATGGCATAGTCAATTACCATGTCATTTAAGCTAATTTTTTAAAATTTAGGTTAGTTGTGGATTTTAGTTAGCTGTCGCTAAGTGGCCTCAATTGCAGCACCTAGCAGTGCCTAACTAAGGCGCCGTTTATAGAATCAGGCCCTATGTGTGTCTAAGGGCTCCTTTTACGAAGGTGCGCTAGCATTTTTAGCACACGCACTGGATTAATGTTTGCTTTAGCGCGCGCTAACTGAAAAACTCCCGCCTGCTCAAGAGGAGGCGGTAGTGGCTAGCATGCGTGGCATTTTAGCGCGCATTATTCAGTGCGTTAGGGCCCTAACGCGCTTTCGTTAAAGGAGCCCTAAGTGCTTTGAAATATTGTGTAAAAATATGAGGTTAGCAGCTTCCAGACTTCCATTAATAAAGTAGAGGTATTGTAAATCTCAAATATGGTACTGCTTGTTCTTTACAGAAGTTAATCAGAGTTACCGCAACATGATCAGATAAGATGGTGAAAACAAAAAAACAATCCAAGCAGTCTGCAGTGAAGAGTCAAACGAAGAAAAACAAAAGGAAAGAAACTGCAGAGTTGATGTACAAAGTGTCGGGTTATTTTATTAAAAATAAAATCAATGATGGTTCTCTTGTGTGAAGTGCCGGACTCAACATGGGCCGTGTTTCGGAGAAACGGTCCTTATTCAGGAGTCTGGATGAAATAGAATCACAATTATGGAGAACCGTGGATTTTGAGAAATTGGTGGGCAGTGGAAACTGCTGGATTATGTCCTGTTGCGGCTTCTACTTGCATCACACTGTCGCTACTAGCTTCATGCTGTACAGCCACAGCAGGACAAAATAATGGCAGTTTCCACTGTCCACCAATTTCTCAAAATCCACGGTTCTCCATAATTATGATTCTATTTCATCCGGACCCCTGAAGAAGGAGTGTTTCTCCTAAACACAGCTCGTATCGGGTCCTGCACGTCACATAAGAGAACCATCATTGGGATTACCATAATTTATTTTATTTTTAATAAAATAACCTGATACTTTGTCATCGACTCTGGGGTTTCTTTCCTTTTGTTTTTCTTCAGATACGATAGTGGCCAAAATATTAATAGCGACAATTATCGAGATTAATGTGTTAGAAACTAAAATAACAATCAATGTGCATCTGCATTTGATGCAGAATCAGATAGAAAGTAAACTCTATATAGTATCCTGAAGTTCCCAAGTATCTGTTAAGCCAAAATTGTGAATAATCTCAACCCACAGATTCCTTGCCTTAGATGAAATAAATTTACTTTTCAACCATCGATCTCTAATATGCCTCTCCTTTTACTAAGCCGCAGTAGAGGTTTCTACCACAGCCTAGAGCGTTAAATGCTCCAATGTTGCTTCCATGCTCATAGGAATTCTTTGAGCTTTGGAGCAGTGTGGGAGCATTTAGCGTTCCGAGCCACAGTAGAAACCTCTACTGTGGCTTAGTAAAAGGGTGGGGGACAGTGTCTAAAGGAGTCATCTTCCAGAATGGTGGGTTTATTTTCAAAAATCAAACATAGACAACCTTAGATACAGATATTAGTTATCCCGTTTAGGACCTCAGCGGTGCTAACTGTGAGAAGGTTTCATTCACAGATGTATAAGCACAGAAGTCTTCATCGGTCTCAATTTTTTATGTATTTTTTCATATATAAGTTTTAATACTTCATTTAATAAATAGATAAATTTTTGAAAAAAGTACTCCTCTCTTTTAGAGAAGCATAGCAGGGGCTCTTCACCAACATAGGCTATGTTTCGCCCAAAAAGGTGACTCTCTCTTCTTTTTGTCAGGGGAAAATACCTTGATAAAGCCCCCTGGGCGAAACATAGCCTATGTTGGTGAAGAGCCCCTGCTATGCTTCTCTAAAAGAGATGAGTACTTTTTTCAAAAATTTATCTATTTATTAAATGAAGTATTAAAACTTATATATGAAAAAATACATAAAAAATTGAGACCGATGAAGACTTCTGTGCTTATACATCTGTGAATGAAACCTTCTCACAGTTAGCACCGCTGAGGTCCTAAACGGGATAACTAATATCTGTATCTAGGTTGTCTAAGTTTAATTTTTGAATTTAACCTTAAAAAAACAAATCTTTATTGCCTTATAGATTTGGGTTTATTTTCAGTCAGTACAAGCACATCTGCAGTTGACTTTTAAAAATGTGGGAAATCTCTTATAGCTACTAAATATTAAAATCATATTTCTATTTTTAATGTGCAAATCCAACTTAATCCATCTTCCTTCAGTATCTGAGGCTTGTGAATTACTAGTTTGTGGAACCGAATGCCTGAACAATAATGCCACTCCATTCTTTTTCCCCATTGTTAGAGAAAATGCAACCACTCAGTAATATTTACTACGAAACAACTGAGGGAATTTATATTTTAAGTGGGTTTCTTGTAGCAAGACCACCTCAGGGCAGTACTGCACCAAGTACAACCATAACTTTGTTTAATCCTTTTATATTTAGAGAGAACAAAACACTTTGAAGCAGTGTTGCAGTGAATGATTTCTTATTCAATTCCTGGACACATATTAGCCATAAAAGGCTACTATAAAAACCCGATTCTGGGACCGTTCTAATATGATTTGGTGCAATGTTAAAGATAATAAGAAAACCAAAATATTGTTTTAATAGACTCTTTAGTGCCCTGGTGAGCATTTAACAAGAGGAGCATGAACCATTTTATTGAGGGGTAATATACTCCCACAGAAGACAAGGAACAGAGAATGATTGATGCTGCAGAACTCATGAGTAACATCTGCCAGCATGGGTATGGCACTGAAGGACTCATTTTTAAAGAGCCTCCATTCTAGTGTTTTTTGAAAGCAGTCATTATGGGAAGAACTAGTGGAAAGAGAAAAAAATGAAGCTAACAGTCTTCCTTTTTCTACCTTCCACCCCACTCCACAAATTCACATAGTTTTTTTTCATTACACATATTTAAATTGATAGAAAGATGTGCACAGCCATTGTTTTCAATATTCTGAAGAAGCTATATTATCAATTTCAGCGCATATAGGCAAGCTTTGTAAAAGGACCCAATAAAGAGGTATTAATATTTGAAAGGATTACAGATAATGCCAATGTGTCCCAGATTAGATAGTTCTTGAATAAACATTTTCAGCATATGGAACTTCTTAAGAAAACAGATGATGATGATTATATTATAAATTAAAGCAAACATTAGATTGCCAAATCTCAGATTAGCAAGAAACATCAAATTAAGCAAATTCTTTCATCTTTTCCTGTTATCAATTTAAAAAGAATATTGCATGAATGTAACAAATGTTATTAAAGAATGTTTGTTTAATTCATCAGAATTATGCTTATGTCGTTTTCTACCTTCCTGTAGTACTGTAAAACAGTGGTTCTCAACCCAGTCAGCATTTCATGACTAGGAGAAAGATTTTCATATAATGAGGCAGTACACTCAAAGCCATCTCATGTACAGTCATTGTGGAAACTCTAAAAACCAGACTAGATGAACATGTCCCAAGGACTAGATGAACCTGTCCCAAGACTACTGTAAGCTCTGTTTGATTTCTAGCCTCCTCTTTGCTTTTCTGCCCCTTTGAGTCCTGTGCTTTGCTAAAATGAGAATTTAGTTAGAAATACAAATTCTAAAAATAAGCAGTTAAGGTTAGCAGCTTGCATGGAGATTGTTTCCAGGTACCATTATTGAAGCTCAGATAAATTCTATGACACAAATTATGCATGATGAATTGGTGAAGTTAAAGCAGATGCTAGACATTTTTTGAAATAACATTGAAAGCAAATCCAAATGAGAATAGAAAAGAGTATAAACACTGGCAAATCAGATAGACATCAGTAATTAGGCTAGGAATGAATTTGAAAAGAAGATTCCCAAAAATGCAAAATCTAGTATTTTTCCTCAAGACATCAGAACAAGAAGTTTTCAAAGGAGTCAGATCACTAGATGGCCAGAGAGGAAAAGGAAAGAACAGAAAAAACTAAGAACATAAGAATTGCCACTGCTGGGTCAGACCAGTGGTCCATCGTGCCCAGCAGTCTGAATGTGTGGCACAGTGGTTAAAGCTACAGCCTCAGCACTCTGGGGTTGTGGGTTCAAACCCACGCTGCTCCTTGTAACCCTGGGCATGTCACTTAATCCCCCCATTGCCCCAGGTTTATTAGATAGGTTGTGAACCCGCTAGGACAGACAGGGAAAAATGCTTGAGTATCTGAATAAATTCATGTAAACAGTTCTGAGCTCCCTTGGGAGAACGGTATAGAAAATTGAATAAATAAATAAATATTCAAATGACTTTTGTTCCTAACTTTGAGAGTTATGGTTCTAAATTAGCCTGTGAAGATTTATTAGGGCTGAGCTTCTAAATTTTTATTGAAAGGGGTAGATTTTCAGTGAGGTTTAAGTGAGCAGGAGAAGTTCCTGTCCATTTAAAATTGATCAGTGGGCTGTTTCTGGATATTCAGTTACTCTTGGATGTCCTGTTGAAAATGCTCCTCTAAGGCAGATTAGTGATATCCAAGTCAGAACGTCCCAAATGAACATCCATCTCGCATGTATTTTCAAACAGAACATAAGTCAAGATTTCCCATTTGAAAATGTATGGTATGGATTTTCATTTGCTAGAAACGTCCTGCATGGTCCATCTAGTCTGCTCATCAAGGTGACCAGAGCCATGTCTTTCATTCTGAGGGGGATCCTAGCCACCCATGCTTAAACACTAGTTGTCAAGTATGCACTATAAGAACATAAGTTTTGCCTTACTGGGTCAGACCAATGGTCTATCTAGCTCAGTAGCCTGTCCTCATGATGGCCAATCTAGGTCACTAATACCTGGCAAAAACCTATAAAGTAGCAATATTCCATTCTACCGATCCAGACCAAGTAGTGTTTTCCCCCATGTTTGTCTCAATAACAGACTATGGACTTTTCATAATATCATATTTTAATAACATTGACTTCAGTCTATTCAATAGCTGCATTTGGAAAAATGGAGATTTCACTGTAGCTAATACTTGATCTCTCATTGATAATGTTGAATCTAATCTAACCAAATCTGGAGAAGAGGAGACTTAGAGGGGATATGATAGAGACTTACAAGATCATGAAGGGCATAGAGTAGAGAGGGACAGATTCTTCAAACTTTCAAAAAATAAAAGAACAAGAGGGCATTCGGAAAAGTTGAATGGGAACAGATTCAAAACGAATGCTAGGAAGTTCTTCTTTACTCACCTGGAATGCGCTTCCAGAGGACGTAATAGGGCAGAGTACGGTACTGGAGTTTAAGAAAGGATTGGACAATTTCCAACAAGGATAGAGTGGTATAGATAGAGGATTACTGCACAGGTCCTGGACCTGTTGGGCCGCCGTGTGAGCGGACTGCTGGGCATGATGGACCTCAGGTCTGACCCAGCGGAGGCATTGCTTATGTTCTTATGTTATGATAGGGTTTCTATATGGCTTCAGAAAAAGGAGGACAGATTGAGAGATCCAGGTTTTACTTCCATTGCTTTTAATGAAAGTAAAACCTGGATCTCTCAATTTGTCCTCATGTTTTTTTGGAGCCATATGATAACTCTATGTTATGAGAATAGATTTCATTACACCAGGAATATATGGCTTTAATGACAAGTGTAATTAAAATGTTTCACTATATAAGAAAGTATTTGATAGTTTAGTAGATAACTGTATTTTCCTCAGATTTTCTTCCTAAAGATAATTGAAAACACTATTATTTTGCCCAAAATACAAATTGCCTTTCTTCATTCCGTGGACTCATCTTTGGATCCTTTTGGTAAATTTCATCTAAAAATATATGAAAGAAAATATTAGAATAAAAAATATATGTTGGAATAATGCACCTTTTTTTGCCACGTATTCTGTTTCTAAAAATTCTCTTTTGGGAGTTTTGATCAATCATACTTTTTACCTTCATGGCTTTTCAATAATGATCGTTCCCTCCTAACACCACTCTCTCCCAAATCCCTCAGTTTATTTGATTCATAACACTAAGAATGGCTTAACAGGAGATGGTTTAAAAATGTTAATCAAGAACAAAATCTAAATGGTAAAAGCCAGATCTACTATTTAGCTTTTTTGTATCATTTTGATAGTACTTCTGCTTGAAATATATATTGCAATTTTTATTTATTTATTTTTTTAAATAAGTAGCATTTTCTTGTAGTGTCGCATCAGGTTGCCAGTTTTCACTTTGATGCAGTGGACAGAACAGGAAGATACGATCTACCCATCACACACCTACGCATTATGTAGGAGGTAGTCAGAAATACATTATGCCTGCACCTGTTTTACTAAGCCTTTTTTTTTTTATATGTTTACCATAGAACAATTGTCTTTCTTAAAACTTTTGTGATTTATATTTATTTTTTCTTTGTACTGTATATTTTTCTGTAATAATGCACACCAGTTTTTAACTCTTGTATATAACATGAAATTATATAAAAGTATCTTTTTTTGAAAATTGAACATGCTGTATTAGTGTTCCCACTGTCCTCCTGATGCATTCCTATCCCTTCCCTAAATTGCTCTTCTGAGCCACAAAGCACATCTTTTGAGCGTCATATCATCAAAACTGACCACAAAGTACAAGTAAAATTTAGGTTTCCTTTATTGCATTATGATTCAGTGTTGTGGTGGTTGAAAATTTCATATAAATTTTTACTTTGCACTTCTAGTTATACTGTTATACCGATCACCAACCTATAAGAAAATTTTTCATTATTTAGTCTACTATATTTTAAGGGACCTAGAAGAAAAAGAATACAGAGGGAAATTTTATATATTAAAGAGAGACAGTATAGGAGGTACAAAGTCGGCAGCTGGTTCATATTAAATTGTAGAAGAGGCTATCGATCCAATTATTACTCCAACCCCTTCCTTAGCCACAATAAAGTTCAGCAATTGTTTGGTTCAAAAAAGGAAATTTTTACTCACCAAATAAAACACATTTTAAAGGAAAATTCAGCGGTGTTTTTAATACATTTGATATAGCATTCAGGATCTCTGCTCAAAGTACAAGGTGCCCACAAAAACACTTCTTGATTTTAAATGGTTACAAAATTAAAACTTATTGGAATATGTTTATAAATAAGATAACAGCAAATACAAGTCCCAAAAAGCACGGTTAGCAAGATCTTACACAATCACTTGCACTTTCACCCTTATAAGTTGCAATTGGTGCAGAAGTTATAATCTTCAGACAATACAACACGACAAAATGACCAGGTGTTCCTCAAGTGGTCCCCGAGATCACCGGACATTACTGTTTGTGACTTTTTCCTTTGGGGGTACGTGAAAGACAGAGTATACCGCAACTATGGATGATCTGCAGGAATGCATCACTGAAGCTATAAACGTGATCACGCCGAATATGCTTCGGAGAGTCTGGTCCGAGCTTGATTATTGCAGCGATGTTTGCTGAGTAGCAGGTGGGGTGCACATTGAGTGTATATAATCAACAGATACCATATAAAACTTTGAGTTGATGACGCTGTACCATCAAAGGTGAAAGAATATTCCAATAAATTTGGGTTTTGTAACTATTTAAAATCAAGGAATGTTTTTGTGGGCACCCTGTATATTTTCCTACGGTGGTGTCAGAGTTCCATCTAAACAAGTTGTTCATCCTGCCAATATTCTTTCCTAGACATCTTGCCCATCTTGGCAAAAGTGCATTGCACACCTTGGACTGCAAGTGAGCATTGGCTTTTTACCTGGAGTGGACTAAACCCTATAAACAATCCACCCCACTTTTGGTTTTTTTGATCCCAATGGGATAGGGGTTGCTATCGGTGAAAATACTCTTTACAATTGGCTGGCAGACTGCATCTTTTATACTTATGACCATGCTGGGCTGACTCTAAAGCCACAGCTACCTCAGTAGCTCACTTGGAAGCAATGTCCATTTAAGAGATTTGCAAGGCTGCAATATGGTCTTCACACCCACTACTGCCTTGAGCAGAACACTTGACAAGACAGCCAGTTTGATCAGGTTATTTGGTGTCTAGATTCCAACTCTACCCACCTAGTCCTGTTTTATTCTGTTCCAGGCTCATCGAAAACAACAAAGCTAGGACAATAGGAACTCACAACAGTGAGTCCAAGATCAGTTATCTTGAAAACATATGCTGTTGTGAAGGTGCAGTCTGGAACAGAATATGTTTTCAAGTTAACTGATCTTGAACTCGCTGTTACTTGTCCCAATTGTCCTAGCTTTGTTGTTTTTGATGGGGTTGGTACCTAGGGATTCTCACATGTGAGAACCATTTGGCCTGATTGTCTTCAGAGAAAGCAAAGTTACTTACCTGTAGCAGGTATTATCCCAGGACAAGCAGGCAGCATATTCTCACATGTGGGTAACATAAGAACATAAGCTGTGCCTCTGCCGGGTCAGACCATAGGTCCATCCTGCCCAGCAGTCCGCTCCCGCGGCGGCCCAGACAGTCACGACCTGTCCGAATCTTCAGAAGGGGCTCCTTGCCACCTTGGTTTCCCAATTAAGTCCTGCCTTCCTATCGAAGTCCTAGCCCTCCGGTCTTGCACATGCACGACCTGGATGGTTTATACTCATTACCTGGTTAACTTTCTATACTTGTGTTACATCCCAGCTCCTCCCTCAGTATCCCACGATCCCTTTATCCCTCAGGAATCCGTCTAATCCCTGTTTGAATCCCTGGACCGTACTCTGCCTGATCACTTCCTCCGGTAGCGCATTCCAAGTGTCCATGACCCTTTGGGTGAAAAAAAACTTCCTTGCATTTGTTTTGAACCTATCTCCCTTCAGTTTCTCCGAATGCCCCCTCGTACCTGTTGTCCCCCTCAGTCTGAAGAATCTGTCCCTATCCACCCTCTCTATACCCCTCATGATCTTGAAGGTCTCTATCATATCTCCCCTGAGCCTCCTTTTTTCCAGAGAGAAGAGCCCCAGCCTATCCAACCTCTCGGCGTATGGGCAGTGTTCCAGCCCTCTTACCATTCTCGTTGCTCTCCTTTGGACTCTCTCAAGTACCGCCATGTCCTTCTTGAGGTGCGGCGACCAATACTGAACGCAGTATTCCAGATGCGGACGCACCATCGCTCGATACAATGGCATGATGACTTCCCGTGTTCTGGTTGTTATGCCCTTCTTTATGATGCCCAGCATCCTGTTGGCTTTTTTCGAGGCTGCTGCGCACTGTGCAGATGGCTTCAGTGATGCATCCACCAGCACACCCAAGTCTCTCTCGAGTCTGCTGTCTCCCAACAATACCCCCCCCAAATTGTAACTGAACAACGGGTTATTTTTCCCTATATGCATGACCTTGCATTTGTCCACGTTGAAGCGCATTTGCCATTTGTTTGCCCAGTCTTCCAGCTTGTCCAGGTCCCTTTGTAGGTCCTCACACTCCTCCCTGGTCCTAACTCCGCCACACAGTTTGGTATCGTCTGCGAATTTTATAACCTCACACTTTGCCTCCTTTTCCAGGTCATTGATGAATATGTTAAAGAGTAACGGCCCCAGCACCGATCCCTGTGGCACACCGCTCGTGACTCCCCGCCAGTCAGAATATTGACCCTTTACTCCGACCCTCTGCAGTCTACCCGACAACCAGTGCTTGATCCATCTGTGCACATCCCCTCCCACCCCGTGGTTCCACAGCTTCTTAAGTAGCCTTTCATGTGGCACCTTGTCGAAAGCCTTTTGAAAATCGAGGTAAATGATGTCTATGGGCTCCCCATTGTCCACCCGGCTGCTTATTCCCTCAAAGAAGTACAGAAGGTTCGTTAGGCACGACCTTCCCTTACAGAATCCGTGCTGGCTTGTTCTCAGTAGGCCATTCCTCTCGATGTGCTCGCAAATGCCGTCCTTGATCATAGCTTCCACCATCTTCCCTATAATTGAAGTCAGGCTCACCGGCCTGTAGTTCCCGGGGTCACCCCTCGATCCCTTCTTGAAGATAGGTGTGACATTTGCCAGTTTCCAGTCCTCTGGTACCTCACCAGTTCTCAGGGATAGGTTGCAAACATGTTGGATTGTGTCCACTATTTCCTGTCTTAGTTCCTTCAGAACCCTTGGGTGGATCCCGTCCGGGCCCGGTGATTTGTCGCATTTTAACCTGTCTATCTGTTTGAGGACATCCTCCTTACTTACCTCTATGTGCTCTAATTTCTCAGCCTGTTCCCTACTCATGAGCTCCTCTGAGTCCGGTATATTTGATGTGTCTTCTCTCGTGAAAACTGACGAGAAGAACGTATTCAACCTCTTTATCCTCCTTAATCACTCCCTTCTTGTCCCCATCGTCCAACGGCCCCACCTCTTCTCTCACTGGTCGCTTCCCCTTAACGTAACCGAAGAATGCCTTGAAGTTTTTCGCCTCCCTGGCCAGCCCCTCTTCGTATTTCCCCTTTGCTTTTCTAACCTCCCGGTGGCATTCCTTTTGGCATTTCCTATGCGCCTGGTGATTTTCCTCCGTTGGGTCCTTTTTCCATCTCTGGAAAGATACTTTTTTGTCCCTTATCGCCCTCTTTACTTCTGTTGACATCCAAACCGGGTCCTTTGATCGCTTGTTCTTGCAGCCTTTCCTGAAATTGGGGACGTACATCCTCTGTGCTTCCTGCAGGGTGTCCCTGAATAGGGTCCAGGCACTTCCCACCGTCTCCATCCTAAAGATGTTACTGAGCTTCCTCACCACCATTTCCCTCATAGCAACATAGTTCCCTTTCTTAAAGTTCAGCACAGTTGTTGCGGTCCTCCTAACTATGGGTGTCCCTCTTTCTAATGTGAATCTGATCGTGTTGTGATCACTGTTGCCTAGTGGTCCTCCCACTTCTACCCCTCTCGCAGGCCCCTCCAATCCGTTTAGGATGAGGTCAAGAGTAGTACCCCCTTGCGTCGGTTCTTTGACTAGTTGCTCCATGAAGCAGTCTTTCACAGCTTCTACAAATCCTGTCTCCCTAGTGCAGTTGGAGTGACCCGTACTCCAGTCTATCCCCGGGTAGTTGAAGTCCCCCATCACTGTTACACTTCCGGTTCTGCACTCCTGTCTCAATTCCGCTTCTAAGTCATGTCCGAGTCCCTCTGGCGTACCTCATCCACGGAGCCCCTATGCGGACAGCCTCACAAGCAGACTTGCTTGTAAAACTTAGAAAGTTCACAACTGCTGCAGCGTGCATGCGTGCGTGCCTTCCCGCCCAACATAGGGCGTGCCTCCTAAGCGTCTCCTCAGTTCTCAGTTTTCCGCAGAGCCGAGAAGTCCTCTTTCGACACTCTGCGCTAGACTTAGTTCTACTTCGTGCCTTTTCTCACCGCGGCTTCTCTCTTTTTTTCTTACAGGGTCTCTGTGTATTTTGCGCGTTTTCAATTTTTTTTAAAAAAAACATTCTTTCATTTTGTCTCTTTTTTAATTTTGTTTCACGGCAGGGCTTACCTCACGGCCTCAGCCTAAGGACTTTGATTTTGCCACGGCTATTTTCCAGTTTATGTCCCGGCTGGTCACAGGCTTTAAGAAGTGTAGTCGTTGCCAGCAGTCACATAAGTGGTGTGTTCATTATTTAGAACCTGACCATTGTCCAGAGTCGTGTGCCCGCTGCGCTACCCTTCAACCTCGAGCCATTAAACGTCATCGAATTCAGGTAGAAAAGATATTTGGCGGTATGGATAGACCTTTGCCTATGTCCTCACCCCGACTGCAACCCCGGTCTCGACCTCGACCCCAAATCTGGTTAAGTCTTCGATGGAGTTCCTGCCTTCTACCTCGACCTCGGCCTTAATCAAACCTTCCTCGTTTGGGAAGTCCTTGTCCGAGAACAAGTCTGCTAAGTCCTCACCTGACGAGCCGCTTTCCTCACTGTCTCCCTCAAGTAAGGTAGCTCGGCAAACTCCTTCGGGCATGCCACCCTTAAAACCGGTGGTTCTGAAGCTGCCCAAGAAGCATGTCTACAAATCGAGGCGACATTCTTCCTCATCTTCCTCGGAGACTATAGTCACACCAAATGTGCCAGATCCTCAGGTCTTGTTTCCATATTTGCAGGCTATGATCCAGACTATTATGCATCATGAGTTTGGTAACATGCTTGCCCAATACACTCCTGCCTTGACTCTACTTCCTGCAGTCCAGCCTGAGCACTCAGCAGTCAAACAAGGAGTCAAGTCCTTGGCTGTGCCTCAAGCTCAACCTAGTCACTCTATACAAGGAGTCGAGTCCTTAGTAGTGCCTCAAGCTGAATCTACACACTCTATGCAAGGAGTCTTTGCGAGTGTCTCGACCGGAGTCTACGCACTGTATACAAGGAGCCGAGTCCTTGCGAGTGCCTTGAGATACCTCGATATAAGGAGCTGAGTCCTTTTTGGTGTCTCGACATCAATCTCTGACTTCCAGCCCTCCTTTGAGGCACAGGGCGAGGACTCCTCAACATTAATCTCACCAGGATCAGACTGATTCGAGGAACAGTTCTCCACATCATTTGTCGAAGCACCCATTGAGACTTAGGTCTCCTTCTCGAGACCAGTCTCGCTTATCCAGGCATAGAGATTCTTCGAGGCCTTCAACTCTTCAGTCGAGAAGACCACCTGCAGAGCCTTACCACTCTTGCCATTCAAGTTCTTCTCCTGCGAGAGACTCCTTATATTCTCTCAGTGAGTCATCTATACCTGTATATTCAGATCTCAGGTATCAATACTCCAGAGAAGCTTCCCCTTCGTTCTCTGCCATGCGAGGCACCTTGAGGTCACGTTTTCCCTCATGAGGCCATCCTTCAGATCAAGTATCCTTTTCTAAGTTCCTCTGCCAGATGAATAAGGATATGAACATCTCCTTGGAATCTGACTCCAAGTACTCCACAGAGTATTTGGAAGAAATGGGTATGCCTCATCCTCCTAGGGAGTCTCTAATATTACCCATTAATCGACTTCTTTCTCAAAACAGCAACCAAGACAGCAAAAACCTCAGACTTCTGCTGCACCCAAGGCCTCTCAGTCTTTTTGACCATCTAATACAGAGCATCACCTCCATCGTTCTGTCTCTGTTCTCTCCCCTTCCCATTGGGGATCGTCTACATCATTTTACCAACAATGAGAACTCATTACCTCAGATCTCTGGGTCTTATCAATCATCAAGGAAGGTTACTCTCTTCATTTCATCCAGATTCCTCCAGATCTGCCTCCAAGAGAGTATCCTTCCAACCCCTCGCAGACCGCCCTTCTTTTTCAGGAAGCTCAGGCTCTGTTTCGTCTCTGTGCCATCGAGGAAGTTCCTTTGGAACAGCAAAGCAGAGGGTTTTACTCCGTTACTTCCTAGTTCCGAAGAAGACGGGCAATCTGTGACCTATTTTGGATCTCAGAGCACTCAACAAATTTCTTGTCAGAGAGAAATTCCGCATGCTGTCTGGCAACCTTGTATCCTCTTCTAGATCAGAACGATTGGTTATGCTCTCTGGATCTCAAAGAGGCTTATACTCGCATTCCCATTCATCCAGCCTCTCACAAGTTCCTCAGATTTCAGGTGGGAAATCATCACTTTCAGTACATAGTGCTACCCTTCAGCCTGGCATCATCTCCCAGAGTCTTCACCAAGTGCCTGGTGGTGGTAGCAGCAGCTTTGTGAAACCATGGTCTGCAGGTTTTCCCTTACCTGCATGATTGGCTCATCAAAGATTCAACCTCTCAGGGGGTTATTGTAGCGACCCAATGGATTATGTGGTTCCTCCAAAGTTTGGGGTTCGAAATCAACTTTCCCAAGTCCCAGCTACAGCCCTCTCAGACTCTGCAGTTCATTGGAGTTGTATTGGACACTGTGCAACTCAGAGCATTCCTTCCACAACAACGTCAAGATGCTCTCATTCAACTTTGCCTCAATGTGTCTTCCCTACCTTCAATTTCAGCAAGACACATGATGGTTCTCCTAAGTCACATGGCTTCTACCGTTCACGTGACTCCTTTCGCCAGACTTCACCTCAGAATTCCTTAGTGAACCCTGGCATCTCAGTGGGTGCAGGCTTTCGACCCACTTTCTCAGCACATTACAGTGACTCCTTCGTTGAGACAGTCTCTCCACTGGTGGATGCTTTTTTCCAATCTCTCCAGAGGTTTACTGTTTCAAACGCCCCCTCATCAGAACATCCTCAACAGATTCTTCGACCTACGCTTAGGAGGCTCATCTCGATGGTCTCCGTACTCAAGGCCATTGGTCCAGCATGGATCGTCAGTGTCACATAAATCCGTTGGAACTCAGAGCGATCTTCAATACTCTCAAAGCTTTTCAGCATCTTCTTCATGATCAAATAGTCCTCATTCGTACAGACAACCAAGTCACCATGTACTACGTCAACAAGCAGGGAGGAACAAGATCGCTCCCTCTTTGCCAGGAAACTCAGAAGGTTTGGAATTGGGCAATCCTTCACAATACCTTTCTGAAAGTGGTCTACATTCAAGGCGAGAAAAACTGTCTGGCGGACAAATTGAGTCGTCTTCTGGAACCTCACGAATGGACACTCAATTGCTCGCATCTCCAACACATTTTTTCTCAGTGGGGAACCCCACAGATAGATCTCTTTGCGTCTTCTCACAACTACAAACTGCCTCAATTCTGCTCCAGGATTTACTCTCCTCACCGCCTCGAGGCAGATGCTTTTCTTCTGGAATGGACGAATAAGTTTCTGTGTGCATTTCCTCCATTTCCTCTAATTCTCAAGACACTTGTCAAACTCAAACACAACCATGCCACCATGATTCTGATAGCTCCTCGATGGCCCAGACAACCGTGGTTCTCCCTTCTACTTAAACTCAGCAGCAGGGAGCCACTACTTTCTTCCAGTTTTTCCATCTCTGCTTACACAGAGTCAGGGGTCTCTACTTCATCCCAACCTGCAGTCTCTACACCTGACAGCTTGGTACCTCTCAACATAACTGCCACTCTACAGTTTTCTCAATCTGTAAAGGACATTTTAGAAGCTTCTAGAAAGCCTACCACTAGGCAATGTTATAACCAGAAATGGACCAGATTTTCTGCTTGGTGCACCATTCACCAGAAGGAGCCTCAATCTACCTCCTTGTCTTTAGTTTTGGATTACCTGTTGCATTTATCTCAATCAGGCCTCAAATCCACATCTATACGAGTCCATCTCATCAATTGATGCTTTTTATCAGCCTATTGAAGGGAAACTCCTGTCTGCTCATCCTGTGGTTTCCAGATTTATGAAAGGACTTTTCAATGTTAAGTCACCTCTCAAACCACCTCCAGTGATTTGGGATCTCAATGTTGTTCTTGCTCAATTGATGAAGCCTCCTTTTGAACCAGTGGCTTTGGCTCATCTCAAACATCTCACTTGGAAAGTGGTTTTTCTCATTGCTCTCACGTCTGCTCGCAGAGTCAGTGAGCTACAAGCTTTAGTAGTGGACCCACATTTCACAGTATTACATCATGACAAGGTGGTTCTCCGTACTCATAGAAACATAGAAATAGACGGCAGATAAGGGCCACGGCTCATCTAGTCTGCCCACCCCAATGACTCTCCCTACCTATCTCTGTGAATAGATCCCACATGTCTATCCCATTTGGCCTTAAAATCAGGCACGCTGCTGGCCTCAATGACCTGAAGTGGAAGACTATTCCAGCGATCAACCACCCTTTCAGTGAAGAAGAACTTCCTAGTGTCACCGTGCAGTTTCCCGCCCCTGATTTTTCACGGATGCCCCCTTGTTGCCGCGGGACCCTTGAAAAAGAAGATATCCTCTTCCACCTCGATGCGGCCCGTGAGATACTTGAATATCTCGATCATGTCTCTCTCTGCGTTCCTCGAGTGAGTAGAGCTGTAACTTCCCTAGCCGCTCCTCGTATGGGAGATCCTTGTCCCGAGACCATCCGGGTGGCCATTCTCTGGACCGATTCTAGTCTCAGCACATCCTTACAGTAATGCGGCTTCCAGAACTGCACACAGTACTCCAGGTGTGGTCTCACCATGGATCTATACAATGGCATAATGACTTCAGGTTTACGGCTGACGAAACTCCTGCGAATGCAACCTATGATTTGCCTTGCTTTGGAGGAAGCTTGCTCCACTTGATTTGCAGTCTTCTTGTCCTCACTGACGATCACACCTAAGTCTCGTTCCGCTTCAGTTCTTGTTAGGATCTCACCATTAAGGGTGTAAGTCTTGCATGGATTTTGGCTGTCCAGGTGCATGACTTTGCATTTTTTGGCATTGAAACTGAGTTGCCAGGACCTAGACCAGCGCTCCAGTAGAAGTAGGTCATGCATCATGTTGTCTGGCATTGAATTTTTGTCTGTTGTGCTTTTGCCCACTACTTTGCTTAGTTTGGCGTCATCGGTGAATAATGTTATTTTACCTCGGAGCCCTTCTGCCAAGTGTCTTATGTAGATGATGAAAAGGATCGGGCCCAGGACGAAGCCCTGCGGCACTCCACTTATCACCTCCGACATTTCGGAGGGGGTGCCGTTCACCACTACCCTCTGAAGCCTACCTCCAAGCCAGTTCCCAATCCATTTGGTCAATGTGTCGCCCAATCCCATAGAACTCATCTTGCTCAGCAACCTGCGGTGTGGTACACTATCGAATGCTTTGCTGAAGTCCAGGTAAACGATGTCCAGAAACTCCCCAACATCTAGCTTCCTCGTCACCCTGTCAAAGAAGCTGATCAGGTTGGATTGGCAGGATCTCCCCTTAGTAAATCCATGTTGACGGAAACTTATTCGTAGATTCTCCTCATTCATGATCGTATCCAATTGGCGTTTGATTAAAGTTTCCATTAGTTTGCTCACTATTGATGTGAGACTCACTGGTCTGTAGTTTGCTGTCTCCATCTTGGAGCCTTTCTTGTGGAGTGGAATGACGTTAGCCGTCTTCCAGTCCAACAGAACGTTACCTGTACTAAGGGAGAGATTGAAGAGTGCGAACAGCGGCTCTGCCAAGACATCACACAATTCCCTGAGCACCCTGGGGTGTAGGTTGTCAGGCCCCATTGCCTTGTTAACCTTGATTTTTGACAGCTCGCAGTAGACGCTGCTGGGTGTAAACTTGAAATTATTAAACGGGTCAACTGATTCAATCCTTGTCTGTAGCTGAGGGCTGAGTCCCGGCGCCTCGCGGGTGAAGACTGAGCAGAAGTATTCATTTAATAGTTGGGCTTTTTCCGAGTCCGTTTCTACATAGCCTCTGTCTGGTTTTCTGAGACGTACTATCCCGCCTGAGTTCTTATTTCTGTCACTGATATACCTGAAGAAAGATTTATCTCCTTTCTGGATGTTCTTTGCTAAAGACTCTTCCATGCGGAATTTGGCCTCCCTAACTGCTGTTTTGACGGCTTTTGACTTGGCCAGATAGTCTATTCTAGAGTCCTGTTTCCCTGATTGTTTGTAAGAGATGAATGCTTTTTTCTTCTCCTTGATGAGGTCCGAGATCTCCGCAGAAAACCACTGTGGCTTATTGTTCCTACTCCGTTTACTTACTGATTTAACATAGCGGTTTGTTGTTTCTTGTATGGTTGCTTTTAAAGTCGACCACATTTCTTCCACGTTGTCGGTTTCTGCTTGGCTTTGTAGCACCTGGTGAACGAAGTCTCCCATGTCTTTGAAGTTTGTGTCCTTGAATTTAAGGACCTTGGTCAGTGTGGTAGATTTAGTGAAGCCTTTCCTGAGATTGAACCATATCATGTTGTGGTCACTGGAGGCCAATGTGTCACCCACCGAGACCTCTGTGACACTTTCTCCATTGGTAAGTATCAGGTCCATTATTGCCTGATCCCGTGTTGGTTCCAACACCAGTTGCCTGAGTCTTGCTCCATTCAAAGAGTTTAATAGCTTCCTGCTGCTGCCGGAAGCAGAGGAAAGTGTGACCCAATCCACATCAGGCATGTTGAAGTCACCTACCAATACTGTGTCCCCACGCAAGGTGATATTCTCTATATCTCCGATTAATTCCATATCTAGGTCATCCTGATGTCTTGGGGGTCTGTATACTACGCCAAGATACAGGCATTTGTCCTTCCCTCTAGCCAAATTTACCCAAAGGAATTCCCCAGTGTACTGTATATCTGTGATTCTGGTGACCTTAATGTCATCTTTAGTATATAATGCTACACCTCCACCCATTTTGCCCTCCCTGTCCCGGCGAAGCAAGTTGTAACCCGGTATAACCATGTCCCACCCGTGGGAGTCCATGAGCCAGGTCTCAAATATTGCCACCATATCCTGGTTGGCATTCCTCATTTCTGTTTCTAATTCCAGGATTTTGTTTCCCAGAATGTGGGCGTTGACGTACATAGCCCTCCATGTTGTGTGTTTGTTACGTCTCAGTGGGGACATTCCTGTTTTAGCAACTAGGACACCTTTAGCATTATTCGCATGTCTCTTACACTCCCTAGACCCAGAGCTACAGCGTGTACCTGTCCCAGACTCCCCAGGTGGCATCAGTAGCTTTCCTTAGATCTACTCCTATTGAGGAAATCTGCAAAGCTGCCACTTGGTCCTCAGTTCATACCTCTCATTATTGTCTGGATTCTTTTTCTAGAGGGGAGGCAGTTTTACAAAATTTATTCTCCTAAATTGCCACCACTCCCACTGTTCCATTCTGGTTAGCTTGGAGGTCACCCACATGTGAGAATATGCTGCCTGCCTGTCCTGGGATAAAGCACAGCTACTTACCATAACAGGTGTTATCCAGTGACAGCACTGATTTTCATGTTCCACAGCTCCAAGTCAGCACCTGTGAGCATGTCCTTGGTGTGCCTTCAGGCTCAGTTGCTAAGGTGAACTTCATGTGGGTGGGGGAGGAGTCCCCATTCTCCTCTTCTACCCCACTCCAGTTTAAGTTCTGCTTGGGACTATCCTGCAGCACTAGGCAATCAATAAAAAACAGGAGATATATTCTGGCCGCCTAGTTAACATTCCCCTATTTGTCAAGGGAATAAAGTTTTAAAAAAGGAAATAAAATTCAAGACAAAGAAAGTGAAAGTAAATAAAACCAAATCATACTCCTAGAGGAGCAGATACGGTGTTGAAGAGGAGTCCATTGAGTATGGGGTGGTCTAGCTCAGGTGGGTTGCAGCCATTGCATTCTGCTTCATACCAGCCATATATGCAGGCATGTTTTCTGGCCAGAGCTGCACTGCCTGTGGGATCCAGTGACTTGAGTATAGCTGCTGTGATGGTTGAGGGGGCGGTGGGGTCAGAAAAGGATTAGAGAGTTCCTGAGGAGTGTTTTGCCTCAGCCATGGGACTACTTTGCAAGCAGAGCAGTTGCAGCCACCAGCTGGATTAGAGGCATCAAGTGACCATTCCCCCCACCCCAAGTCCTTGAGTCAGGAGTGGCCAGGGCCCTAGGCTTAGATTGGCTGTAACATGGGGTTAAGTTGATAAGGGAAATCCTAGCTACTGAAGGTACCCTCTCCCAGTAAGGAGAGAAGGAGGAATCCCAGTATGGCTTGGATCTGGGGTGGGGGGTGGGGGGGGGAAGCACTAAAGTGTGAGGCTTTGTCCTGGCTCATGGGGATAGGGCAGGGGTGTCAAACTTAATCACATAAGGGGCTGAAATCTAAAACATATAGGGTAAGTCGCGGACCAAATTTTATATTAAGATACTTAGGGGTCCTTTTATTAAGGTACGCTAACCGATTTAGCACGCGCTAAATGCACACCTTAATAAAAGGACCCCTTGGTCTTAGTAGAAGTATAGGGTTACAACCTCTCCAACCCTCTAAATTTTAGAAGATCATCTCCCTGAGCCACTGGGAAAGAAGTTGGTGGAAAACAGTTGCCTGAGGCAGAAGCAGTGGAGAGAGGATTTTCAGCTGGAGAATTTCCTCATGCCCTTGAACTGCAGGAATTTAAAAAAAAAACAAAAAACTGGAGCTTAACCAAGATGACAACCTGAAATTGCTGGGCTGAACACTGAACGCCGTCAAGCCTTTTTTCACTTACCATTTTTATGGTGAAGCGCAACTCCAAGACCCGGGTTCACTCTTTGGAACCCGGTCACAGCTAATGCCTGGTCCGATGGACACGTTCGTCCAGCGTGGATCCCAAGGAGAACCGGGCGGAAAGTCCTCGGCGTGAGGTGGGGGGGCATATCGGAAGCCCTGCCATTTCTTTCGAGGTGACTACTCTTTCGCCAGAAGAGCGAAATACGCCAGAGCAGCCACTCCCCCGAACTGTGTTGCAGGACACGGGAAGCGAGGGGAGTTATGTAGCTCGTTCAGAGAGCTGTGAAGAGGAAGACGAAGATCCAGCAGTCCGGAGGGTTTCTGCTGCCTCTTTATCATCGCTGTTGCCCTGCAGAGTCCAGGAAAGTTACTTCAACGAATAAACCAACAGGTTCTGTGGCACTTAAAGATTTAAAAATTAATTATTTACAAACTCCCTTGGAAAAGCCACCTGTGATCAATTTGGGATGGAATTTCATCTTTACAAATCTCCCTGAGAACTCAAATGCAAACCTCATCCACACATTATGCCGGGGTATTATCTGAGACTGTGACTTTACAACAAAGAGTGGGCAAATTGGAGAAAAACAAATCAATTGACCAAGAAAAAAAATTGGAAATCTTAGGAGCACAAAATCATCTCCTTATAAAAGATAATGGAAATATTAACTTTAAAATGGAAGTCCTGGAAAATTTATCAAGGAGACAAAATTTGAGATTAATTAATTTTACAAAATCAATGACTACCTCAGCATTGGATATGTTTAAGAGATATCTATCAGAGGTTCTGAAAGTCCCACAAAACTCTTTTCCTCCTATTTCAAAAATTTATTATTTCCTTGGGAAAGAAGAAACCTCCGGAGGATCATCAGGAATTACCAATAGATGTCCTAGATTTGACAAATATATTAGAGAAGTCAGAATCAGAACAGTTAACGTTTGCTACACTTTCTGTTCAATTAGCTCTAGATTCATATAGAGAGTGGTTGTTAAAGTTGTTTTTTTAAATATAAAGATGTTTTGTTTCTGAATCAAAAAATAAGAATGTGTCCAGATGTTTCCAGGCAAACACAAAAAAAGAGAAAACAATTTTTACTTTTGAGACCTCAGGTTTTAAAAATGGGTGCTACTTTTGTATTAAGATTCCCATGCAACTGTTTGGTGAATTTCAAGGGTGCCAGATATATATTCTTTGATTCTACACAGTTGTTGAGATTTATTTTGGATAAAGAGGTGACAACTGCAAGTACCCCTGTAAATAGCCAGGAATAATGGGCTCACCTCAGGTCGCCTGATTTTTGTTTCCTTTAAATAGGTGATGGTGTAAATTAGTCTTTGATTTTATTGATACTCCTCCCTCAAGGATTGTGGACTAACTAACAGTTGGGGGATATATGTTTAATTTCCTTGTTATATTACTTAGGGCTCCTTTTACTAAGGTGCGCTAGCATTTTTAGCGTGCGCTAAAGATTAGCACGTGCAAACCCCACGCTACGTGGAAAATACTAACACAAGCTCTATGGAGGCATTAGCGTCTAGCACGTGCTAAAACCGCTAGCGCACTTTAGTAAAAGGAGCCCTTAATGTATGATATTGGATATATCTTGGAAACTGTTTATTTTCATTATGATTGTATTGTCATAAAAAATTGAAATTTAATAAAGATAAAAATACAAAAAAAACCAACTGGTGGCCTCTATGCAGGCTTCCCTGGAAATACAAGGGTCATTTCATAAATAATGCACACAATTTTTTTTATTTTTTATTTTTTTAATTTATGTTTGTTTTTTTTTCAAGTATTTCTTTACAATCCTTCAATATAGTCTCCCTGCTTTGCAGTGACCGAGTCCCAACGTCCATGAAGCTTCATTATTCCATCCAAGACACCGTTTATGTTCAGTTGCCAAATTACTCAGGTAACGGCAGAAGAAAGCTCTTCCAGAGATGCAAAACGATATCCATGCATAGGTTGTTTCAACTTTGGAGAAAGGTCAAAGTTTGGTGGACTCCCAGCCATATTCGCGTAGTTTTTCAATGACGACATTTCCTATGTGCAAATGAGTGCTGTCATGATGAATGAGTGGCCCAGCCAAGAGCAACTGAGGTCGGGTTTTGTGCATTTTTCTGCACATTTTTTGCAAAAAATCACAATAATACACTGCTGTGACACTTTTTCCACATGGAACTTTGTGATGATGATGCCTTCATGATCATAAGCAAAAATCCATAATTTGTTTGACTTTTGTTCGAGCTTGTTTAAATTTTTTTTGGTCGTGGGGAAAATGGAGCTCTCCACGCGTTGGACTGTGATTTCAGCTCCGGCTCAAAGTCTCTGACCCACGTTTCATCAATAGCAACAATGCAATTCAAAAATGCCTGACCTTCAACATTGAATCTTTGTTTCAGCACGGTTGCATTGTTCAGGCATCTCTGCTGCTGTTCAGCAGTCAAGAAGTGGGGGACCCATCACACAGAAATTTTTCTCTTTTTTTTAAATCATTTGTCAGAATTCGGTATACTGATGTTGGTGGAATCCCTGTGGTTTCAGAAAGTTCCACGCATGTCGCATGACGATCTTGTTCAAGAGCATCAGCCATCAGTTTCATACATCGTTCATCTGTTGTTGATTTCAGCCTTCCTGGTCTTGCATCATCATCTATGCTCACACGACCACTCCGAAAACAAGTTGCCCACCAAGAAACTGTACTACGATTCACTGTTAACTCGCCAGAAACTTCACGTAACACACTGGATTTCGGTCGGGTTTTTGCCACGTAGAGTTTCAATCTTAATGTACGACCTCTAATCGTCAACACAGTACCCGAGACATCTGCAGCCTCCATTTCCGACACTTGTTACAGCCACACTATGTACACTCAACGCCCTGATAATGCAATTTGACATGAGCTCTGCCTTTGACTTGGTGGACCATGGGAAACTGTTACAATGCCTAGATGCAATTGGAATCAGAGGAGAGGTATTAAACTGGTTTTGAGATATCCTCATATCCCGTACCTACCAAGTAAGTTTCAATTACGATCTCTCTGATACATGGAGCAATTCATCTGGCGTGCCACAGGGGTCACCATTATCCCCTCTGCTCTTCAATGTTTATATGTCTTCATTACATTACATTACATTACATTACATTAGGGATTTCTATTCCGCCATTACCTTGCAGTTCAAGGCGGATTACAAAATAATTATCCAAGATGTATTACAACAAGAACTTAAAAAAAAAAAAATTGGTCATTTTCAAAAAGAGTAAGAAATAGGTAAGGTTATTTGTTTGGGGTAGTTGGCTTTAGTGAGAGGTGGAGTTTGAGACTTGCGGTATTATTTCTTTTTTTCCAGAGATTTCTTGAAGAATATGGTCTTTATTTCTTTTCTAAAAGTCGAGGGATGCCATCAGTAGATTGGCGATTTGGTTGTCTAGTTTGGCTGCTTGAGTGGCCAGGAGGCCATCATATAGTTTTTTCCGTTTGACCTCCTTAATTGGGGGGTATGAGAATGGGGTGTGAGTTTTCCTATGTCTGGTTGCAGTGTTGTGGATGAGGCGGTTATTCAAGTAGTTTGGACTGTCTCCGTATAGTCTAAAATAGTAGGCAGTAGAATTTAAATTGTATTCTTGCTGGGATCGGAAGCCAGTGCAATTGGAGATATGCTTCTGTAATGTGATCATGTTTCTTTAATGAGTAGATGAGTCTTAGTGCTGTGTTTTGGATAGTTTGTAGTTGTTTTGTTATGGTTGTAGGGCATGGGAGGTAGAGGATATTACAGTAGTCAAGTAGGCCTACTATTAAGGACTGAACTATGAGCTGGAATTGAGTTTTCTCGAAGAATTTCTGAACTTGTCTTAAGTTTCTCATGACTAAGAATGACTTTTGTATTGTTTTATTGATTTGCGGTTGCATGGTCGATAGTTATTCCTAGCAGTTTTAGGGTGGTTTGTATGGGGTAGTTGATTGCGTTGATTTCAATGTTGGTTATGGTTGGTATTTTGTTGTTTTCTAGGAGGATGAATTTCGTTTTATCTGGGTTCAATTTCAGTTTGTGATTTTTCATCCAGGTTGCTATTGATTTTAGTGTTTGGTATATTGTGTTTGTCATGGAGAGTTCAGGTTGATCGAAGGATATGAGAATGGTAATGTCATCGGCATAGCTGTAGGAGGTTATGCCTTGTTTGTCCAGGTGAGAGCTGAGGGAGGCTGTATAGAGATTGAAGAGAGTCGGGGATAGTGGGGATCCTTGGGGAACTCCGCAGGGGTTTGACCAAGGTTCAGATTTTTGTTTGTTTGATTTTACTCTATAGGTTCTTGATTTAAGGAATCCTTCAAACCATGTGTATACTTTATCTGTGATACCTATTGTATCCAGGATTTGTAGTAGAATGTTATCGTCCACCAAGTCAAATGCAGCAGTAAGGTCTAGTTGTATGAGCATCATTTTTTTTTTCCTGTGCTGAGATGTTATCTGGCTGTGTCCAAGAGAGATCCTAGTAGTGTTTCCATGCTGAAGTTGTTTCTGAAGCCGGATTGTGTGGGATGGAATATGTTATGGTTTTCTAGGTAATTGGAGAGGAATTTGGCAACTAGTCCTTCTATTATTTTGACATAGAGTGGAATAGAGACAATGGGTCTGTAGTTGGCTGTTTGGTCTATCGGTCCTTTGGGGTCTTTGAGGATCTGGGTGATGATGATTTCGCTGAGGTTGGTAGGGTAGTGGCCGTTTATTAGCGAGATTTGTATCCAGTTTAGAAGAAGAGCGCAGAATTTTGTGCTGGATGTTTTTAGGAGATATGGTGGACAGTTGTTGAGGTCACAGGATGCATGGCTGTATTTTTTTGTAGTATTTGTTGAATTCAGGCCATTGTATGTTGGGGAATTGAGACCATATTCTATCTGCTGCAATAGAATCTTTATCTATGGGGAGAATTGTGAATTTGTTAGGATGGGTAGAGGTGTCATTGAAGGTAGCTCTTGCATTGGTAATTTTATTTTGGAAGTGTTCTGCTAATAGAGTGGCTGAGGGGGGATAGTATTGTTAGGGGTCAGGTAGGGTTTGGTGTTAGGGTTTTTAGAATTTGGAATAGTTTTTTGGTGTCTTGGGTTTCAATGCCTATTAGGTTGGTGTAGTGTGCTTTTCTTGTGTCCTTTAATTGTGATTTGTATTGTTTGTTGATTTTTTTCCAGGCGGATTTTGTATGATCCGAGTTCGATTTTCTCCATTTTCTCTCTAGTCATTTATATTGTCTTTTGAGTTGTAGCAGTTTGGAGTCGAACCATTTATCTGATCTCCTGCTGGGTCTGGATTTGGTTTGCAGTGGGGCTAAATCATCAAGGGTGTTGGAGCAAAGTCTTTCCCAATGTAAGATGAAGTCCTCGGGGTTGTTTTCTAGAATAGTTTAATCTATTTTAGACCAGAATATGGAGGGTTCGATGTGTTTGCGTGAGGTGTATGTTACTTTATTGAGTTTTGTTATAGTTTTTTTTTTGTTTTTGGTCCAGTTGATGTTGAAAGTGTAGGTGTAGTGGTCTGACCAGATGGATCTGGACCATGTTCCGTTAGATGTATGAATTTCTGTTAAGGATGGTTGGTGGGTCATGAAGGCTGCAAAATCAAGTTGGTGGCCTTTTTCATGAGTTGTTTGTGGATTTAGCATTTGGAAGGATAAGGCTTTGAGAAATGAGAGAAAGTTGTCTACTTGTTTGGATGATTGACCATCTAGGTGTAGATTTAGGTCTCCTAGGAGTAGGTTGTAGGTTGCTATTAGTGAGTTTTGGTATATGAAGTCTTCCACTTCGGTTCTTGCTAAAGACCAGTTTCCCGGCGCTATGTAGCAGAGCATGCAGTTTAGTGTGTCTTTTAGTGTGGTGCTTGAGAGTTGGCAAGCTAAAAGGTCCATGTACGGGTTAGATGTTTTCTCAATTATATTAAGGGTTAGATCTTTTCATTGGGTGCATAACTATCCCAGCTGGGGATAAAACTATTTAGCCACGCTGATGATTTCACGATAATTATCCCATACAATTCCTCTATCTTAGAAATCACCCCCAAAGCAACAGAAGTACTAAATCGGATGGAGCAATGGATGACTGAGTTCAGACTAAAGCTAAACCCAGAGAAAACAAAATTTTTTATAGCATCGCCACACCCACTTGACACTAAAGCATCACTGTGCATTAATAACCTTAGTCATTCCATTCAACCCACTATGAAGATATTGGGAGTAACACTGGACCAGAGTCTGACCATGAAAGACCAGGTAGACTCCTTGATTAGAAAGATCTTTCTCACCCTCTGGAAGCTTCGGTCCATCAGAGCTTACTTTTCATCATTTAGAATTCTGGTACAATCCCTCATACTGAGTCAACTCGATTATTGTAACATCGCCTACTTGGTACTCTCCCAGAAGAACATGCGGCGATTGCAACTGGTGCAAAATGCAGCAGTTAGGCTACTTTGTGGACTGAAGAAGTTTGATCATGTAACACTTTCCTATCGACTTCTATACTGGCTGCCAATGGAGGCATGTGTGAAGTTCAAGTTTGGTTGTTTTTGCTTCAAGGTACTTTACGGGTTAGCCCCTAAATATATAACAGACCTTTTCTCTTTCACCAACAGACATAGGAGAAGTTTAAGTTTATTAGGATTTTATATACCGCCTATCAAGGTTTTCTAAGCGGTTTTACAATCAGGTACTCAAGCATTTTCCCTCTGCTGCGATCTAGACCCTTTTCTGACATTAGGGGCAGGATCGCGGCAGAGGGAACGTAGTGCTCAGGACAATGGCAGCCTGCAAGGATCACTACGGCGATCCTCTCTGCAGGCTGCCAAAATTAGCGAAAGGTAAGAGCGGGAGGCACTGCAGCACTTCCCAAATCGCACTCTGTCTGCCGGCAAGCCAACTTAAGTTAAGTTTTTTAATTGTCTGGCAGGCCAAATTTTACTACACCTCGGGCCAGAGTTTGACATTTCTGGGATAGGGAAACCTGTCAAACTCTTCCATGGGAGGTCCAGGTCTAGACTTCAAACTTCTTCAAAGGAAAAACATTCTCCAGTGATCTGGCTGTTTTGGTGGTAGACGTTACCATGTCTCAGAAGTGCTGTGTATGACCTCACTGTTGGTAGCAGAGCCAGAGAAAGGGGACCCTATTTTGGAGGATTTTGGGGATCTCCTAAGGCCTCCCCACTTCAAAAGGTTTTCATGGATGATGCTGGCAGAATGGTTGCTCCTGGATAGGGCTCTTCAGATTCAAGCTGTTGAAAAGGCTCTGTTCTCTCCCTCTGGAGAAGGTACTGGTGGGTGCCAGGAGTTGGTGCTCTAGTCACAGTCATGATTAAGAAAACCACCATTCCTGTGGAAAAGGGCTTGGCCCTTAAAGACTTGCATTAGAAGATGGTGGAGTAGCTTTTAAGCAAACCTTCTACTACTTAGCGTCAGAGATGCAGGCAGCCATTTATGAGAATTCTAAGGCCCAAGCTATACAGCAGCACCCAGAGTCCCCTGAGTTGACAAGGTTGGAGTTAGGGCTGATCCTCCTGGTACATTCTCTGACTTGGTTATGTGTCTTCACAGTGTGTAGCCTCCATGGCAGTGGCCAAAAGATGGCTTTAGCTGTTCAGTGATTCAGCTTCTAAGCTTAGTCTTTGTAGAGGGTCATGAGACCCAGAGGAGGGCAGAGTTACTACTCCCATCTATTTTATGGTCCCAGAAAAGGGAGGCTTCCTCTGGCCCATACTTGACTTCACATCCTGAACTAATAATTCCTGAAGGATAAGCACTCTCCTAGTGTAAACTCCCTAAAAGGGGAGAGCGTGGCACAGTGATTCAATCTACAGCCTCAGCACCCTGAGGTTGTGGGTTCAAACCAATGCTGCTCCTTGTGACCCTGGGCAAGTCACTTAATTGCCCCAGGTATATTAGATAGATTGTGAGCCTGCCAGGACAGAGAGGGAAAATGCTTGAGTACCTGAATAAATTCGTATACATCATTCTGACCTCAACCCCCTCCCAGGAGAATGGTATAGAAAATTGAACAAATAAAATAAAAATTGATAAATAGCTTGCAGGATTATAATTTTGAAGAACAGTGTATTTAAAATGGTCCTCAACATATTTTCACTGAATCTAGGAGCCAGTCCCAAAACTAGTTCCTCCCACATCCTGGATAATTGTTTTTGCTATTCCATGGCATGCATGAAGGGCTGGAAGCTTCAAAATTATTTATTTCTCATTGGACCAAGGTGACCATTGAAGTATTTTGTCATAATAAGAAAGTGCTGAGAGTTTGAGAGCTCAGGATCCTTTGCTTCCGCATGGAGATGTGCTCTGAGTCATCACATTGATCTATCTAGGCAAATTTCTAAACTTCCCTGGACTTAGCAGAGGTCTACCCTTCACATTTCCATCAGAGCCGGTCACAAATAATTTCTGCGCTTCTGTGTCCTGGGCAGACACTTCCAGTTTTGAGTACTGCCCTTTGGCTTTGTGACAGCCCCACACATGTTTTCCAAGGTGGTGGCCCAGCTTCATAACTAGGGATTTCAGGTCCATTCTTATCTTGATGACTGGCTAATAAGAGCTGATTTGAAAACCATGTCCAGATTAGTCAAAGCCTATGAGCTCTAGTTTCTAGAACAGCTGGAGTGGGTCATGAATTTTACCAAGAGTCATTTGACTCATGACCTAGAACTTGGAGTACTTAAGGGTTATGTTCAAGATGACATGGGAAGTAGGATTCCTTACAGAGAGGCAGATGCACAAGTTGCAGGATCAGAAATACTGGTTGTGTGTTTTGGTGCCCCCATGGATATGAGATTACTTAGAGCTCCTAGGTTCCATGTTAGCTACTCTGGAGGTTGTATCATGGTCCTAGGCCCACATGAGATCCCTTAAGGCAGTGCGACTTTAACGGTTGCCTTCCTTTGCCATTTGCAGTAGAAGAAGCCAGGCTTGGTGGAACAGTTCCAAACACCTATTACAGGGATCTTTGGGGAAGGGAGTCTTCTTCAGTGGGAGGGAGTAAGGGGAAGAGAATGCACAGATTAACATCTGGGGGAATCTTCTGGCAGGGTTGAAGGTCTTGACTTGGAGCAGGAGGTGGTCCATTACAAATATATTATTTCCTTTAAAATGGGAACAATCAGACTGCATATTAGTGCCTCATGCTCCTAGGCAGGCAAACATAAGCCAGCTTTGACCAGGCATTATTTCTCAAGAAAATGTAGCTTGTGAAATTCATCACATGCTGCATTAGTTAATTTGCATGATACTGATGTGTTTTGCATGCTTTGCTTCACATGATTATGCAGTCTGCAGTAACTTAAATTAACAGGATGTTGGCAAAATGGTGCACAGTTTTGCTGTTTAACATATTTTAAGAAACAGATCATTTGTTTTATTCCCTTAATGCAGATTAGAAACTGCACTCCTAAATTAAAGAAAACATTACAGGCTAGATTTATTGAAAGGCTTTATCGCAAAAGGGGTTCTTATTTCTAAGATGCGATAAACTTTGGGCTTAATGCATTTTAACTTGGGACTTAACACACTAAGGGCCAGATTCTATAAACGGCACTTACATTAGGTGCCACTATGTGTCCTAATTGTGGATGCCTAGCAACGTCTAACGTTTTTTAAATTGGCTTAATAGGTGTGATAATTGACCATGCCAGTTTTCTACCAATTTAAAAAAAAAAAAACATTTAAGAGTTTGGCGCCAAACTGTTAGGACTCCTAGCAACGCCTAAGTGGAAGTACCTTCCAACGCCTAACAATGCCTACCTGAAAAGAAGGCATGATTAGGGGCGGAGAATAGGCGTGGTTGACTTAGGCACTGGTAAAACCTGGCCTAATATACCGGTACCTACCTCTGGGTCATCTAGTGGTGCCTAAGCATGATTCTATAAGCAGCACCTAGCGGTTGATTGACAACTGTGTCAAGCGGCACCTACAACGTAGGCACATTTAGATGTTGTTTATAGAATCTGTCCCTAAGCCTATATTTAGCCATGGCACTTTTTGGGATCTCTTTTTCATTTACAGTTCATGCATTATTACTACCATTAGTGCGCAGTACCTGCAAAAATACTAACATGGGATCACTTACCGCTTCCTATGTAGGGGTGATCTTAATTACCCAGTTAGCATTCACTAATCATAATGCGCTAACTGGATAACACAGAAAAGCCCACTTTACTCATAACTCTATATTTATGGAGAAGATAAGAACATAAGAAGTGCCGCTGCTGGGTCAGACCAGTGGTCCTTCACGCCCAGCAGTCCGCTCACGCGGCGGCCCTCTGGTCAAAGACTAGCACCCTAACTGAGACTAGCCCTACCAGCGCACATTCCTATTCAGCAGGAACTTGTCTAACTTTGCGATATATAAGCTTAAGGTTAAAGTTTAGTTTAGTTCAATGGCATGGGTTATTGCATGCAAATAGGCTTAATACCCTTTAGTAAAAGGTTCCCTTAGTGCTCTGAAAAATAAGCCAAAGATAATTTAGCCTTAAAGTATAACTTGATTCTGTTATAACATGGGAAGTCATCTAATGTAATTGATTTATTCATTATATCTATAACTTCACTTATGCTACTCTGCAGTGCAGTAGTTGATGTTCTGAAATAAGAGTATGTAACAGTGGGCATAGGTAGATGATGCTGTTTCACAGAAATAAATTTCTTGTTCCACTAAATTTATTTATGGTTTACTTTCCAGTTGGAAAATAACTTTCATTTTCTTGAGCTAAAACTGTTATAGTTCCTAGCTAGCATTTAAATTACTTGCTAAAATGCTATAGGATTTGTTTCTTTATGCAATTCTTTTACATAGGAAATTCCCTCCCCCTAATGATGTCAACATAATTTATTCTATTTATTTCAAATAAATGATCTTTGTTTAATTTCCCTGGACTAACACTTGTTTGCAACTTGATAAACAGAATTTTTTTGGCTAGGCGGATTTTTCAAATATTTAGAGTGAATTTCCAATATTTATTTTGTACATCTCTAAATGCACCTTATTCTGTTTTTTTTTTCTTACAGAAGTCATCGAGGCTGGTAATACAGGAGCTCTAGATACTGTTAAAGGTGTGAAACGGAAAAAGATAGTAACTGGAAATTATATGAAAAAAATACCAAAATCTCCGTTGAGAAATCCATCCAGGACAAAACTTAGGCATTGCCTAAAGGAACCTTCCTCTCCATATTCACATCCTAATACTTCTGAATGCTCAAAGAATCTGAATGATTTGGCTGTACAAAATGGTGATCATCATGCTGAACAAAATGGAAAAGAAAGTAAGACTGAATTGACTGTTGGAACTGTCAAATCTGGAACACCAGTGCAAGCAAAAAGGGTCTTGTTGTTGCATCAGTCCTTGAAATTCTGTAAAGGTGGAAACTGTGATGCTGGTAGCAAAATGACTTTGCAAGAAAAGTGTGTTTCTACTTTGTCAAATAAAAACAAGACTGCTAGTAGTGGAATCTTTGTTGATGACAAAAATTCTTCCTCGTGTACAAGTACAGCATTTGATGTCTTATTAAAAGTTATGGAACCAGAACTAAACACCTTGAGAAAGAAATGCCCTCCTTGTGGGGTACAAGTAGAAAAACAGAGACCAAATGAAACTCTAGGACCATCTTACAATTTTACATCTAGTACAAAAAGTGTCCAAAATAATACTTCTTTCTCCCAGCAAGAATTTGCTGTTGGACCTCAAAACTTCCCTTGTACTGATCATAATGTACAGGTATCAACACTGGCAAGGCGTGAACAAGCTCACAGTCACTCAGCATGTCATTCATATAGCCACCAAGAACAATCTGTTCCTCACACTCGACATCAGAACCAGCAAATTGCTTTAAGTCCTAGTATTAGATCGAGAGTACATCAACAATATCCAGATACCAGCAAAATTCAGCAAATATATAATATATGTGTGACCTCTTCCATAATTAGTACTGCATCCTCTAATTTAACTCAAGTTCTTCCACAAAACCAACTTACAGCAAATATATCTCCAAATGTATCAATTAGCTCAACCAATACCATGCAATTGCCTCCACCTCCGATGTATAATATAACCCATGCAGCATCACTCATTAACCAAGGTGGAGAACAAATGTGTAATCTTCTTTTGAAAGATCAGAAGCCTAAAAAGCAAGGAAAGTACATTTGTGAATATTGCAATAGGGCTTGTGCAAAACCAAGCGTTCTTCTGAAACACATACGCTCCCATACTGGAGAGCGGCCATACCCTTGTGTGACATGTGGGTTTTCATTTAAGACAAAAAGTAATCTGTACAAGCACAAAAAATCCCATGCGCATGCTATCAAATTGGGACTTGTTTTAAGACCACATTCTGGTGATCAAGAATCAGAAAAATCACTTTGTATTCATTGTGATGCAGATGAAAGTGGTGAAAGTGATGATGAATACACAAGTGAAGAAAGACAAGATGAGCAAAGTTTTTTAGAGTCAGAAACATTGAAAAATCTGAATATACCACTTTCTGAATCAGCATTGCAGAAGTTAAGCTCCATTTCTTCAGGACATATAGACAGTATAATATGTGACTCTTCCTTGCAGGAAACTTGCTCAGAATTGACAATGTCAACATTACCCCAAGTTGTAGTTTACCCTGTGAACGTTCCATCATTAAAGGATGATAGTCCAAAAATGATAGATTCTGCTTCTGAGCATGACATTGTACAGAAGCAAGGGGATTTTAACGTGTCCAATGAGAAATCAAATTTGACATCTATGATCTCATTGAAAGAAGCTGATCTCAAGTACCATCCGAAAGAAGAAATGACTCAGCTAAAGGAAAAGCAAGGGGATCATGTGATAACAGTTCATGCACAGCTGCAAAGGCAACAGGCTACTGATTACTCCCAGGATCAGCAAGGAAAATACCTGCTGAGTCCTCGAAGTTTGGGAAGTACAGACTCTGGTTACTTTTCTCGTTCTGAAAGTGCAGAACAAACATTGTGCCAACAAGCTTCCTTTGTAAAGGTACTATCCATGTGTGAAAAAGATTTTGGTAAAAATACAGTTTCTGTGTCTGAGACAAGTACAGCTATAGCATCTGTTGTACATGCAATTTGTGCAGAGAAATCATTAATTCCTTCTGGCATAATGCGCCCACCTTTGGGAACCAAAACCCTTGAAGAACGCATCTCAAAGTTAATTTCTGATAATGAAGCTGTAGTAGATGACAAGCAATTAGATAGTGTGAAACCACGAAGAATATCCCTTTCACGACGAGGTAGTATAGACTCTCCAAAATCATACATATTTAAGGACTCCTTCCAATTTGATTTAAAACCCTTAAGTAGAAGAACAAGCTCAAGCTCTGATATACCAAAGTCTCCATTCACACCAATTGATAAATCAAAGCAAGTTTTTTTACTGTCTGTACCTTCACTTGATTGTTTACCTATAACCAGAAGTAATTCTATGCCTACCACAGGTTATTCTGTTGTACCCACAAATACAATACCTCCTCACACACTTCGAGAAAGCCAGTCATTTGATGATAAAATAGGCTCCTTTTATGATGATGTTTTTGTTTCTACACAAACTGCATCTCTTCACCATGTTGGACATCCTCGTACTCTTGTTAGACAGACTGCGATAGAAGACTCTCCATCTAATGACAGACATAGTCTTGGATCAGCACATTCTGTAGATGAAAGCTATCATGGTGGTAATGCATTTACAGAAGTTTCTTTGCCTAGGAGCAAGTCTTTTGCACAAGGATCAACTTCAGAAAAAATGAAAAGATTGCCTCAAGGACGAGGAACAATGTTTGAATGTGAAACTTGTAGAAATAGATACAGGAAACTAGAAAATTTTGAAAATCATAAAAAATTTTACTGTTCTGAACTACATGGACCCAAAACCAAAGCAGCTGCACGAGAACCAGACCATAATGTGGTACTCAACAGTACACAGCATCAAGTCCTGCACTATCGAGTTGCTGGGTCTACTGGAGTCTTGGAGCAGTCTCCACAAATAAGAAAAAGAAGGAAGATGAAAAGTGTTGGAGATGATGATGAACCTCAACAAAATGAGAACTGTGTATTTTCAGAAAATGTGGCAGGAGCACAAATCCAAAATGTTCTAGGAAGTGCTGCAAATCTATCAAACCACAATGTTTCAAAACTCAACCCACAGCAAACTGGTGGTATACCCTTGCAAAGTTCACAAATTGAGTTGGTATCAAGAGGCACGGAGGTGGATTCTGGGCACAGTACAGAATTGAAACTGCCTCCTATTTTAGAAAAAATAAATTCAGTTGCTCAAGAAAAAGAAATGAAAAGACAAGGATCTGAAATTTCAGTAATTCAGCACACCAATTCATTAAGCAGACCCAACTCATTTGAGAAATCAGAATCTTTTGAAAGAAAATCACCAGTCTCTTTCCAGGACATCCATAAGATTTCTAAACCTCAGCCCTTGAATACAGCTGGAGTGATTCAAGAAGAAGAGCATTCTCAGTGTCGGCAAACAGTTCGACCTGAAGAATCCCACTTGGAAGTAAAGGAAATTCAGACAGTGGTTTCTAATGAAAGAAGTGGACCAGTACACCAATCAAGACTTGTGCGTCAGCATAATATCCAAGTGCCTGAGATTCTGGTTACGGTAGAGCCAGACAGAGACCTAGAAAACCAAGGAAATGATCAAGAAATAGCAGAAAGGTTTAATTGGCCTCAACGCAGTGAAAGTCTGTCAAACTTGCCAACAGAAAAACTTCCACCAAAGAAGAAAAGAATTCGTTTAGCTGAGATTGAGCATTCATCTGCTGAGTCTAGCTTTGACTCTACAATTTCAAGAAGTTTAAGTCAGGAAAGCAGCTTGTCTCGTGCCTCTAGTATCTCTGCTTTATTTGACAAAGATGAAATTTCTAAGACTGAGAGTATTTCCTATGTAGATAGTATTATCAAATCATCCGAGTTCCTCATGATTCCTAGTAGCTCAAATTCCCTTGGTATGTCCAGAGAAATGAGACGTGCTGCATCAGAACAAATAAACTGTACACATCCCTCCATGGAAATTGCAGATTGCAGAAGTAAATCTTTAGATTGTGGAGGTATGTCTCCAACAGACTGCATGTCAACCTCTGATGTACTAACTCCAAAACCTACACTTTGCACAGAAATTTCTGGACATGTGCCTTTGTTGGAAAGGAGAAGGGGTCCTTTTGTAAGACAAATATCTTTAAATATAGTACCAGAAAACAACCGTAAGATTAATTCTGCCTGTTTATTTAAGAATACTCATATATCAGACCTGTCTAGTTTGCCATTTCCTAGGTTGAAAACATCTTGTAGATCTTCAGATGGACTTCTTTCAAGTTCTCAACATCTTCCTATGTATTCCAGCACTTTACTTGACTCACAATTAGTAACCCATTCTTCAAATTTATCTTCTGTTGAGCAACCTTCATGTTCTAGTTTAATAAACCTGTGTCAGGAGCTACAGTCACATTGCAACTCAAAGACTTTTGTTAAAGTACTAGCCCAAGGAGAAGAACAAGATAAAAGCTCTATTACTTCTGAAAAGGAAAATTATTTTACCCCTAAGTATCAGCTTCAAATTAAATCACTACAAAGTCAGTCATACTCTTCAAATGAATTGATAAGTACTTCACCAACTAGAACTCTTCTAGATCAAAATAGTATGGAACAGAATAGTGCTTCATTAAACATACCTACTCAATTAATACACAATGTGCCAGGTCTACATACAGAGCCTCAGTTTAAAAACAAGCTACATAGTAATTCTAGTGGTCAAATACAGCAGATAACACCTTTTGTGGTACCTGTCCATGGCTTTCCAGGCGTTAAAACCTTGCCTCAGATTTTAGTAACCCAGGATCAAATAAATCAACCTGTTTCCAAAGTAAATAATGCACCAGTGTCAATATCTAAAGATAAAATACAGATACAAAAATCAAATGACAAAAATCAAATGGCAATGCCAACCCCTGAAAAAACCGTTGTTAGTGAAAATATGTTTCCTGAAACTGAAAGCAGACATTCAGAACCTTTAGATTTCATACAGAAGGTACCACTTGGTGGACTTCTTCCTCAACAAGAAGCGAGTGCTTCAAGCAAGCGCATGCTTTCACCAGCCAATAGTTTAGATATTGCTATGGAGAAGCATCAAAAGCGTGTGAAAGATGAAAGTGGGGCTGCATGTACTGATGATGTTCAAGCAGAACACTTACTAAATATCAAAGCTGGTGAACCAAATAAGCAAAAGAAACACGTTTTGGTGCGTCAACTTTGTACCACAGAGCCAGTCGAAAGTCTAGATCAAGATATTGTCCCAGAATTTGGAAAAAACTGTAAGGTGATTGGTGAAAGTTTGAAGCCTGCAGTTCCACAGAGCATAATACGGGCATCAGAATCTGAGAACATAAAACCTTTTGCGTCGACAGTCATAAAATCACCAGAGCCACAACCATTGAATGCTCAAACTTCCCTATTGAAGGCCTCTAGTACTAATCAAGAACAGAGATCACCAGTGTATGCCAACCTCAACAAACAAAGTAACGTACAAGGTCAAATTAAACTTGGGCCTTCGTTATCTGTGGTAAATGCAGGCGATATGCAAAGGCTCTCATTCCCGAGCTTAAAAACATCAACAAGTTTTACATGGTGTTACCTTTTAAAGCGGAGACCACTGCATATGCTACAGACTGATCAAAAAATATCAGCATATTCTGCCTGGACAGTTAATGCCCCATATCCAAATCTACTTGGTTTGCCAACAAAAGTAGCCCTTTCCCTTCTTAATTCAAAGCAAAAGGATGAAAATTACCTGTATACTCATGCAATAAGCACTCGCTCCAGATATGATATATTGGTTTACTCAAGCAAGTGGAAAATCACAAACAAGGTACTTAAATAGTATATATATATGTGTGTGTGTGTGTATATATATATATATATATATATATATACAGTGGTGCCTCGCACAGCGAACGCTTCACACAACGAACTTTATTTCATGATTCATACAACGAACTTCGTTTCACACTACGAAGTCGCCCGAGCTTCCACGACCGCTTTGCCCGAGCTTCCACGATCGCTGCCGATCCGCGCAGGCGCTGCAACAAACTTCGTTTCACACTACGAAGTCGCCCGAGCTTCCACGATCGCTGCCGATCCGCGCAAGCGCTGCAACGTACCTCGTTTCACACTACGAAGTCGCCCGAGCTTCCACGACCGCTTTGCCCGAGCTTCCACGATCGCTGCCGATCCGCGCAGGCGCTGCAACGAACCTCGTTTCACACTACGAAGTCGCCCGAGCTTCCACGACCGCTTTGCCCGAGCTTCCACGATCTTTTTTTATGTCATCTTAGCATATTTTATGCTACAGAACGAATTATTTTTTTTAACATGTATTGTTATGGGAAAACGCGTTTCACATAACAAACTTTTCGCATAACAAACTTGCTCCTGGAACGAATTAAGTTCGTTGTGTGAGGCACCACTGTATGTATATATATATATATATATATATATATATAGTATATATCTGAATAATATTGGCACCCTGGACAAATTGTATGCTTCAATAAATTCCATCGAGGAGAAGCCGACACATCTTGTAAATAATACAAAATTATGTATGAAATCTTTCAGCAAATTTTAATACAGAATTACTATTTGAGAACAATAGCAGTGAAAATAATTTATTTGCAGACAATAACAATGAAAATATGAATATGACAAGTGCAAAGTTTTGGCTGCCCTTCTAGTTCATTTACTACAACTTTCTTTACTTCAAAGTTGTTAATAAAGACCAAAAGTTTAAGTGGCTTCTTAGGATTTCAGTCATGTGAAGACAGCTCCATGATTGAATAAGTAATTTAACTGTTCAGTTTGTAATTGTTTTGCCTATTTTCAACAACTATGGGCTTCTCCAAACAGCTGTCCAATCATTTAAAAATAAAGATAATTCACTCTTACTAAGCAGTGGAAACGCCACTAAAAATCTCCAAAAGCTTTCACCTAGCAATTTCAACTGTCAAGAACATTGTTTAAAAAATGAAGTTACATGGAACTGTGGAAGTGAAGGTAAAATTTAAGAGACCAAGAAAAATCTTTTCTAGAACCACTTAAAAAAAAAAATTGGTCAGGTCTACAAAACAGAACCCACAGATCACTGCAAATAAAATGCTTAAAGTTTTAGTTGATAGTAGAACAGTTGGCCGGAAGTCTACAGTATAGCATTGTTCTACTTGAGAGAGAGAAATCTTTTCTATGACTTCATCACAAATGTCCTTTCTAAAGCAAGTAAAAGTAAACCTTGATAAACATGAAAGAGGGCTAACAAAAAAAAAAGATACATTTGAAAAAAAAAAATAATGAAGCATTTGAAGAAAAGAGCAATTTGTCAGTTGTCAGGCATGGGAACAGATCTGGTATGTTTTGGGTTGCATGGTAGCCAGTGGTACAGGAAATATTGCAAAGGTAGAAGGAAGAAAGAATTCAACTAAATATCAACATACCCTAAAAGCTGTTGTCCCACAATCAGTGAAAAAACTGAAGCTGAAAAGAAGTTGCAAGGTATATAAAATATATATTTTTTTTTAGTTCAAAGATTTTATTCATTTTAACAATAAAGAGCATACATAAAAAGAAACAAGGTCATGATACAGCACAGTTGCAATAAGAAAACAATCATATTACATTACATTACATTACATTACATTAGGGATTTCTATTCCGCCATTACCTTGCGGTTCAAGGCGGATTACAAAAGGTTAATTTAGAAATACAGAGTTACAATGATTGGCTAGATAGGTAAGTTGTAGATTTTATAAACATTAACGGGTTGTTGAGGGTGAGGTGGTTTGTAAGAGAATTAATAGTTGGTCATAGTGGAGGTTCTTTTGTTGTTGTTAGTGCAGTAATGGGTAGATCAGATGTCGGTTTTAGGGTTACTAAGAGGTCGTGATGTTAATGCTGCTTCAGGAATTTCTTGAAAAGTGTGGTTTTTATTTCTTTTCTGAACGTCCTATAGTCTGGAGTGGTCATCAGAAGGTTGGAGATCTGGTTGTCCAGCCTTGCGGCTTGAGTGGCTAGGAGGCCGTCGTGTAGTTTTGTTCTTTTTACTTCTTTGATTGGGGGGGTATGAATGGGGAGTGTGTTTTTCTGTGTCTGGTAGTGGGTGCTTGGATGAGGCGATTATTCAAGTATGATGGGCTGTCTCCGTGTAGGGTTTTAAATAGTATGCAGTAGAATTTGAATTGGATTCTTTCTTGGATTGGAAGCCAATGTGAGTTGATGAAGGCTTCAGTGATGTGGTCGTGTTTTCTCAATGAGTAGATGAGTCTCAAAGTTGTATTTTGGATTGTTTGGAGTTGTTTAATCGTGGTTACAGGGCAAGGAAGGAAGAGGATGTTGCAGTAGTCCAATATACCTAGTATTAGGGATTGTACTATAAGTTGGAATTGTGTTCTTTCAAAGAATTTTCGGACTTGTCTCAGATTTCTCATGACTGCGAATGATTTCTGAATTGTTTTATTTATTTGCGGTTGCATAGTGCAGCATCTGTCTATGGTCATGCCAAGTAGTTTTATGGTGGTTTGGATTGGGTATTTGATTGCGTTTATTTCTAAGTTGGTTGTGGTTTGGACCTTGTCATTTTCGAGAAGGATGAATTTGGTTTTGTCTTGGTTGAGTTTAAGTTTGTGTTTTTTCATCCAGGTTGTGACTGTTTCAAGTGTTTGGTGAAGTTTGTCTGTCATGGTAGGTTTAGAATGATCATATGGGATGAGGATGGTGATGTCATCAGCATAACTATAGGTGGTTATGCCCAGATTGTCCAGATGCGTTCCTAGAGAAGCAGTGTAGAGATTGAAGAGGGTAGGGGATAGTGGAGATCCTTGTGGTACGCCGCAGGGGTTTGACCAGGATTCTGACTTTTCTTTGTTTGATTTTACACTGTAAGTTCTGAGTTTTAGGAATCCTTCAAACCATGAGTATACTTTATCTGAGATGCCTATTGCGTCTAAGATCTGTAGAAGGATGTTGTGATCCACTAAGTCGAATGCTGCAGTTAGGTCCAGTTGTATGAGAAGCATTTTTTTCCCTGTACTAAGGTGTTGTCTGACGGTATCCATAAGGGAGCCTAGTAGTGTCTCTGTACTGAAGTTTGTTCTGAAGCCTGATTGCGTGGGGTGGAGTAGGTTGTGGTCATCTATGTAATTGGAGAGGAGTTTGGCTACTAGGCCTTCTATAATTTTGACATATAGCGGAATTGAGGCTATAGGTCTAAAGTTAGATGGGTGGTTTTGTGGTGCTTTTGGGTCTTTTTGGATTGGGGTGATGACGATTTCGCTGAGGTCAGCAGGGAATGTGCCTTCTGTGAGCGTGAATTGAATCCATTGTAGAATTATGGTGCGGAATTTTACACTAGAGGTGGTAAGGAGATATGAGGGGCAATGGTTGAGGTCACAGGAGGCATGGCTGTATTTTTTGTAGAATTTGTTGAATTCTGACCATTGTATGTTGGGGAATTGAGTCCAAATTCTGTCTGCTGCGGTTGCCTCTTTTCCTGTGGGGTGGATTGTGATTGAGTTTTGATGGGATGGGTTGAGGATGAGAGTGGCTCTGGTGTTGGTAATTTTGTTCTTGAAGTGTTCTGCTAAGAGGGTGGGTGATGGTGGAGGGGTGTTCGTGGTGGTAGTGTATGGTTTGGTGTCTGTTAATTCTTTCAGGATTTGGAATATTTTTTTGGAATCTTGGGTTTCCGTGCCTATGAGATTAGTATAGTAGCTTTTCCTCTTATCCCTTAGTAGATTTTTGTATTGTTTGTTGATTTTTTTCCAGTCGGTTTTTGTTTGATCTTGGTTCTTTTTCCTCCATTTTCTTTCTAATCTTCTACACTGTCTTTTGAGTTGGAGTAGTTCATTATCAAACCATTGGTCTGATTTTCTGCTGGTTCTGGTTTGTAGGGGGGCCAGATCATCAAGGATGTTAGTGGATACCTTTTTCCAGTGGGAGATGAAGTTTTTTGGGTCGCAGTTTTGGATGGTTTCGTCTACATTTGACCAAAAAATGGTTGGATCGATATGTTTGCGTGTGGTATATGTGGTTTTTTTTGATTGAGGTGTGTGTTTGGTCTTAGTCCAATTGATGTTGAAGTTGTATGTGTAGTGGTCTGACCATAGGGATGGGGACCATGTTCCGTTAGTAGTTTGGATTGCTGGATTAGATGGTTGGAGAGACATGAATGCAGCAATGTCCAGTTGATGACCTTTTTCATGGGTGGTTTGTGGGTTTAGGATCTGGAAGGATAAGGCTTTGAGGAAGGATAGACAGTTATTTGCTGGTGTGGATGTTGTGTCTTCTAGGTGTAGGTTTAGGTCTCCTAGGATGAGGTTATATTCTGCTGTTAATGAGTTTTGGTAGATGAAGTTTTCAAATTCAGGTCTCACTGTGGTCCAGTTTCCTGGTGTTATGTAGCAGAGTAAGCAGTTTAGTGAGTTTTTTAGTGTTGGGTTTGTGAGTTGACACGCTAGGAAATCCATTTGCGGAGTGGATGTTTTTTCAAGTATGTTTAGAGTTAGGGAGTTCTTGATTATTATTGCTAGTCCTCCTCCTCTTTTTTTTTCTCTGCAGGTTACTGTTATTTTGTATCCTGGCGGACATACTTCTTTTATTCTAGGGTCTGTGTCTGAGGTTAACCAGGTTTCAGTGAGGAATAGGCAGTCAAGTTTTTCTGTTTTTATCCAATTTTTTATGTTTTCTGTTTTGGGTCCTAGTGCTCTGATGTTAACATAGGCACATGTAAGGGAGGTTGTGTCGGTCTGGGGAATGTAAGTTGTTTCCGGGTATATGAGTGTTGAGGGAGTTGGATGGGATTTTGTTTTCGGGAGTGTTGAACAAATATTCTGAACAAGTACAACAGGCCAATCATGGACCATCCTACAACAAGAAAATTCAGCACAAAACTCACAGATTTGAATATTTGAGTCTCTGAGATAATCTCAAACATGCAGTGCATGTAAGGAGACCTAAGAATATTTCTGAGCTAGAAGAGTTTGGAAAGGAAGAATGGGAAAATATTCAAAAATTGGTTTGGAAGTTTATTTTTACCAAAAGAGTTTCAAAGTACTGACTGAAATGTTATTTAAATTTTTGCATCTGTCATATTCAGTGTCTCTTTATGATTCTGGAAATAACTTCAATTAATTAGTAATTAGAGATTAAAATTTGCAGATAGATATGGTGTTTTACGAGAGTGGTTTGAAAAGTTTGGTAAAACATCAAGTTAAACAATGTAGTCTCCGTCGAGGGATATACACTTAGTCCAGCAAGTTTCCATTATTTTCATAAGCTATTTTTCCTATGATACGAAAAAACTGGAAACTCACTGAATTAAGGGGCAAATTCTTTAAACGTCATCCCGATTGTAGGCAGCAGTAGGCATCCTACCACTGTCTAACCAGCCAATCTGGATGCATGTTTTTAAAAAAACATCCTGAAGCAAGCTGCCTACATTGTAGGCGTCTTCGTGAGCCTAGAGAGGCGCATAGGACCACCTAAGCTCATCCAAGGCTGGGTGTGGTTTCACCTGGAAAGGGCCTTAGGCGAGCTTAAGCGGACCTAGTGTCTCCCTAGGGCCATAATAGACACCTGAAATGTTCGCCTACATTTCAAATAGATGTGGCCGCTGAACTGATCGCAGCAAAGGAATCTCCCTGCCATGATCAGTTTAGCGGCCACGGCAGGTAACCCATCCCCCCATAAAGCCACCCCCTGAATGTCTGCGGCAGGAAGAGTGCCCAATTCCTCCTGCCACCACCCCAAGACATCCCCCCGGCAGGAGGCAGTAGACATTCAGGGGTGGGGTGGCTTTGGAGGTTCCTGCAGAAGGGTCTGGGTATCCCTCCTGCCGGTAGTCTTCCCGGGAGTGGGGGGATGGGTTCCCTGCCACGAATGTTAAACTGATCATAGCAGGGAGTTTCCCTTGCTACAATCAGCTTAGCAGCAAACCGATTCCGAACTGGGAACTGAATGGCTGGGTTCACTTTTAACAAGCACCCACAAAATTCCCTACCCAAGGTCTTCTATGAACCCTCCCCAATTCTGCCAGTCACTCTCTTGCAATGCAGCAAACAAAAACAAAAAAAACCACACACCAGCTTCCTACAAGCTCAGTCCCAGCTGGTGTAGAGCAGTTCAATTAATACTGTGCACAATTCCAGCCTGCTTCCAGCCCAGCCCCCACTGGTGTACAACAACAACAACAACAAAACCTTCTCTCAAACAGTTCCTTGGTAGCTACTTCATCTGTCCATTGTCCATCAGTTCCAGGGACTCAGCTCCTGGCATTTCCAACTCTGCTATCGCCATACCTTCCTCTGGGAGTTCCAGCTCTGGAGTGTTCAAAGCTTCAAGGCACTGCCGCTCCATAGGTTCTTGGCCTATGCCTTGCCTTTCTCTGGCCAGGAGAGTCCTGTCTGCCTGGTCTTGCTGAGCTACCTGCTTCACATTCTTTGAGAGCTTTTTTAAGTTGTTAAACAGAGGTTAGTTCTTAGTATCTCATCTCCTTCCTACTGTGTCTTCATTATTAATGCTTTATACTAGCAGATACTTTGTTTTTCAAATAATTTTTGTATGGACCTTCGGGTAGCAATCAGGCAAACAGTGCCAGTTGCTTAAACTCTACATGAGTCCAATCTTTATTCATATTTTATTAAATCATTCTATTTTTGTTTAACTTATACTGAAGTGCTCCTGTATTCTCCTCTCCCAACATGCATGTTTCAGAATGAAACCTTTCTTCAGGGTCGAGGAATACTATAAGACAAAGTTAGAGATCACTAAGCCTTATATCCATCAAAATCTAACAACATAAAGCAGAAATTGCCTCAATTTACCTTTTTTTTATAAAAGAAAGAACAGAAACGCTTACCGTATGTGGGGGCAAACACGAGAGTTACATAGAAACATAGAAATAGACGGCAGATAAGGGCCCACGGCCCATCTAGTCTGCCCACCTTAATGTCCCTCCCCTACCTTTGCCCTGTGAATAGATCCCATGTGCCGATCCCATTTGGCCTTAAAATCAGGCACGCTGCTGGCCTCAATCACCTGTAGTGGAAGACTATTCCAACGATCAACCACTCTTTCAGTGAAAAAGAATTTCCTGGTGTCACCTCGTAGTTTCCCGCCCCTGATTTTCAACGGATGCCCTCTTGTTGTCGTGGGACCCTTGAAAAAGAAGATATCTTCCTCCGCCTCGATGCGGCCCGTAAGATACTTGAACGTCTCAATCATGTCTCCCCTCTCTCTGCGCTCCTCGAGCGAGTATAGCTGTAATTTGTCAAGCCGTTTTTCGTATGGTAGATCCTTGAGTCCCGAGACCATCCGGGTGGCCATTCTTTGCACCGACTCCAGTCTCAGCACATCCTTGCGATAATGCGGCCTCCAGAATTGCACACAGTATTCCAGGTGGGGCCTCACCATGGATCTATACAATGGCATAATGACTTCCGCCTTACGACTGACGAAACCCCTTCGTATGCAGCCCATGATTTGTCTTGCCTTGGACGAAGCCTGCTCCACTTGATTGGCAGACTTCATGTCCTCACTGACGATTACCCCCAAGTCTCGTTCTGCTACCGTTTTTGCTAGGATCTCGCCATTAAGGGTATAAGACTTGCATGGATTCTGGCTGCCCAGGTGCATAACTTTGCATTTTTTGGCATTGAAGTTGAGTTGCCATGTCCTAGACCATCGCTCCAGTAGGAGTAGGTCGTGCATCATGTTGTCGGGCATTGAATCTTCGTCTGTTGTGCATTTGCCCACTACATTACTCAGTTTGGCGTCATCGGCGAATAATGTTATTTTACCTCGAAGCCCTTCTGCCAAGTCTCTTATAAAGATGTTGAATAGGATTGGGCCCAAGACTGAGCCCTGTGGTACTCCACTAATCACCTCCGTCATTTCGGAGGGGGTGCCGTTCACCACCACCCTTTGGAGCCTACCTCCAAGCCAGCTCCCAACCCATTTCGTCAATGTGTTACCTAATCCTATAGAACTCATCTTGCTCAGTAACCTGCGGTGTGGTACGCTATCGAATGCTTTGCTAAAGTCCAGGTACACGATGTCCAGGGACTCCCCAATATCCAGCTTCCCTGTCACCCAATCAAAGAAGCTGATCAGGTTGGATTGGCAGAATCTCCCCTTAGTAAATCCATGTTGTCGGGGATCCCGTAGATTCTCCTCATCCAGGATCTTATCTAATTGGTGTTTGATTAGAGTTTCCATTAGTTTGCTCACTATCGATGTTAGACTCACTGGTCTGTAGTTTGCTGTCTCCATCTTTGAGCCTTTCTTGTGCAGTGGAATGACGTTAGCCGTCCTCCAGTCCAACGGGACGCTGCCTGTACTAAGGGAGAGGTTGAAGAGCGTGGACAGTGGCTCCGCCAAGACATCACTCAGTTCCCTAAGCACCCTGGGGTGCAGGTTGTCCGGCCCCATTGCTTTGTTAACCTTGAGCTTTGACAGCTCACCGTAGACACTGCTGGGCGTAAACTCAAAGTTACTAAACGGGTCAACTGAGCCAACCCTTGTCTGTAGCTGAGGGCCGAGCCCTGGCGCTTCTCGGGTGAAGACTGAGCAGAAGTATTCATTTAATAGTTGGGCTTTTTCCGAATCCTTTTCCACATAGTCTCCATCTGGATTCCTAAGACGTACAATCCCGCCTGAGTTTTTTTTTCTATCACTGATATACCTGAAGAAGGATTTATCTCCCTTCTGGATGTTCTTTGCTAGAGACTCCTCCATGAGGAATTTAGCCTCCCTGACTGCTGTTTTGACGGCTTTTGATTTGGTCAGGTAGTCTGCTCTAGAGTCCTGCTTCCCTGATTGTTTGTAAGAGATGAATGTTTTTTTCTTCTCCTTGATCAGGTCTGAGATCTCCGCAGTAAACCACTGTGGCTTATTGTTCCTTCGCCGTTTACTTACTGATTTTACATAGCGGTTTGTTGCTTCTTGTATGGTTGCTTTCAAAGTCGACCACATGTCTTCCACGTTATCGGTTTCTTCTTGGCTTTGTAGCGCCTGGTGAACGAAGTCTCCCATTTCTTTGAAATTTGTGTCCTTGAATTTGAGGACTTTGGTTAGTGTAGTAGATTTAGTGAAACCTTTCCTGATATTGAACCATACCATGTTGTGGTCACTGGAGGCCAATGTGTCGCCCACCGAGACCTCTGTGACACTTTCTCCATTGGTAAGTATTAGGTCCAGTATTGCCTGATCCCTTGTCGGTTCCAACACCAGTTGCCTGAGGCTTGCTCCTTTCATAGAGTTTAATAGCCTCCTGCTGCTGCCGGAAGCAGAGGTAAGTGTAACCCAGTCCACATCAGGCATGTTGAAGTCACCTAGCAATACTGTGTCCCCACGCAAGGTGATATTTTCTATATCTTCGATTATTTCCATATCCAGGTCTTCCTGTTGTCTTGGGGGTCTGTAAATTACGCCAAGATACAAGCATTTGTCCTTCCCTCTGGCCAAATTAACCCAAAGGGATTCCCCAGTATACTGGACATCTGAGATTCTCGTGACCTTAATGTCATCTTTAGTATATAATGCTACACCCCCTCCCATCCTACCCTCTCTGTCCCGGCGAAGCAAGTTGTAACCCGGTATGACCATGTCCCACCCGTGGGAGTCTGTGAGCCAGGTTTCGGATATCGCCACCACATCCAGGTCGGCATTCCTTATTTCTGTTTCCAATTCCAGGATCTTGTTTCCTAAACTGTGTGCGTTGACGTACATAGCCCTCCATGTTATATTTTTGTTACGTCTCAGTGGGGATATTCCTGCTTGAGCTATTTGAACACCTTTAACATTGTTTGTGTTATTTGTGCTTTCCTGAGGCTCAGAACCACAATGTGTACTCCCCATATACCCAGAACTACAGTGTGTACTCCCCCTAGACCCGGAATTACAATGTGACCCATAAATATGATGTGACCCTACTCCCGACTCAAAAGTGTGTGCACTCACCCCTGACCCAGAATTTCGGTGACTACTTTCCTCAGCCTCAAAAATGTATTGGCATTTTAGTTCGCCTGGTATGTTGTTTGTGCCTGTACCCTCCCCCGACTTACCTAGTTTAAAGCCCTGTGGAGTAGGCGGGCTAGGCGGTGTCCAAGGACATTCTTCCCTCTTCTGGTTAGGTGTAGCCCGTCGTGTCCCTGTAGTCCTTGCAATGCTTCTCCATGGTGCAGAAACCCGAAGTTCATCTCCTTGCACCATCCTCGCAGCCAGTCGTTCACCCTCTGTATTCGATCCTCTCTGGCTCTGCCCTTGCCCCTCACTGGGAGAATCGAGGAGAAGACTACCTGCGCATCCATCCTCCTCAGCTTCTCCCCCAGGGCCCTGAAGTCTTCAGGTATGATGTCCGGGCTGCTCCTTGCGGTGTCGTTGGTTCCGACATGGATTAGAACCATGGGGAAGTGGTCTCGGGGCTTGATGAGTCTGTCAATGCAAGCAGTGACATCCCGGATCCTGGCCCCTGGCAAACAGCAGACCTCTCTTGATTGTAGGTCTGGTCTGCAGATTGGTCCCTCGGTGCCCCTCAGCAGCGAATCTCCGATGACCACCACTCTGCGCTTCTTAGGGGTGGGCTGTACTGTTGATTCCGGAGTTGGAACCGTCTGCTGAACAACTACTTGTAGCTCTTTCTCCGGACCTTCCTGTAGCAGCTGATATCTGTTCCTCAGGGCGATATGAGGTGTCGATGTTGAGCTGTCCTGTATGGGGGAAAAAGAGACAGAGTTAGGTCCTTTGCGTTTTCTTGTGGAGGAAGTCACCAACTGCCAGGAGTCAGCGTTTCCAACCACTTCCTGCATTCCGGTAGTTAGACATGGCCGCAGAAGATGAACTGAGCTATTAAATACAGCTGGCCCAACATACATGATGAAGCGTATGACATCATCAATGCCTCCGTATGCGGCACAGCATCAGCCAACCGGCACATTCACAGCCAGAAGGTGAGCAAAACATCAGAGAATTGACAGCCATTCAGTCTCCTCATTCAGACCTGTGGGATTAAGGATTTAAGATTGAATATCCACCTTTGTTCTTTGACAGCTAAAGCCTTTTGCATGTTGCCTCCCTCCCACTCTGCTGTCACCAAATCTATTATCCTCCATCTAATTTCAGACCATTTGTGTCCCATTAACTGCCAGTGTTTAACAAGCGGGGCCGTGTCACGCTCAGTACGTACCCGAGATTTATGTTCATTTAGGCGAACTTTGATAGACCGCATAGTACGCCCCACATAGATTTTGTTGCAAGGGCATTGAATTAAATATATCACACAAGTGGAATCATAAGTGGTGGAAATATCAGTGAAATATTTAATGCCTGTATCGGGATGAACCCAGGTATGGCCTGTCAGTGCCAAACTGCACCATTGGCATTTGCCACATCCCATATGGGACCCCATTCCCTGGGCGTGCATTTAACTAACTCGCCGATGTTTCTGGTGCGCTTGAAAGAAAACATAGGTCTGTCAGCTAGCGGTCCCCGAATGTCCTTTTTTTTTATTTTTTTATTGTTTTTTTTTTTGTTTTTGTTTTTATTTTTTTGTTTTTTGCTTAAAAACAGAAGTTTTTATTCCAGAAAGATAGGATATGGGCTAAATCCCCAGCTCCTAGTCTGTTACAAATCCTCAGTTTCTCTGTTCTCCACTGCAAGAACCTGACCACTTCTCTCCCATAGCCAGAGGTGCTCCACCTTTTTCCCCCTTTCCTACAATGAGAACCAAGGATACACCACTACTGTAAAGTAACTTTCACCTCCAAATTAAAAAAAAAAAAAGTTGCTTTTCTTGGTTTCAATAGGTCAATCTAGGGCGAGAAAGGCATGGTACACATATTCAAAATGGTAGGGCGTAGCTAATGATAGCTTCCAGCTCCCTTAGTGGTCATTACCAAAAAGAAACCTGGGTGTCGCAATGCAATTGCCATGGGGTGGTCAGCTGAGCATCCAATAGCATTTCCTGCTGGAAAATGGTTCTTTTACACAAAAAAGGGTGTTCTATACAGGAGCTAGAATCAAGTACTGTTGTGTGTAGATAATTCAAAGAGCTTCTGTATACAACTTGGCCTACTTACCAGAAGCAATCATGGGAAAGGAAAAGTATGCATTTGCTAATGGCTCTCTTTACAATCTAATGGCAAAAAAAGATGGAGGTGATAGGGTTGGCCTCAGTGCACTTTTGGAGAATGGCCAGTGATAGGCTGAGGTTCAATAGCAGGGAAGGGGTGCATGAACCAAGCCACCCAAGAGATACAGCAGGACAATAGTGGCTTCTGGCCTGAAACCATTTACGTATTTGTTCTTCCTGTCTTGTTTTATACCTGGCTGAGTGACTAAGTGGTGTTTTTATTATCCTACCACCTGGCAGTCATTCAGGAAACACAAGGTCTCCCACTGCTTTATATAAACACAAATCTTTGTAAATCTGTCACAATCCAAGACAACCATACTGAAAAACACAAGGTATAAATACTACCAAAAATAGATATTTTCCACTTGTCTTATTTCAACTTCTTTCAGAGAATGGGATGCCGATGTTAGCATAACGCACCAATATTCAATTGTTAACAGTATCCTACAGGACCAGTGTTTGATGCTGAAATATCTGTAGCCAAGACATTTTTGTACCAAACCATGTTTGAAGTTTTAAATTTGTATGTGTTACATGGTAGGGGCTTTTATCTTTTGTCCTCCCTCTGCGTTTGGAGCTTTTCCATATAAGAGATCTATCTGTGCTGGGTGGTAGGTGAGCACATTCATTCTGTGGTTTCCAACACAGACATGCTTAAAGCCAGGTCCCAATAATGCTCCACTCCGTGTTTTTTAAAATGTTCCCGTGCCATGTTTTCAGTTGGGCACTGTTTAAATTTCATGTCACCAAAGCTGCGTTCTTTTGTTGTTCCCTCCCAGACCAAGACACACTTGTTTCCCTTTACGATCGATTCTTCATCAGATCCGTTGTCATCTTTTCCTTTAGAGCTGGTCGTTTGTTCATCCCATTTTATTCGGTGTAGCATAACACGTTTGAATTTCTTTTGTGATTTTGGCCCTCCTTCCACAACGATCACATTCACATCTTTATGCAGGATGACAACTCCTGTAAGATACAGCTGTCCGGCGTTCGCTTCAATTTTAAATTTTTTGGCTGGATTACTCAAATTCCGAACTCTGTACACTGCCACATGAACGCCCTGTGAAATGTCTTCTTTTAGTTTTTTCATTTTTTTCTCTTTCCTCTGTTCTGCTGTCAGTTTTCGGGCTGCATTTGCCTCCTCGTGAGCTTTTTGTCGCTTTGCCATCTGAGCTCTCACATGAGCTTCCACTTTTGTGGGATCCTGAACAGCTTCAGTCCCCAAAACTTGCATTAAGTTCGATATTCGCACTTTTGGTTCCGGAGGAGGCATAAGACCTAGTCTAACTTTCTCTTGCACTTCCTTCTGAGCTTCTCTCCGCGTCTGGCGCCGTAACTTTTTTTGCTCTTTTTTTGTTAGATACATTCCAAGAGTCACTGGTGAATCGCTGTCGACTGGTGGATTTAGCTGTGCTGGGTGCTCCACAAGGTTTGTGATGCCAAAGAACTCTTCTCGTTTTGATAACACTTCTTCTTTTAGTTCGAGCCCATTGGGGATAATATAGGAATCCCACCACTCTATCTCAGGGATACCTCCCTCCAGCAACTCCTTCTTGGAAACAAGGTCATGATACAGCACAGTTGCAATAAAAAAACAATCATATAAAGAACAAATATTCTGAACAAGTACAACAGGCCAATCATGGACCATCCTACAACAAGAAAATTCAGCACAAAACTCACAGATTTGAATATTTGAGTCTCTGAGATAATCTCAAACATGCAGTGCATGTAAGGAGACCTAAGAATATTTCTGAGCTAGAAGAGTTTGGAAAGGAAGAATGGGAAAATATTCAAAAATTGGTTTGGAAGTTTATTTTTACCAAAAGAGTTTCAAAGTACTGACTGAAATGTTATTTAAATTTTTGCATCTGTCATATTCAGTGTCTCTTTATGATTCTGGAAATAACTTCAATTAATTAGTAATTAGAGATTAAAATTTGCAGATAGATATGGTGTTTTACGAGAGTGGTTTGAAAAGTTTGGTAAAACATCAAGTTAAACAATGTAGTCTCCGTCGAGGGATATACACTTAGTCCAGCAAGTTTCCATTATTTTCATAAGCTATTTTTCCTATGATACGAAAAAACTGGAAACTCACTGAATTAAGGGGCAAATTCTTTAAACGTCATCCCGATTGTAGGCAGCAGTAGGCATCCTACCACTGTCTAACCAGCCAATCTGGATGCATGTTTTTAAAAAAACATCCTGAAGCAAGCTGCCTACATTGTAGGCGTCTTCGTGAGCCTAGAGAGGCGCATAGGACCACCTAAGCTCATCCAAGGCTGGGTGTGGTTTCACCTGGAAAGGGCCTTAGGCGAGCTTAAGCGGACCTAGTGTCTCCCTAGGGCCATAATAGACACCTGAAATGTTCGCCTACATTTCAAATAGATGTGGCCGCTGAACTGATCGCAGCAAAGGAATCTCCCTGCCATGATCAGTTTAGCGGCCACGGCAGGTAACCCATCCCCCCATAAAGCCACCCCCTGAATGTCTGCGGCAGGAAGAGTGCCCAATTCCTCCTGCCACCACCCCAAGACATCCCCCCGGCAGGAGGCAGTAGACATTCAGGGGTGGGGTGGCTTTGGAGGTTCCTGCAGAAGGGTCTGGGTATCCCTCCTGCCGGTAGTCTTCCCGGGAGTGGGGGGATGGGTTCCCTGCCACGAATGTTAAACTGATCATAGCAGGGAGTTTCCCTTGCTACAATCAGCTTAGCAGCAAACCGATTCCGAACTGGGAACCGAATGGCTGGGTTCACTTTTAACAAGCACCCACAAAATTCCCTACCCAAGGTCTTCTATGAACCCTCCCCAATTCTGCCAGTCACTCTCTTGCAATGCAGCAAACAAAAACAAAAAAAACCACACACCAGCTTCCTACAAGCTCAGTCCCAGCTGGTGTAGAGCAGTTCAATTAATACTGTGCACAATTCCAGCCTGCTTCCAGCCCAGCCCCCACTGGTGTACAACAACAACAACAACAAAACCTTCTCTCAAACAGTTCCTTGGTAGCTACTTCATCTGTCCATTGTCCATCAGTTCCAGGGACTCAGCTCCTGGCATTTCCAACTCTGCTATCGCCATACCTTCCTCTGGGAGTTCCAGCTCTGGAGTGTTCAAAGCTTCAAGGCACTGCCGCTCCATAGGTTCTTGGCCTATGCCTTGCCTTTCTCTGGCCAGGAGAGTCCTGTCTGCCTGGTCTTGCTGAGCTACCTGCTTCACATTCTTTGAGAGCTTTTTTAAGTTGTTAAACAGAGGTTAGTTCTTAGTATCTCATCTCCTTCCTACTGTGTCTTCATTATTAATGCTTTATACTAGCAGATACTTTGTTTTTCAAATAATTTTTGTATGGACCTTCGGGTAGCAATCAGGCAAACAGTGCCAGTTGCTTAAACTCTACATGAGTCCAATCTTTATTCATATTTTATTAAATCATTCTATTTTTGTTTAACTTATACTGAAGTGCTCCTGTATTCTCCTCTCCCAACATGCATGTTTCAGAATGAAACCTTTCTTCAGGGTCGAGGAATACTATAAGACAAAGTTAGAGATCACTAAGCCTTATATCCATCAAAATCTAACAACATAAAGCAGAAATTGCCTCAATTTACCTTTTTTTTTATAAAAGAAAGAACAGAAACGCTTACCGTATGTGGGGGCAAACACGAGAGTTAGACATGGCCGCAGAAGATGAACTGAGCTATTAAATACAGCTGGCCCAACATACATGATGAAGCGTATGACATCATCAATGCCTCCGTATGCGGCACAGCATCAGCCAACCGGCACATTCACAGCCAGAAAGTGAGCAAAACATCAGAGAATTGACAGCCATTCAGTCTCCTCGTTCAGACCTGTGGGATTAAGGATTTAAGATTGAATATCCACCTTTGTTCTTTGACAGCTAAAGCCTTTTGCATGTTGCCTCCCTCCCACTCTGCTGTCACCAAATCTATTATCCTCCATCTAATTTCAGACCATTTGTGTCCCATTAACTGCCAGTGTTTAACAAGTGGGGCCGTGTCACGCTCAGTACGTACCCGAGATTTATGTTCATTTAGGCGAACTTTGATAGACCGCATAGTACGCCCCACATAGATTTTTTTGCAAGGGCATTGAATTAAATATATCACACAAGTGGAATCATAAGTGGTGGAAATATCAGTGAAATATTTAATGCCTGTATCGGGATGAACCCAGGTATGGCCTGTCAGTGCCAAACTGCACCATTGGCATTTGCCACATCCCATATGGGACCCCATTCCCTGGGCGTGCATTTAACTAACTCGCCGATGTTTCTGGTGCGCTTGAAAGAAAACATAGGTCTGTCAGCTAGCAGTCCCCGAATGTCCTTTTTTTTTTTATTTTTTTATTGTTTTTTTTTTTGTTTGTTTGTTTTTTTATTTTTTTGTTTTTTGCTTAAAAACAGAAGTTTTTATTCCAGAAAGATAGGATATGGGCTAAATCCCCAGCTCCTAGTCTGTTACAAATCCTCAGTTTCTCTGTTCTCCACTGCAAGAACCTGACCACTTCTCTCCCATAGCCAGAGGTGCTCCACCTTTTTCCCCCTTTCCTACAATGAGAACCAAGGATACACCACTACTGTAAAGTAACTTTCACCTCCAAATTAAAAAAAAAAAAAGTTGCTTTTCTTGGTTTCAATAGGTCAATCTAGGGCGAGAAAGGCATGGTACACATATTCAAAATGGTAGGGCGTAGCTAATGATAGCTTCCAGCTCCCTTAGTGGTCATTACCAAAAAGAAACCTGGGTGTCGCAATGCAATTGCCATGGGGTGGTCAGCTGAGCATCCAATAGCATTTCCTGCTGGAAAATGGTTCTTTTACACAAAAAAGGGTGTTCTATACAGGAGCTAGAATCAAGTACTGTTGTGTGTAGATAATTCAAAGAGCTTCTGTATACAACTTGGCCTACTTACCAGAAGCAATCATGGGAAAGGAAAAGTATGCATTTGCTAATGGCTCTCTTTACAATCTAATGGCAAAAAAAGATGGAGGTGATAGGGTTGGCCTCAGTGCACTTTTGGAGAATGGCCAGTGATAGGCTGAGGTTCAATAGCAGGGAAGGGGTGCATGAACCAAGCCACCCAAGAGATACAGCAGGACAATAGTGGCTTCTGGCCTGAAACCATTTACGTATTTGTTCTTCCTGTCTTGTTTTATACCTGGCTGAGTGACTAAGTGGTGTTTTTATTATCCTACCACCTGGCAGTCATTCAGGAAACACAAGGTCTCCCACTGCTTTATATAAACACAAATCTTTGTAAATCTGTCACAATCCAAGACAACCATACTGAAAAACACAAGGTATAAATACTACCAAAAATAGATATTTTCCACTTGTCTTATTTCAACTTCTTTCAGAGAATGGGATGCCGATGTTAGCATAACGCACCAATATTCAATTGTTAACAGTATCCTACAGGACCAGTGTTTGATGCTGAAATATCTGTAGCCAAGACATTTTTGTACCAAACCATGTTTGAAGTTTTAAATTTGTATGTGTTACATGGTAGGGGCTTTTATCTTTTGTCCTCCCTCTGCGTTTGGAGCTTTTCCATATAAGAGATCTATCTGTGCTGGGTGGTAGGTGAGCACATTCATTCTGTGGTTTCCAACACAGACATGCTTAAAGCCAGGTCCCAATAATGCTCCACTCCGTGTTTTTTAAAATGTTCCCGTGCCATGTTTTCAGTTGGGCACTGTTTAAATTTCATGTCACCAAAGCTGCGTTCTTTTGTTGTTCCCTCCCAGACCAAGACACACTTGTTTCCCTTTACGATCGATTCTTCATCAGATCCGTTGTCATCTTTTCCTTTAGAGCTGGTCGTTTGTTCATCCCATTTTATTCGGTGTAGCATAACACGTTTGAATTTCTTTTGTGATTTTGGCCCTCCTTCCACAACGATCACATTCACATCTTTATGCAGGATGACAACTCCTGTAAGATACAGCTGTCCGGCGTTCGCTTCAATTTTAAATTTTTTGGCTGGATTACTCAAATTCCGAACTCTGTACACTGCCACATGAACGCCCTGTGAAATGTCTTCTTTTAGTTTTTTCATTTTTTTTCTCTTTCCTCTGTTCTGCTGTCAGTTTTCGGGCTGCATTTGCCTCCTCGTGAGCTTTTTGTCGCTTTGCCATCTGAGCTCTCACATGAGCTTCCACTTTTGTGGGATCCTGAACAGCTTCAGTCCCCAAAACTTGCATTAAGTTCGATATTCGCACTTTTGGTTCCGGAGGAGGCATAAGACCTAGTCTAACTTTCTCTTGCACTTCCTTCTGAGCTTCTCTCCGCGTCTGGCGCCGTAACTTTTTTTGCTCTTTTTTTGTTAGATACACTCCAAGAGTCACTGGTGAATCGCTGTCGACTGGTGGATTTAGCTGTGCTGGGTGCTCCACAAGGTTTGTGATGCCAAAGAACTCTTCTCGTTTTGATAACACTTCTTCTTTTAGTTCGAGCCCATTGGGGATAATATAGGAATCCCACCACTCTATCTCAGGGATACCTCCCTCCAGCAACTCCTTCTTGGGGGTGATGAGAGCAAGCTTGGTAGAGGTATGGATCCCAGTCTTCTTGGCAGCTTGGGAGATCTCGGCCTGCAGTTTTTCAAGCTGAGCCTTTGTTCGCAGCCTCTGTGCAATTTTCTCAAACTTGCCCCTTTCGTGAAATTTGAACATTCGTTTCTGACGTTGCGCAGGAGCAATGGAAACGCGCGAGTCAAAGAAAGTGTTGGATTCCAAATCCTCCGAGGGTTTCTCTTTCAGCTGCTGCTTAAACTGCTCCCTCTTCACCGCCCGGATGTTGGCCTTCAGGGTTGGCATGCGGTGAGTTAATTCAATTTCTTTCCCTGTGGCATCCACTGTCCGGCCTTGGTCGTCCAGAATCAGGGGTGTGGGTTTGGTTTGATCTTTCAGTTCCACCTTCGGAGGGGCAATTCCCATGGCATGCAGGTTAGCCAAGCCCACCATGTTGGTGGTGCCAATGAGGCCTGGTTTCAGAGCCAGCTGAGCCTGGATTCGAGACTGCAGGTCTGCAGCTTTCCTCGCCTTTTCTATGGCATCGTTGATGAAGGTGGCCGCTTGCGAAGGCTGAATGGTGTTTCCTATGGATGTACGCTCAGGCTGCAAGGAGGAAATTCTCTGTGATGCTGTGGGACGAATGAAACTCAGTTGCTTCTTCCTCTCCTCAATTTGACGTGTTGCTGTCTCCATCATTTGCTTGATCTGCAGTTTGGTCAGCATGCCTGGACTCTCAGTCGGTGGGCCAGGGATAACTTCTGGCTCCTCCTCCACCTCTTCGAAGCGTGGAATGCGACGTTTTTTACCACTGGAAGCATCCTTCGAGAGATCAGATTCATCCCCGAACACTTCCTTTAGCTCCCGCTTCCGGCTCCTGTCACTGCCCGATCTAGAGTGTTTGGAACTTCGCCCTTCCTCCACCGCCTCAAACAACTTGTCCACAAATCGCAAAGTAGAGTCATCAAGAAAGGGTTTCAGGTGGTCAGCAGCTTTCTTTTTGTCCATCCCTTTCCCAACACAATTCAGTGCTGCAGTCACCACAGTGGGCTCTGAGAAACCCAGAACCCGCTTCACTGTCTTCTCCACCCATGGTTTCAAGTCATCCAGGTCCCGCTTGGAATAGGACATCTCTGTTCAGGTCCGTCTCACTTATAGATAAAGTACCCGGCCGCCGAGACGGAGTCGCGACGTTCGAGAACGGAAGCGGAAACGGCCGAGGAGGAGGAGGACTTCCGCCCAACCCCACGTGACTGCGCGCGCGAGAAACCAAGATGGAGGGGGGGGGAAGGGGGGACGTCCTCACGCTGCGTGAGGACGTCCGCCCAACCCCACGCGACTGCTATCTGTGTCATCCGACTCTACCTAATTCTTAGAGTAAGATGGCTGCGGCGTTCTTGCCCTTATTTAAATAACTTTATTGATGCAAAAGTGTTTTAAATACAAAAATTTAAAGATACAGCTAACCATCCTACTCCCTGGCACTTTCCCACCCTAGTAAACCCGAACCAGTCACAGCTTTAAATCAGACTGGCCCATTCCACTTTAGCATTTAACCCCCCTGGTTCTACAGTATCCATTCTATAGATCCATCTTTGTTCCTTCAAATTCAACGCTTTTTCAGTTTTGCCACACTCCCTCCCTATCTCTCATTGGTCAATATTCCGCCACCTAATGTCCTCTACAGAATTCTGTTTTAAAACCCAATGCTGGACCATGGGTGCCTGCAAGTTTTATTCAATATCTGAGATTTATTTCGTTTAATCTTAGCTTTATAGGTCTACTAGTTCGACCTATATATTTCAACTTACATGGACATTCAATCGCATAAAAAACTTGTGAACTATTACAATCTGTTTTATATTTCGATCTAAACACCATCCCTTTTTACGGATGATGGATCCAGCTATTTCAACTTTCCTGGATTTAGTCCTTCTGGCATTGACTAAATTGGAACAAGATTGGCAATGGAATCAATATCCCAAAAATATTTCCAGGGAAGAATATCAGGGCTTACAGCAGCTGATCATAGATAACATTATAATATCTAAAGCTGATAAAGGGGGAGCCACGGTCATATTGGACAGAACCAGTTATGATATAGAAGCTAGACGGCAATTACAGGATCATATTGCCTATGAGAAATTGGAGAATGATCCAACATCTTTAGGTATGCAAATACTTGAATGGCTTACTCATTACTATGAGGAGGGGATGCTTACAATGAAAGAATATTGTTTTTTGTTTGAAAAATTTCCAAGAATACCGAAGATCCACTTCGTACCCAAGATCCATAAGTCACTTATAAACCCACCAGGGAGACCTATAGTTAACACACGCCAATCGATCCTGGAACCACTATCTAAGCTCATTGATTTTTTTTCCTACGGGAAAAAGTAGTAAAGGTGAAATCTTTTTTTGAAAGATTCTTCTGATTTTTTACAGATTTTACAAACAATTAATGATTTGGAGGAACAAACTTGGCTTGTGACTTTGGATGTCACATCCCTATATACCCAAATCCCACAAGATCAAACGCTAGAAATTATTGCCCAGTCCCTCCGACGGAGATGTCCACCCCAACGGATTTCAACTGATTTTTTTATTACAGCTGGCAAAATGGGTCATCCAAGACAATTATTTTGAGTACCAAGGTGAATTTTATAAGCAGATTCAAGGGGTAGCCATGGGGGCAATGTTGGCACCTTCAGTGGCTACTTTATACATGGCATAATTTGAAGAATTGTATGTATATACAACATCATACTGGAGTAAGATACCCTTATGGACGAGATTCCTGGATGATATATTTTTCTTATGGAAAGGCACCTATGAAGATCTTGTTGAATTCCTTCAATATTTGAACTCCAGGGATGGCCAAATCAAATTTGTCATGCATTGCCATCTGACTGACATTGAATTTCTGGATCTCCGGATTCAAAGGATTAATGGAGAGTTCTCCACATCCCTCTACTAGTTATCATCCCTATAAACTTAAGTTCAATCTTCTGATTGGCCAATTTTTTGGGGTACACCAAATATGTTCTACAATGGAAGAATTTAATCTGCAAGCACAACAATTACAATGGCGATTTTCAAGTAAGGGGATATCCCAATAAATCGATTAAACGGGCGTTTTTGAGAGCGAAATATGCTCAGAGGGAGCTACTACTTCTTGAGAGATCTAAAACCCCAGATGAACGTCTTATCTGTATTGTGCCTTATTCTCAAATATCATATTGGCACATTTTGAGGTTACATCAGCCCCTCCAACAATTCCAGATGATAGCATATAGTAGGGAGATAACGATTGGCCAGAAATTGGCCTTTCAGAAATGTCAGAAAAGTGGGATAAAGCACCCTATGGGTTTTGAGGGGTACCACACTAACTGCAGGAGGTGCCAGTGGTGTCCAAAGGCTATAGAAAGAGGGGTTTGGAGTATTCCGCAAAAAGGGATGGTGTTTAGATCGAAATATAATACTGATTGTAAATAGTTCACAAGTTATTTATGCAATTGAATGTCCGTATAAGTTGATATATATAGGTCGAACTAGTAGATCTATAAAGCTAAGATTAAACGAACATAAATCTCGGATATTGAATAAAAACTTACAGGCACCCATGGTCCAGCATTGGGTTTTAAAACAGCATTCTGTAGAGGACATTAGGTAGCGGCGGATCATTGAACAATTAGAGATGGGGAGGGAGGGTGGCAATACTGAAAAAGCATTGAATTTGAAGGAACAAAGATGGATCTATAGAATGGATACGATGGTTAAATGCTGAAGTGGAATGGGCTAGTCTGACTTAAAGCTGTGGCTGGTTCAGGTTTACTAGGGTGGGAAAGTGCCATGGAGTAGGATGGTTAGCTGTCTCTTTAAATTTTTGTTTTTAAAACACTTTTGCATCAATAAAGTTATTTAAATAAGAGCAAGAACGCCGCAGCCATCTTACTCTAAGAATTAGGGAGAGTCGGATGACACAGATGGCACTGATAGGCAACTTTGTGTTACCTTTTTTAATATAGCTAGTTAGTGAAAGTTTTTGGGATTTGTTAATCTAAATAGGTTCTAAAACAATTAGAATATTATGTTTTATCCAAGGGAGTTCCTTGAAAAAGCAATAGCGAAACTTGTTGGACCCCATGTCTCCCAGGTTGTAATCAATGAAGCTGCAAACTAAGCTAAGTCAAAGTTAAAATTATGTTTTCAGACTTCTAAATAACTTACTCTTAAAAATTATTTATTAAAGGAAGGCTGGTGAAGATTTAACGCCCAAAATTCCCCGCTAAAAGAAAATGATTCTGCGGAGAAGGGGGTATGTAACTGAGGCCTGTATTAACATTGTGTTAAGCTATAAGAGTTAAAAATTGACTCGGAGTGCAATTATTGGAATATCTAATGTTGTATAGCCACGAGTATAAATAATAATTTAAAATTGACCATCTTTGGAAAGGATAATATGAAAAACCGTCATAAAACCCAGATAACAGAGCATTTCAAAGAAATGGTCTAGCATAAGAGAAAGTTCTCTTCCTGTTTGATTCAAGTTTAATTTCTTTTGGAGGAGTGTGTGGCACAGTGGTTGGAGCTATAGCCTCAGCACAATGGGGTTGTGGGTTCAAACCCCGTGCTGCTACTTGTGACCCTGGGCAAGTCACTCAATCCTCCATAGCCTCAGGTACATTAGATAGATTGTGAGCCCACCGGGACAGATAGGGAAAATGCTTGAGTACCTGATTGTAAAACCACTTAGAAAATCTTGATAGGTAGTATATAAAAACTTAATAAACTTGAAATACTCTCTTTGTGATAATCTTGGGGGGTCTTCCTGGTATATTTAGATAACTTTCTAAATGGATACTCTGGAAGAAAAAGATGGCTTTAAAGACTATTTCAAATAAGATCCTCCCAACCAAAGAATTCATTATATTTCCACCACTTCCCAGGACCTCTGTGACATCACTCAGGGCTCAATACAACTTTCATAGCCCTAAGTTTTATATGCCAACTCTTCATTGGTCCTTATATATCTACAATTCATATTATTCTTCTGCTATATTCAACTCTAAAGAGAGTACAAATATTTTAACTTAGCTTAAAAGCTGCACATATTAGTTGTCTACTTGGCCAGGGGTTACTATGATCAGCCTGTTTCGCTAGAATGCTTCTTCAAGAACATATCCCTTTAAATATGCCATTGCTGCCATCAAACTCTAGCTCTTCACCAGACCAAGCATGATGTTAAAGGCCGAACAAATAAAAAGCCGCTTGACTGTGGGATTTGTTCAAGATTCTCTACACCACATTTGCCCATCTTGTATATATCCCATTTTATCCTCAAAGCTAGTCAAAGCTTATTATGCTGGTTTTTACTAAACAGCAACAGAGCTTTCTAAGGCAGGCCAGCAACGTAAATGCTTCAATGCTCATAGCATTCTTATAAACATTGAAGCATTTATCTTGCTAGCCCGCGGTAGAAACTCTACTGTCATTTAGTAAAAAGAGCCCCTAGTGATGAATTCTCCTATACTGTGCAAATATCTGATGAAGCATTAACACATGCCAGTCATAACTTGTGCCACTTTAGTAGAAAATAGTAATAACAGGTTAATTTGCAGTGCTGTTCCCACAATTGTTTCCATAATAGCAGTTCTCTTTGTGAATAAAGTACATAATTGTAAGCTGCTTTGCAATATGTGAATATCTTCATTTTAAAAATCAAATTATGTCCTTGGCTGGAATTTCAATGTCTTGAAGAGAACAAATTCTACTGAACCGTAAAAATTGGCTGACAGGTAAAATAGCTTTAAATTTACTCAAATGATGACTGATAGCTAAGCAAATTATTACATTCAACCTGTTTTTTTGTACAAAGTTGTTAGCATATGATCTTCAAAATTTCTAAAATCCAAACAAAAAAAATCTGTATGTCATTGGTTGCAAGTCAGGTTTGCAGATTAGAACATATGTAAGTAATCCATACTAAAAATCTAGATCCTGGTTAAATCCATGCAAATGCAAGTGAAAAGAATAGGCATCTAGAGCCAGAGTGTTAATGGTGGGTAATATATTCAGCTCTAATTCTAGAGAATGTCTATCTCTACATCTGTGATGACTATCTTCATCAACATAATACGAGGATAACCTGTATTGGAAAGACTTCACGAAAAATATCTATCCTATTGTTTTTAGCTTTGGAAAAGGAATATATGCATTCTTGAACGCACACTCTTTGTAATTGCTAGATTTGAAGGCAGTTATATGGGTCTCTTACAAAAGTACTGCCCTTGCCTGAAATATAGATTAGGAGTTTTTCCTCTTAATCAGATGGTTCAGACCCTTAACATTCAGTGAGAACATTTTAACCACTGTTCCACATACTCATAGATTTGAAATGCTGTCATTTAACAGTATCTTAAGATACATGATATAATGATCCGCATCATTAGTAAGTTCATATTTCATTCTATTTCAACATCAGGGACTTTGTTCAATATAGAGAATATCAATAGGTAATCATTATTCAACATAGTAGGATAACGTACACAAAAATAAGTAAACCATGTAATGAAACTCTCTTTGATTAAAGAAGCTCAATGGGAAGGCCTCATGGAGGACAATGAAGACCATAGGAGTCAGGAAAAGAAGCGTTCTCAGGGGCTATTTGTGGCACAAATAGACCTTGAACCAGTGAAGTGAGAAGAAGCATACTAGTATGTCTAAAGTGTACTTCCAAAAGGGCTTATGTGCATTAACAGTGGACTTTCCCACACACTAAAACCATTTCTAATGTACCTAGGAATCGAGCAATTTCCAGTATTTATTTTTCAGGTCATGCACTACTGTTCACATTAGCACACACAACCTGAGCAAAATTGATGGTGGAAGCACTTACAGGGAAATTCTATAACCAGCGCCTAAACTTAGGCATTGGTAGGTGCCCTTCCAATGCCTAAGTTAATTGAAAAACACCATCAGGAATGGCAAAAAAAAATAGCAGATTTGACGTGCCTAAATAAAAGGCAGCTGGCATCGGAGCTAGGTAACCGCTCTAGGCTGCGGAACTCCAAAGTAGGTATGGCCAATGCTAGAAGTGGCATTAGGCGGGCTAAAGTGGCTACCTTGCCACGGTTCATGGCAAGATAGGCAGCTGAAATGTAGGCCCGGAAAACCCTGGCCTACATTTCAGCCACCTGTCTATGCCACCATGGGATCCTAAAGTCAGGCTGCAGCAGCCATAAGGTGATCATGGCAGGGGAAGTTATCCCCGATCAGCTAACATAGTAAATGACGGCAGATAAGGACCCGAATGGTCCATCCAGTCTGCTCAGCTGTACACTCTATATAAATAAATGATTTAATTTAAATTGTTATTTTTCTTAGTTATTTCTGGGCCAGAAACCCAGAGCGCTGCCCAGTACTGTGCTTAGGTTCCGTCTACTAGTCTCCGTCAAAGCTCACTTCAGCCCATCTAAACCATCCCAGCTGTCGAAGACCTCCCCACCCCATCCTCAAATGAATGACCACAGACCATGCAAGTCTGCCCAGTATTGACCTTAGTTCTTCAATATATACATTACATTAGTGACTTCTATTCCGCCTTTACCTTGCGGTTCAAGGCGGATTACATAAGAATTGTTATGATCTTAATACATAAGCTTATATCACATGTGTCAAACACAAGGCCCGCGGGCCAAATCTGGCCCGCCAGGCCTTGCAAAGTGGCCCGCACCGCGCTGTCATCACTGCACGCCGCTGCGTTCCATCACAGTGATGCGCGGCACAGTTAAATTCATTTCTGGTGCGCTACTGGCATGCGCAAGTTGACACCACACAAGTGGTGTAAATTACTGGCCGGCATTGTTAAATTACTGCTGAAGAGAGGAGGAAACCAGACTATAAGAGAAAATTGAGGCAGAGTGGGGGGGGGGGGGGGCGCTGATTATAACCGTAGGCTTGCCCTCTTGATTTCCAGCTCCACCTCCCCTCCTGACTTCCTCCTCCAGCTCCTCCTCCCTACTTGTCTGGCCCAGCAGTACAATGTGCGCAGGGATGAAGGAGCATGAGTACCTCTCTTGCCTCCAGTAATATTCTGTACAGCCGCAGTGGTGAGGGAGGGAGACAACAAAGGTAGGGGGAATGATTTTATTTTCAATTTAGTGTTTGAATTGTGTCAATTTTGAGAGTTTTACTCTGTTATCTTTTGCACTGCTCAGGAAGAAATACATTTGTTTATTTTTCTCTGTACTAGATGCAGAGTCTTGAATCTTAGGGTTTCATTTTTATATATTAGTACTTTTAGTTTTTGGCCCTGTATTTGCATAGGGGTTATCTATGTTCTGGTAGGAATGAATGTTGAGAAGCATACAGTGTGTTTTGTGTAGTTTAATTTTGTGGTTAACCATTACCGTTATGTGTTAATAAGATTATATTGTTTGTGTCTATATGTGAAAAATGAATGGAAAAAATTGTGTTATAATTAGTACCATTATGGGGGCGGGGTCTGGGGCGGAGATTGGGCGGAGTCTGGCCCGCGACTTTGCCTGTATTTTGGATTTCGGCCCCTTAATGTGATTGAGTTTGACACCCCTGGCTTATATGGTAAGGTTTTCTAATTTGCTAAGGCGTGGGAAGTAGGTGTTGGTGGAGTTTGGAAATTTGTTGGTAGAGTGATAATTGGTTTTATGTGTTTTTTGCAGAGTAAGGTTTTAGTTTCTTTTTTGAAAGTTTTGTAGTCTGGATGAAGTCAGCAGATTGGCAAGTTGTCGGTCCAGGTTCGCTTCTCTGGTGGCCAGTAGGTTGTCATATATTTTTTTTCGTCTGACCTTTTTGGTTGACGGGTGTGCGAATATTGTGTGGGTTCTCCTGTGTCTGATTGAGGTGGAATGAGTTAGTTGATTGTTCCAGTAGGAAGGGCTCTTTCCTTTATGGCTTTGAAAAGTAGGCAAAGGAATTTGAATTGTATTCTGGCTTGAATTGTGAGTCATGGCAGGCCTCCGTGATGTGGTCGTACTTTTTCAGAGAGTAGATAAGTCTTAGGGCTGTGTTTTGTACTGTTTGGAGTTGTTTTATCTTTGTTGTTGGGCAGGGGAAATATAGAATGTTGCAGTAGTCTATTAGGCCTAGGATTAGAGATTGAACTACCAGTTGGAATTGTTTTCTGTCGAAGAATTTTCTGAGTTGTCTAAGGTTTCTCATAGTGGCGAATGATGTTTTTATAATTTTGGTGATTTGTGGTTGCATGGTGCAACTTCTATCTATCAGCACTCCGAGGAGTTTTAGTGTGGGAAGTATGGGGTATGAGATCGAATTAATTTTTATGTTTGTCAAGGTTGGGGTTTTGCAGTTTTCAAGGAGGATGAAGTTTGTTTTTTCCGGGTTAAGTTTTAGTTTTAGTTTGTGTTCTTTCATTAATGTTGCTACTGTTTCAAGTATTTCGTGGATTGTGCCTATCATGGATGGTTCAAGTTGGTCAAAGGGGATGAGTACCATTTATTTCTAGATTATTTGATCTAGTAGGAACAGACAATTTGGCAGAAACAGGCTCCTTAGTATTTTTAATGGAAGTGGAGGCTGCTTTTAATTCTTAACCCCAGTTTCGTAGCAAAGTACCCAAGTCTGAGAATCTCCCTAACTCCCCACTTGTCCTGTTTGATTATATTGTAAGCTCTACTGAGCAGAGACAGGGACTGTCTCTTGAATGTTTTACTGTATAGGAGGTCCTTGTGAAGTTTAAAACAATCCATAAAATTTGATATATTAGAAGCAATTTCTGAGATCACTTTCTTTAACACATTGAAGGAGATGGGGAAAGTCAGAGAGGTAGTTGGCAAGTGATAAAGAGGTGTTTTGCTGAAGATGAGGGGAATAATTGAATGACCAGTGAATTTGAGTAGAGTATAGCAATTCCTGCTTGTGCTTTCTACTTTAACCAAGAATGAGAAGTTGAGGACAGGCCTGGTGAAAGATGAATATTTCCTCTTCATAAGCCAGATCTGCAGATACAAAGTATTTGTAATTTATGATACAGAAGTAGATCTTAGATTGAACTGAGTTGAGATTTTGAGGAATGGTCATTTAGGAAGCCCAGCTAACAGGGAGGCTATAGGGCTGAGGTCTGGAGGGAATTCTGAAGATCTGCCTTTTATAAGTTGATGAGATGCGAGTTGTTGAGTTGGTGGGCAGAGAGCTAGAGGATCCCTTTTTGATGCAGTAGGCTAAACAGATCAAGAAAAAAGTATTGTACCTAACAAAAGGCTGAGTTTTGAGAGAGTGGGATTGCAGAGAAGACCTTCAGTTTTGGGGAGCCTGAGCCCAAACCACTGTTTGCCCTATCCTCACCCTGCTCTCTGTACTCCCTCTCATGACCCCCAGTTATCTATGTCTGTAGGTGAGGATCCCAAAACCCTGCCAACTGAACAAGTTCTCCGCTGGTGGCCTGACATTTGGCTGCCTTTTCTATGGGCTGCCACCACTGTGTTGCTCCCCCAGTTTTCATGCATGCAGGAAAAGCGCACATACATGGGGCGGGCAATTCCTATGTACATGCTCGGTTTTACAAAAACTGAATATGCGCAGGGGAGGCAGTAGTGCCTCAGCTGCCCAATAAAGTGCCACCAACTGCCAGACTGTTGGGGCATGGGGATTCCCGCCAGCCATAGCAGCAGTGCTATAGAATATATTCCTGGTACTATGAATGGTATCTTTTGCTCATCTACATTTCTCCTTGTCCAGATTAAGCAGTTCACTCTTATTGTACTATCCATCTTTTAAAGGTATGTGGTCCAAATGTCAATATAATTACATGCTATTTACATTTGGAATAAGAACATAAGAACATGATTTGCATTGGTAAATTTATTTATTTATTTATTCAATTATTTAGCCCGTCCTCCCAAAGGAGCCCAGAACGGGTTACAAAGTACATCTACAATATAATTGAGATAGGACAGAGATGAAGGTCTGAAACTAGCTATTTAGGTTTTCATTAAAAAAAACCGAAGACTTTTTTAATTTGATTATATATATATATATATATTTTTTTTTTTTTAAACTTTATGGATTGGTTTATTTGTTTTATTGTGTATGGTTTTTATTTTCTATTGTAACTTGCCTTGAGCCTATTTGGTATTGTTCGAGTAATACATTGTATATTCGATTAGAATAGGGTACTGAGAATATACCTGGAACATGTTGCTTACATATAAATTTTGGGACACTGAGAAACATCATGGAAACATAAAATAAGTGAATGCTAGGGATCTAATATGAGAGTGTAGGTCACAATGGCCTGCAGAGAGCAAACTTCCTGTTTGCTGGGGCGGGCCACAGTGGAGAGAAGGTCCTGGGGCCGACGGCAGGGCGACGTTGTTAATCAGTTCTGCTACCCAGCAACTTTTACTAGAAATTCAAGGTAGATGTGGGGGTGGAGGTGGGGGAGAGGAGTAAGTCTTGTGGAAGGGACACAGCAGAGAGAGACAACTAGCGGGTATGCTGGCCAGCAGCAAGATACTGTTCCCATGAGAGTGCTGAGACCACCGCTTCCGCTGGTGTTTCTATCCCCAAAGGATCCCCAATGACCCTGTTACTACAGACAATTTTGGGGGAGATCCTGGCCCCTGTGCCATCCTTCCCCTCCTCCACCCCCTGTTCCTATGCCTATGAGTTAAGCTTATGTTTCTCAAAAATCAAAAAGAGCTAACACTGAAACAGGTGCCACAATTAATCACGGTTAGGTTCTTGAGAATTCTAGGACAGGTATCTTTTTATTTACTGTATATTGTTATTGGCTCAGCAAGACTATTGTGCAATGATATTTTGCATACTGTAGATTTTTTCTAGGAATTTGTATATTATGTGTTGGTTGAGTGATATGTGGGTGAATTATGGGTTTTATTTACAGTTATCTATTATATTTGAGATTGACGTATTTAAAATTATATTACCTTCCTGAAAATCTTTTAAATTGGATTACCATATACAGTAATTATAGTAAATATGTCATTTTTGGAGCAATAGTGGCATTTACACATGTAAATCATATATACATATAAATGGTTACTTCAAAAAGCCAATAATAGAAATAATATCATACCTCTCATAAAAAAATATGAAACTGCCCACACCAGAAATTTGCATCAAAGTATTTTTTTTCAAAAATGAAACACTTAGCTTAATCCCAATGGAGGCTCTGCCATTTCACTTCACAAGCTTCATCAGGGCTTTAATGATTCAAAAGATCTTGTTGCAATCCAATTCAGTTCAAAAAGGCTGCGTACTGCAGTTTCTGCTTTCATATCGATTGAATGAACCTTTAATGATATCAAAAACATAGCTTAGTGAAATTAAAAATCTCTGGCAATAAAGTGTTTTTTAATAACATGCGTTGTCAAAACTAAACAGGTTAAATATATTTACCAAAAAACAGCATCAAATTGCCAGCATTTTACATTTTGATGTCCTGGATATTATCCTGATTTTAAACATGGCAATGGCAATTAAAGAAAAATGTTGTCACTAACCAACCAATCTGTATAATTAATGTCATGACATCTTAAATCAATCAAAAAAATTCAAGGGACTTGAACTTTAAGCATGCCGTGGCACACTATCAGCATACAAAAATATCTTTACAGAAACACCTTTTACACAATATGCCTATTTAATCCTGTTGGTTGCAAAGATTTCAATCTATGGATCCATCATTCTCTCTGCAATAAAATTCTGTCATGGTCCGCACTTCTGTTATATTCCACAATGTCAATAATGAAGAACCTCAAACTATTGAAATTATGTTTATATTCTTTGCAGTGTTCCACAAAGGGTGCTTCAATATGATTTACATATGTTAATTGAACCTGATCTTCAAACATCTATTTGTTTTGCCAACATCGATCTTATCGCCAGGGCATATTTTATTTATTATTTATTTTTTTCAAGTTTCAAGTTTATTAGTCCATCCTCCCAAAGGAGCTCAAAATGTCTTACAAATCAGGTACTCAAGCAGTTTCTCTCTCTTTCCCAACAGGCTCACAATCTATCTAATGTACTTGGGGCAGTGGAGGATTAAGTGACTTGCCCAGGGTCACAAGGAACAGCACGGGGCTTGAACCCACATTTCAGGGTGTTGAGACTGTAGCTCTAACCACTATGCCACACAGAATACTTGCTATTGCAATTATTGAATTGATTCAAATGATATACCTTGCTGTCAACAGGGTTTGTGAAACTCTTTGACTATATATTGATCACACAATTCTTAATGTCCCACATTCGTAATCTCCAACAGATTTTATTACTGTATTTTTTTTAAAAACCCATGGGGAATATAAGGAACGCAGAAGCTTCTTTGAATTATTTACATTTGAATAGGCAATTCTCAAATGTGAATTATGGAAAAAAAAGGATGGGTTTGACTTTTAAATTACTAAAAGGAATCGACAAAATGGAGCAAGCTCACTCACCAGCAGGGGGAAAGGATGGTGAGCAAGAAACAGCATTATTCACATTGGCAAATATGACTCAGACTCGGACCAGAAGTCATGGCCTGAAGCTGAGAGGGGACACGGCCAGGATAAATGTCAGAAAGTTCTGCTTCACACAGCGAGTGGTGAACGCTTGGAACTCTCTCCCGGAAGAGATGGTGGAGGAAACCACCATTCTAGGATTTAAGAGAAAATTGGACGCACATCTTCTTGCAGGACATATTGAGGGATACGAGTGACATATTGAGGGTACGCCTGGCTGAGCCTCCGCGTGTGCGGATCACCGGACTAGATGGACCCCGGGTCTGATCCGGTGCAGGCATTTCTTATGCTCTTACCACCTTCCATTGTTTATGTAATATTCTATTGACTATGGGACTGGCATGATCATATCTCAAAATGGCAGTGCACACATCTTATTGATCTTGCTTCTTATCACCATCCTGCATCATTTTATTTTGTTCTCCGATATGCTTTTCTCAGAAGCTTCTGATCGTACCCCCTGTTTTTCAAATCTCTCATTAAATTTTTAGATTGTCTATAATCTTAACTCGTTACAGATTCTTCGATGTCTTAAAAATTGGGAATATGGTAAACTTTCCTTTAAATGTTTCGGATGCCTACTATCCCTCCCTAAAAATGTGTTTCAATCGGTGGTCTTTTTGAATACTAATGTTTTAAAACCATTGTTGGGTTGATCTATTTGTACATCCAAAAATTAAATTGTACAGTAGGAACACCTGTGAATTGCATGTGGGGATTGTATGAATTCAACCACCTCACAAACCGATTACATTCTTCAATATTACCAGTCCATAAAACAAAACCATCATTGATGAACTGATGTCAGGAATATAATTTCTCAACAAAAGGATATCAGTGCGAGTTGTAAAATGTTGGCGATTTGATACCATTTTTTGGTAAATATATTTAACCTGTTTAGTTTTTGGAAAATGCAGTGGGCCCCTGTGCTAAAATAGCACAACTTGTGCTAAAAATAACCCATATTAATGGTAACACACATTGATAAATTCCTCCCTAAATATCCTCCCTAAATATCCTATGAATAAATGTCTTTTAGTGCAAATTTCACACATCTTGGGGGAAATTCTATATATGGAGTCCAAAAAAATTTACTAAACATGGTCTTGGTTTATAGAATAGAGGTTTATCGCTGGGACCTATAACTAAACTGAGGTGTGACCATTTACACCCAACTACAACCTGATCCTAACTTATGCATGGTTGAGTGTATTCTAAAGCAATGTTCTTCAACCACCGGTCTGCAAAAATTTTCTGTCGGTCCACAGGGCTGGCACTTCCATCAGGCCCAAGAGATTGTTCTGTAGCCGACGGTCTTCTGTACGATCAATGCGGCATCTTCGGGCCGGCTCCCTGAGTGCTGCAGTGCACAAAGCCGTGGGAAAAGGCTCCTATGCACGTCCCGTGCAGATGAGGCGCAGGACATGCGCGAGGAACCACTTCCCACAGCTTTGTACAATATAGCACTCAGGGAGCCGGCCCGAAGACCCTGCGTTGATCGCACCATTGACCAGGCCAGAAGGCAAGGCACATGGAGGGAGAGAGACAACAACGGTAGGGGAAATGCTTTTATTTTTATTTAGTGATTTTACATCTGCCTTAATTGTCTGTCCTAACTCTGTTCAGAAAGAAATGCATTTGTTTGTTTTTCTCTGGGGGTTGTGCTTCTTGCAGAGCCTTGCATCTTAGGGTTTGTTTGTGAATATTAGTGCTTTTAGTTTTTGATCCTGCATTTATTTATTTATTGCCTTTTCTATATATATTAAAATATAATATTTGTGCACAGAGAATTAAATTAAGCATATTCTACCTTTTTTCTACAGAAGAATGCAAGTATCCAGCTAGAAAGATACCATATAAATTTTTTAATTCCTTGTGATGTTGAATGTTAATTTTTGTATTTCTCTTATTGCAACAATAAAGAATAATAAATTGAATCATTACATTTCTAGTTTTAATGTTGTTCTTATCTAATTTTTAATTTTTCCTCTCAGCTTCTAGTAAATCAAAAATCGAAAGGAGACCTTGATAAAGAAAACTCTGAAACAAACACTGAGCAAGACAAAGATAATTTCCTAACAAAAACTGAGCCAAGGAGGGTTAAAATATTTGATGGAGGGTAAGGATTTTGATTTAATTAAATTTATTTTTAGAAAGAAACCCGAGCTAATTATGCCTTTGCGTACTAGACTTTGTACAAAACATCCAACCCTATAAGCCCTATATTCAGTCCATGGCATTAAATGACCCAGATATTCAATGAAGGGGGGCATGCATGGCTTCTAGCACTGAATATCCTGATGTGTGGCAACCCAGTTGACTGGATATCGACCAATATTCAGTCCGACGCCTGGTTAACTTGCATAAAATTAGGACAGTTGTTTTGCTGTCTTAAATGTATCCACTTATTTAGCTGGCTAGTGGACCGTATGTTGCTTCTAATCTGGTAAGTTGCAAATCTGCCCAAGTCTGTCCATGGACTGTACTGGCCTCGCCAGTTAAATGATGGCCGCTTAGGCTCTTATTCTGTAAGTGGTGCCTGCCACATGTCAATCACTGACAGGTGCCGCTTCCAGAATGATGCTTTAGTCCAGCGCCACCCCCTAACCACACTTACTTCTGGGCTTTGGCGTCATTATGTGTCGATAGCCACCAGGAACCTAGGCGCCAGTCCCAGAGGCCGTGTAGCAGTGCCTACTTTTTTAATGAGGGTTTAACTGGGTTTTAATGGTGTAACCCATTATCATGCCACTTAAACCCAATTAAATCAATTAAGTTAGGCAGCGGTAAGGCAGCTACCACTGCCTAACTTTCAGCAATTGTTGTAGAATCTGGCCCTTAGCGGCAATATTCAGCAGCACTACCTAGTTAAGTACTGTTGAATATCAGAGGCCGGCCAGTGGGGTTTAATTAGTTTGGAGCTTCATTTGCCCAGTGAAACCCCTTTGAATATTGCCCCCTATATTGCAAGTCATATATGTGGCACATGTTTTACAGGTGTGCTTATAGAGAAGTTCTTTCAGGAAGAAAACATTCATATTCTACCATGTAACCTGAAGTTTTACATGGCTATTTTGGGAAATAACTGGAAAAATTGTAATGCTACATTAAGTATGGCCATGGTTTCTCACCACGTGTCCTAGAGGCAAATATAGCTGGTCTGGTTTTCAGGATATCTCTTCATGTATATGAGAAACTTTGCACTGAGACCCAGATTCTCTAAACATCGCAGTAAGTTAGACGGTGGTAGGCGACCTACCACCGCCTAACTGAATTGTCACGGTAATTGACTGTATCATTTAAAACCAATTAACAAAAGGATGCCATAATCGTGTCTACAGAGGCGCCTAATGGCATGGTTTATGCTGGAAATGACCTTAGGTGCTGCTAGGTGCCTCTGTAGACATGATTCTCATCAAACATAGGTGCCGGTAATGTAGGCCCGCAAAACACTGCTTTACCAGTGCCTAAGCTGAGATTCTCTTAACGGCGTCTACATGTGATTGACACATGGCCGGCGCCATTTATGGAGGCGTTAGCCGATGTAGGCACCGGCCCCCGAGTATGTGCAAGTGAATGTGCATAAGACATTTGCACATACTCTGTATAGATGTGTTTCATGCACCTTTAGAAATATTTCTGACCAGTTAAAAGTGCATCCTGATTAGTGTCGAGTACCACAGAAATATGATGTCTCAACTTGAGCAGAATGGTATTTCCTTTAATGCTTTTCAAGATTGGTAAAAGTTGGCAGATAAAGACCTGCATGGTCCATCCATTCTGCCCAACAAGGTGGCCAGAATTGAATCTGTCAATCTGATCAATACCTTTAGTAACACATACACTAAAGGTATTGAGGTGGAAATTCTAGAAACTGCTCCTAAATTTAGGCGACGGCAGGCGCCCTGCCGGTGCCTAAGTTAATTAACAAACGCCGTTTAAAGCAGCAAAAAAACGGAAGCGTTAAAGCGCTTACTGGCGCCTACATAGGCGATTTAGACACTGAACACCACTATGAGCATGAGCAATGCTGGAAGTTACTAAATAATTATAAATCAACACCAAAGAGCATACTGAGAACTGATCACAAACTTAGTTCAGTTAGTACCACGGAAGCTTCAGAGCTGGGTCATAAGACTCTGGCTGGCTGGACTCCTCATTAGTCCCTTTCGTCTTTCTTCTATTGAAAAATTATTTTGTATATTTTTTTGTTGCTTTCTTCTTAATTTCTTATAACTTAATCTTAAAATTTTCTTCTTCTTAAATACTTTCTTTTGTATATTTTATATATTTTTCATAAATTAAACTGTTCATTGCATTTAGTATTTATAGATCATATACTTATCTTGCTCTGCAGCTACATACACCTCTCTGATGTGATATCTCGTTTCAAAACACTTTCATCAGGGATGAGGTGAGTTAGTAAACTTGCAGATAAACGCTGCCTATTCCATATGCTGCAAAGTCTTCATATTGGCAATTGAAAATGTTGGAAGTGGCATTAGGCATTAGACAAAGATAGGTGGCAGAAATGTAGGCCTGAAAAACTCTGGCCTACTTTACTGGTACTTATCTTTCACTGAGGCGCAATCCTTTATAGGGACGCACGATCAGCGGCCACCGATATTGGCGCCCTATAGAGAATCCAGGCCTGAGTGTATAAATTTCTGTGATGGCTTGACATACACATTAGGCTTTCATAATGACAGGATATATGCTGTAAAATTAATGTATACGTCATGTGACTATAAAAAGGCATATGTAAATCATTTTCCTGTTTCTGTTTTCCGACTAAGGGCTCCTTTTACTAAGGTGCGCTAGCGTTTTTAGTGCGCGCTGCATTGCCGCGTGCGGTAACCCTGCACTACGTGCCAAGAACTAATGCCAGCTTAATGCTGGCGTTAGTGTCTGGCGCTTGCAGCAATGCAGCTCGCGCTAAGCGTGCGCTAAAACCGCTAACGCAGCTTTGTAAAAGGAGCCCTAAATTTAAAATAGTGAAGAGGCACAAAACTGACACTGTAAGGGCACCAATCCCTCTGCTTAAGCATGCCCCTTTGGTTGCACGTCATGCAGATTTGTTATTTAAATAGCCAAAAGGTTGACACTCAAGATGACATCACCATTTGATTGATCCCTCATTCTTGAAAAGTTGAACTCCCTTCCCTTCCGTCAGGCTCTGTTGGCCCTGACTTGGCTACATGGGCAGAGCATGGCTTTTCCCCGCAGTTATTCTCTCTCATCTCCTACTATTTTATTTTTGAATTTTCAGAACTCACGGATATATACTATCTGATCTATGTAATATTTTAGTCATTTTTCCTTATTACATCTTCAAGGTTCACCAGGATTTGTTTCAGTTCCTTTGAATCATCAGTTATAAACAGTTTCAAGCCTGGCTAACTCTTCAGTACTATCCTCTGTAAACGCAAAGAATTTAGTCTTTCCATTTTGGCTTGGTCCTTCTTCGTGCCCCTTTGTTAACCCTTCATCATCTAATGGTCTAACTTAGGAGAAGGCAACCATTGTCCTGAAGGGCACAACCCAGTCATTTTTCAAGGTTCCCACGATGAATATGCATGAGATATGTTGAAAACTCCAACTGGGTTGTGGCCCTCGAGGACTGTGGTTGCACACCCGCGTCTAAATGATTCTCATGGGATTATTGCTTCATGTGTACTTTTTGCTTCTATGGCAGGCTTCTTTACAAATACTCTTTTTAGCATACCTTATCAACACTTTGCATCTAAATTTCCAGTGCTTAGGATTTTTCCTGTTTTTTTTTATTTGGATCCACTTTCCATTGTTTTTGAAAGGTGTTCTTTTGGCTATATTAGCTTTTTCCTCACCTTTTAACCATGCCAGCAGTCATTTATCTTTCCTGACACCCTTTTTAATGCATTCAATACATCTGTTCTTGGCTTTCAAGATGGTATTTTTTTAACTTTCCATGTAGTTCCAGAACAGTGCCAATCTCTTTGTTTGCAGAGCATGAAAAAGCTACCTTGATAAATGAAAGACAAATCAAGCAAGAGATATGCCTCACTAGTTGAACCTTCAAATCACCAGTTCAGTAAAACGGTGCAGGTTCTCTAAAGTTGCATTCTCATCAGCAACTAGTGAGGCTTCAGAGAACCACCTCAATTTGCAAACCAAGCACCACAGGAAATTTTGTTTCTAGGAAAGGATTGCACTGCTTTGTTGAATCAGCTAATCGAAGGTGATTCTTTAATTTTAGATACGTACCCAGAAAAAGTGCAGCTTATGTTTCTTTCACTTATCAGGCTGGCCTTTTATGCCCCAGATTAGAGAATGACACGGTGACAAAATTCATCACCGTTCCCGTCCCCGCGGGAAACCATCTTCATGTCATTCTTTAAGGAGAGAGGGAAGAATCAGAGTATGAATGGCCACAACCACTGACCCTCAAGCTTTGCTTTGAAGAATGCTGGTGTAGAAGGACTGAGGTTGAAATAGACATTACAGAATGACAGTCTCTGGTATCCAGAGCAGATATTGTGATGTCATAATGCCTCATTCCACCAGTGCCTAAGAGCCAATCACATCAGTGATGTCACAATGGCTTCATTATCCTTGGCTCACATAAGAATCAGAGTATGAATGGCCACAACCACTGACCCGCAAGCTTTGCTTTGAAGAATGCTGGTGTAGAAAGACCGAGGTTAAAATAGACACTAGAAAATGACATGGGATTATTTCCCTCGGTTATCCGCGGGGACGGGGACGGTGATGAATTTTGTCACCGTGTCATTCTCTACCCCAGATGATTAAGGAACTTCATGGCTAACTCTTTCAAAGGTTGTGGTTAGGTACACTGCCCGTGGAACTTAAGAATATGCAATTAGTTGTGCATTTTCAAATGTTTGTTGTGATTATTTGTAAATTATTTAGTTTGTTTAATAAACAATGCACAACTGTTTCTAAAACTATCACAGTTGTTTTATAATTTTATGAACCATACACAATGGTCCTGATTCTGTATAGGATGTCTGGTCTCAGCAGCTGCCTAAGCAGCTTTTGAGAATCGCACACAGGCATCCTATATAGAATCATGACTGTCCTAATGGACAGACGCCTAACCCTGCCTTACCACCCCAAATATTGCTGGCACCTACATACCCCCAGCTCTTCCCCAGTACCATCTCGTATACCAGCCCTGACCTGCCTGTGTTTTTGTTGGCCAATCTGTGGAGATATTCAGTGGCACTGTCCGGTTAAATGCCACTGAATATGGTCATTGTTATCAATGTCCTCTGCAGATTTCAAAGTGGTCTATAATATATCAAATATTAGGGAGGTATTCTAAGTATTTATTTACTCAGTTTTTTAGCCTCTCTTCCCAAAGGAGCTCAGAACAGGTTACAAATCAGATACATTTTCTTATCTGTACTGGTGGGCTCACAGTCTGTCTAATGTACCTGAGTCAGTGGAGGATTAAATGACTTGCCTAGGGTTACAAGGAACAGCGCAGGGTTTGAACCCACAACCTCAGTGTCCTGAGGCTGTAGCTCTAACCACTACATCCAGCGGGCTCACATTTTAACCATGGTCCCACTTAGGCAGTAATAAGCAATTTAACTAGGCAGGAGAGACTCCTGCCTGCTTAAATCACTTTTGAATAGCAGCCAGAATGGCTTTTGTGGTGTGCCACTTTTTTAATCCTATGCTTTCTTAATACAGTGCTCCCCCGCGAATTCACGTTCGGCAGTTCACAGTCCCGATCATTCGCGGTATTTTCTGACCACGAATGACTGGGCATGAGGGGGCAACTGGAGAGGCAGGAGAGGGCAGCCAGAGCGCCGGCAAGTGAAGGAAATCACTCGCTGTATGCTCCGACTGCCTCTTCCTGTACTAAAGTCGGGCCTTACCAATCAAGAGCTGCGTGTCAAAGCAGCTCCTGATTGCTGAGGCCCAACTTTAGTGCAGGAAGAGGCGTTTGGAGCATACAGCGAGTGATTTCCTTCACTCGCCGGCACTCTGGCTGCTCTCTCCTGCCTCTCCAGCTGCCCTCCTGTCTCCCCTGCCTAAAAATCATATTCGGGGGGGGGTTTCAAAATTTGCGGGGGTTCCTAGAATGGAACCCCCACGAATTCCGGGGGAGTACTGTACTTCAACTGGTCTATCATAGACTGGAGTTGTGTCTTTGATTTAATGATCTACTTGTGAATATTTTAATTTATAGGTACAAGTCAAATGAAGACTACATATATGTTCGTGGCAGAGGGAGGGGGAAATACATCTGTGAAGAGTGTGGAATACGTTGTAAGAAGCCCAGCATGTTAAAGAAGCACATTCGTACACATACAGATGTCCGTCCCTACCATTGCAATTATTGCAACTTTTCCTTTAAGACTAAAGGTAAATAAGCATGTTCTATCTATTTTTCCTCTTTTTTTCACATGATTTTAATTAGTTACTCAAAGGAACATGTTAACTAAATAGTGTTAAGCAGTTGGTTTGGGTGACAGTGTGCGTTATTAACAGACCCATGCTAACAGCTACCACTGACACCAGCCAGTGTGGTTAAATCCTATGCTAGGTAACTAGCATGGGTTGGGGTGATGCTAGAGCAGGTAAGTGTCTCCACTTAATGCAACCTCAAAAAGTGGGTGAGATGGTGTTAAATATACCTGCTCTACCAGCTGTCAGTTCACCAGCTGACCAAAGAAAAAAGACAGTAGCACATGGCCAAGGTCCCCTCTTCTGATCAGAAGCACCTCCGCACATATCATCCCCCTTCTAATCAGAAGCCCCTTAAGGACCCCTGCCAACAAAAGCAACCTCCACTTGAACAGGCCGTTTTCCTCAATACCATACTCAACCCTCCAGAACTTACCTGGAAGTATCCTGGTAGTACAGCTAAGGAGCACAGTAGCCCCCTCCAGTCTTGTAGCCTCTGGGATTCAAAGTGATACATTTTACCCCTAGTGATAGTCTTATGGTAGTACCTTTTGCTGATCAATCTGCCATTCTAAATCCCAGAGGATGTGGGAAAGAGCAGAGGGGAACTGTTCCCGTCCCATCCACTACAGTATCATGGATACCCCCAGGTAAGTCATGAGGGGGAATTAGGGTTATCCTAGGACAAGCAGGCAGTATATTCTCACAAATGGGTGATATCATCCACGGAGCTCGGAACAGATAGTGAAAATTGCACCGGCACTGTAAGAGCTTAAAAGCTTTCATTCTGCCCGCACTGCGCATGTAAAAGTGCCTTCCCGCCCGATGAGGGCTCGTGGTACCTCAGTTCTTCATTTTCTGTGGAGTTGTGTTTTCTAGTACTGCGTTGCCTTCCCTCAGCAAGTTCGTTTGAGATTTATTTTTTCTTACTATGCCTACTTTAACCTTATGCTCCTTTAGGCACCTCTGTAGACACGACTCATACATGTCACTCTGCTTTGCATCAACGTTCAACTTGATGGCAACACTCGTCCTTGGAGTGTCCTTCTGTTTCCACAAGGCATCAACGTTCTCAATCACGCCATCGACAATCCTCTCCATCGGAGCATCGATCACCATCGAGACACTGATGTTTTTCTTTACATCGAGGCTTTGAAGATCTTCATTGGGACACCAAAAATCTTCATTGAAACATCGTTCCTCATCGAAGCACCAACTTTCTTCCTCTAAATATCAACGTTCTCAGTCTAATTATTCCACCTCGAAACATGCATGTTCGCATTCATCTTGGTACCGACGATCTCTATCTTCAGTTTCCTCAGGTCAGTACCGCAGAGATTCTTCAAACCTTGGAGTGGAAGGGTAATTTATCAGCTCCTGAATCATATGAAATTCCCTCTGAGCAACTCCTGAGTCATATGGAATTCCCTCTGAGCTGTCTTCTCCACCTAGGAGAAGATCACCTCCTGAAGGGCTCTCTTTTACCAAATTTATTAGGCAGTTGAGTATGGAGCTGCCTGTAAAACTAGAAGCAGGCATTGAACCCAGAGCTGAACTGCTGGAGGTGTTACATTTTGAGGAACCTCTCAAGGAGCTTTTAAAATTACCACTTCACAATCTTTTGAAAGAGTTTCTTCTAAAAAATTGGGAGACTCCACTCAGGGTCTATAGCTCCCAGAAAATTGGATTCCCTCTATAGGACTGTTTCATGTCCAGGGTTTGAAAGACAGCAACTTCAGCATCAGTCATTGCTGGCAGAATCTACCCTTAAAAAGTTATCTAGCTCCAGAGTCTATGCCACAGCCTCTCCAGGTCGTGAGGGCAGAACTATGGACAGATTCCATGTTATCCAACACACTATTGAATTACAATTTCTTTATTTCTTTTTATTTCAAATAGTTAATTAGGAAGATAACAGTATTTGAACAATAATTTCCATCTGCCCATATTCCTGAGTTCCAACATATCACTCATTCTCTGCTACAAACCTGAAGGGATATGGCTCGTTCCGCATTTGAGCGTTCAACCAGAGCTTCTGCCATGACCATAGCTATTAGACGACTTGCCTGGCTTCGGGTCTCCAATATGGACATAAATCTACAAGACCTCTTGGCCAGATGTGGGAGAGGAACATTTTGAAGAGAAAGTCAAATCTGCCACGCAGAAGCTTACATAAGATGAGCAGAGTTGGAATATTCTAAACAAAACTAAGAAGTCTCAGTCAGCTAAGCCTACTCGGAAACCAACTTCCTATTCTTATACAAAACAGTTTTCTGCCTTTTCTTCGACCAAACCACCATCTCAGAAGAGACAGAGATAACAAAGATCTCAGAAGCAGCAAACATCCACCACTCCAGCTCAGTGTTTTTGACCTGCTTCAGGAAAGCATAGTCCATGTAACACATTTACAGCCTCTTCCCATCGGAGGCTGTCTTCAAGCATTTTACCTATGATGGACTCTCATTACCAATGATACCAGGGTCTTAAAAGTCATACAGGAGGGTTTCTCTCTTCATTTTGAATCCATTCCTCCAAACCACCCTCCAAGGGGGTCCTTTCTTACATCTCAACAGATATCCCTTCTTCTTCAGGAAATAGATTCTTTACTCCAACTCAATGCCATAGAGGAAGTTCCTCCTACCCAGAAAAATCAAGGGTTTTACTCCAGGTATTTTCTAATTCCAAAGAAGACGGGAGGTATATGTCCAATTCTCAGCCTCCAAAATCTCAGCAAATATCTCGTCAGGGAAAAGTTTTGCACGTTATCTCTGGCAACATTAATATCCCCTTCTATGCTCTCTAGACCTCAAAGAGGCTTTTACACACATTTTCATTCATCCAGACCACAGGAAGTTCCTTCGATTCCGAACAGCTCATCAACATTATCAATACAAGGCTCTTCCTTTCGGCCTGGCATCCTTTCCAAGAGTATTCACAAAATATTTGGTAGTTGTGGCAGCAACACTTCGAACTTATGGTCTTCAAGTGTTTCCTATCTGGACGATTAGCTAATAAAATCCACATCTCCTCCTTAGCAACAAACCTAACCATAGAATTTCTTCAACAGCTAAGGTTCGAAGTAAATTTTCCAAAGTCTTAGCTACAACCCTCTCAACGTCTTCAATTTATAGGAGTCATACTAGAAACCAATCAGTTATGAGCTTATCTTCCTCAACAAAGACAAGACAATATAATTAATCTTTGCAATCAAGTCTCCACCCTGCAAACATTACCAGCCAGCCAAATGATGCAACTCATAGGCCACATGGTGTCCACAGTCCATGTTACCTCATTCACTCATCTACATCTCAGGGCATCTCAGTGGTCTCAAGCCTTTGACCCTTTATCCAAAAAGATCAAGATCTCTTCAAAAGTCTCTCCAATGGTGGATGAATCCGATCAATCTTTCCAGGGGTCTACTCATTCAGGTTCCTCCACATCAAAGAGTCTTCAGCACAGATGTGTCCATGTATGCTTGAGGAGCTCACCTAGGCGGTCTCAAGATGCAAGGATTTTGGAATTTGCAAGAGAAATCATTACACATCAACTTGCTGGAATTAAAAGCTGGAATTCGAAATGCTCTCATTACCTTTCAAGATGCTCTGTCCAACCAAATTGTACTAGTCCGAACGGACCACCAAGTTGTGATGTATTACATCAACAAACAGGGCGGTACAGGCTCTCCCCCTCTTTGTCAAGAATTCCAACATATCTGGAATTGAGCGATTCCTTGCAACATATTTCTAAAGGTTATATATGTCCAAGGGAATCAGAATATCTTGCCACACAAGTGGACTCTCAATTCCAAAATACTCCATCACATCTTCCAGTTATGGGGAACTCCACAGATAGACCTGTTTGCGTCTCCTCTCAATCACAAGTTGCCTCAGTTTTGCTCCAGACAATACTCTCCTCAAATGTCTCGAAGCAGATGCATTTTTCCTGGATTGGTCTGACAAATAATTCCTTTATGCATTTCCACCAATTTCTCTCATTCTGAAGACCTTGGTCAAACTCAAGAGAGAATCAGCCACCATGATCCTGATAGCAACTCAATGGCCCAGACAACCTTGGTTCTCCCTTCTACTTTAGCTGACTGAAAAGAATCCGATGCCACTACAGATTTTTCCATCTCTGCTCACACAGAGTCACGGGTCCATGTTACAACCCAATCTGTAGTCTCTAAACTTGACATCTTGGAACCTTTCTGTGAAACTTCAACAGATTTTCATCTTTCTGATTCTCTTCAAGTCATTATTGCTGCATCCAGAAAACCATCTACGCAGCAATGCTATCAACAGAAGTGGACTCATTTTTCTTTATCATCAAGATCCTTTATCCTCTTCACTTTCTTCAGTTCTGGATTACCTTCTCCATCTTTCCACTTCTGGTCTCAAAACCACTTCAGTTATAGTTCACCTCAGTGCTATTAGTACTTTCCATACTTCTGTCGACAATAAACCTCTGGCAACTCATCCTTTGGTTTCTAGATTTATGAAAGGACTTTTAAATTCCAAACCTCCACTGAAACTTGGATCTTAATGTAGTCCTTGGCAGGTTGTTGAAGCTTCCCTTTGAGCCACAAGTGTCGACTCATTTCAAGTTCCTCACTTGGAAAGTGGCTTTCTTGATCACAGTCACTTCTGCTCGTCAAGTCAGTAAACTTCAAGCATTGATTTCCAACCCACCATATACAGTATTTCACCATAACAAGGTGGTTCTCTGCACTCATCCTAAATTCCTTCCAAAAGTTGTCACGGAATTTCATCTGAATCAATCCATTGTGCTTCCAATCTTCTTTCCGAAATCTCATTCTCATCCTGGAGAAGCAGCTTTTCATACATTGGACTGTAAGTGTACCTTGGCATGCTACCTGCAAAAGATTAAGCCACACAGGACTCCACCTCAACTGTTCATCTCCTTTGATCCTAACAAATTGAGCTGACCTGTCACCAAGAGAACTATTTCCACATGGCTAGCGGACTGTATCTCCTTCTGCTATGCTCGGGCTCAATTGCAACTCAAGGGACATGTGACGGCACACAAAGTTTGAGTGACGGCAGCCTTGGTGGCTTTCTTACGATCCACTTCTATTGATGAAATTTGCAAAGCAGCCACTTGGTCCTTAATCCACACTTTCACATCTCACTACTGTCTAGAATCTTATTCCAGAAGAGATAATCATTTTGGCTAAGCAGTATCACAGAATCTATTTTCTTCTTAATGGCCAACTCTCCCTCCATCCCATTGCAGTAAGCTAGGGAGTCCCATATATGAGAATATGCTGCCTGCTTGTCCTAGGATAAAGCACAGTTACTTACCGTAACAGGTATTATCTGCTGACAGCAGGCAGATATTCTCACATCCCACCCACCTCCCCTGGTTGGCTTCTTAGCTTGCTTACGGAACAGAGGTACCGCAAGCTCTCATTGGGCGGGAAGGCACTCGCGCATGCGCAGGCAGACTGAAAACTTTTAAGCTCTTAAAGTGCCAGTGCACTTTTCACTGTCCATGCCAGGCTCCATGGATGACGTCACCCATATGTGAGAAAACCTGCCTGCTGTCTCCAGATAAGACCTGTTAGGTAAGTAACAGTGTTTTTGGTTGGGGGTGGGGAGTCAAGTGTGGTATTGGAAAGTCTGTTGGAGAGGGGTGTTTCTTTTTATTGGGGGGGGGGGGGCTCTGACCCAGAGGGTGAATGTGTTCTGGGCAGGCTACTCATCAGGAGGGGAATGTATGCAGTGGAAGGCTGAAGGGGGGAAGGGTTGCTAGGTCAGGTCGCATTGCTGCAAAAAGTTTTTGTTTTTTTTCTTTTTGTGCCAGGGCCTGTGTTAATGTCTCAACAGATAACATGGATGCACTTATGCTATCTGCCGATGCAGGTAATGCTGTCTAGTGTGGTGACTGTCCTGTGTATAACTATAGGGCAGCTTTCCAATTGCCTGACATTTATTACACAGATTTTGTACTTACTGCACCTTATATTTTGCACTTAAGGGACTCAGTTCTATAAATGGTACTTAAAAATCAGCACTGAAAAAATAGCATGGAATAGTGCCCAAAGTTTGGCGCTGCTTATAGCATAGCATAGCACTTAGCACTGAGAACTGTGCCTAATTTAAGTATGGATCCCCCTTTTTTCCATGCGTGTAAATTGCAGAAATGCTCTTGATCCACCCATGACTCTCCCATTACAATGTCCCCTTTTTAGACCTACACATAAAATTTAATTAAAACCAATTAGCACAAATAATTGTTCATTAAGATTCCACGTATCAGCACAAATTGGCTCATTCAATTAAATTGCATGCACAAATTGAGTGTATGCCCAAATTTGACATTTAAATGCAATTTTTAACACTTTTTATAGAATTCTGTGGAGGTTGCATTATGTGCAGAGCCGTACTGCAGTTTAGTAAATAGGCAACAAAATGTTTAAATAGTACAGTAAGCATCTAGAATAAAGAACACATGAAAACAGTTTACAACTATTTCTGGTACTACTATTTATAATCATCATTGTCTTCTCTTTGTCTACACACTTCTATAGTACTGAAAAAGAATAAGCATTTAGTTTTTTATGGACTCAAATTAAAGCATCTATATTCCGCCAGCAGTGGTAATCGTTTTTTTTAAACACTGCCTGTCAATGGCTAAATTAGCTCTGAGTCAGCAACCCTTCCACCATATGCTTGCTGTGACAAATTGTGGCAGCCATTTCATCTTAGCAGTGGCAAGGAGCAGGAGTTAGGGGGCTTTACTCTTGACCCCAGTACCTCTACTGGACCACTAAGGAGAAAAGGTAACCCTGGGAGATCCTACCTGGGCCGCATGGGGGGGGGGGTGGAGATGGGTTACTGATTCATGGGCTGGGGGAGAGAAAAGAGGAGAGAGGCTTTTCAGAGGATCGGGGCCAACCCCCCCCCCCCCACCTCCCCCAGTTATACGGGTCCCAGCCAATATTCAGTGCTGGGGCCTGCATAGCTAAACAGCCTTTGAGCTGTCCTAAATTCAACACTTAGCTGTGTGGGTCCTGGCATTGAATACTGCAGCCACCCACTCCTCCCTAACACTGCTGCCTGTACTTCCCCTGATTTGCCTACTTTTTCTGGGTAACTCGTAGGTAATGCATTCACTTTCAAATGAAACAGTTTGTGAAGTGGAGAAACAAACCTCAGTGATCCATCTTGAACAACTTACTTGCCCCAATAATTCAGGAATTGTTTGTTGTCCACCAACAGTGGTAGGGTGCCACCGACTAACTTCAGGTGCTGTTTTTAGAACTGAGTCATTACTGTGTTAACATGATGTCATTCTTCCCACTGTCTATCAATTATAATAAAACCCTTAGCGCGCATGCGCACTTGAAACTCCGTGCCTTCGTGCACTGTGCTTCTGTGCCGCTGCATGTGCAGTAGAGTAGAACTCTGCTGCGGCGGTTTCACCGTCGAACTCGGCAACGCTGCAAGGCCAGAGCCAGTGACGACCAAAGGGGTGGGGGAGAACAGCAGGCAGGGTCGTGGCTCTGCTACAATCCCAGGGCAGGCAGGAGGTTTAATCGCGGCTCAGCAGCGATTCTGCGGGGGCTCCTGGCAGCGCTGAAGATGAGGCAGCAGGCTGGGAAGAGCAGAAGAGGGTCCAGGGAGCAAGTTAGAAGACAGCGGGCAGCAAGCGAGGGCTAAAGGAGCCTGCCCCTGCCCCCACATGTGTGGAAGCATCTGCTCCCTCTGTTAAAGGCCATACCTAATCCTAGCATCTCTTGCCATCTACATTTACTGAGCTTACCCCATATGTGAATAGGCCCTGTTTTTGAAATACCATTTAATTGTCAGATCATCTTCAGACATTCAAATGCTGATATTTACATATCAGGATGCTTCTAAAATAACCATCATAAAGTTGGTTTTTTTTCTAAATGTTAAAAATCTGGAAGTAAGAAAAGAGAATGTAATACTCTCTCAAAATAGGAAACATGAAGATTATGATAAGTCATAGCAACAGATAATAGAAGATCCCAGGCTCGGCTTAACTGACTGGAGGAAAAGACCACAGCAGTCAACAGCATAAAACATGATTGTCACTATATATCAAATATGACTCACTGTATTTGCTGCCTTTTAGACTCTGGTCTTTCTCATCGATCTACAAACTTCCTGTAATGACAAATTAGTATACAATTTTTTCTATTATTTGCAATTCTCTTTTTGAAATACCGGTAAACATCAATCATAAGGAGCACTTATTTTTATATAACTCATGTGTCAGACTATGTCAGTAAATAGTTCAAAATCTGTCAGGCATTTCTCCTTAGAATATACACATGAGTTCTGAATGCTGTATATCTGCCTAAAACAATGTCTTGCATAAAGTTTTACATAAGTGTGATCTGATCAGTAATCAGTACATTAGGCAATCAGTAAATGCAAATGTCATTAATCATTATATATGATAACATGTTCTTTAAGCTGTCATGCCTCTGCAGGACCAAAATATGGTTGTGTTGGTTTCTTAACTGCTTTCTCATAATATAATCAATGCAAAAAAAAACCAAACCCTGAAACCAAATGAAATTGAAATTTTTTTAACACCGTTAGGTATGACACTTTACTTCTGGACATGCATTTAGGGGCGGATTCTTGAAGCAGTGCCTGCCACGTGTCAATCACCAACAGGTGTCATTTTCAGAATTGTGGCTACCACAGACCCTAGGTGCCGGACATGTAGGCCAAGGTTTAAAAGACCTACATTTCCGGTGCCTAGATGCATCAGACAATCATGCATAGCGACGCCTAGGGATGCCTAATTCTGGCGCTGCCCCTAACCACGCCTCCTTCCACATTAGGCGTCATCAGGTGTTGCTATGCGCCAGAGATAGGGCATCAGTTGCAGAAGACGCCTAGCACTGCCTATTTTTGGGGGTTGTTTTGTAATTGGCTTTTAATGGTGCATTCAATTATCACGCCACTTAAAGCGGATTGAAAACAAATTATGTGCCAGTAGGCATACTTCAAACGCCTGCCACCACCTAACTATAAGCAGCCCTTACAGAATTTCCTCCTTGGCGCTTTTGTTAGAATTCTGTAAGAGGACTGATTCCGAGGAGTACAATTTTGAAAGTAATTTCCTTGGGTAAAACAGCATTTTATTTGCAAAAATGCATCTTTGAAAAATGCCTGCCTGACTTCCCTCTTTCCATTTTACAGGAAAATATAATGTGCTGTGGTTGCCAGCCCAAATTTACAGAAGCTATTTTTGTGTAACATTTCCCCTTGAAAATGTGCATATACTATACTTCTACAGTTTCTATAAAAATTGCCCCATAGATAGCTGTTGGGTTTTTTCTTTATTCAGCGAATAAAGAGTTACATTTCTGTCTTGTTTTGTCAGCTCATTGTCTGGCAAAAGGAGTCACGTGAACTGTAGAGGCCATGTGACCGAGGGCAGAGTTGAATGAGAGCATCTGAACGCTGTTGAGGAAGGAATGCTCTGAGTTGCATAGTATCCAGTACAGTGCCTATGAACTGTAAAGTCTGAGAGGGTTGTAGCTGGGATTTGGGAAAGTTGATTTCAAAGCCCAAACTTTGGAGGAACCATGTAGTCCACTGGGTCGCTACAATAACCCCCCGAGATGTAGGGGCCAAAAGGAAATATTTTACATGGCTATGCTGAAGCAAAATGGCTGAATTGCTTGTGTTTTATTATTCACTGGCTGTATCAGAGCACTTTATTCTACAGCTTTGTCTCCCCTACTTACTGAATTAAGACCCCTTTTATCATGCCACAGTAGAGCGTTTTAACACTGGCCGTAGAGCTAAATGCTCCAATGCTCATTCAGTTCCTATGAGCGGTGGAGCATTTACCTCACTGGCCAGTGCTAAAATGCTCTACCACAGCTTGATAAAAGGGCATAAAACAGGTGTGACATTCTAAAACAACTGTAGCTTCTAAACTTTTGGTTAGCCTTCACATTGTTCTTATTAGCAAATTAATATAAGTGCAAATATTCAGTTTCCTAAAATTCAGATGGCATAACAGCTTTACATTGGGTTTCAGTAACGATGCTAGAGGTTTTTATCGCAGGCCGGTGAGGTAAATGCTCTGATGCTCATGGGAATTTTATGAGCATCGAAGCTTTTACCTCACAACCTGTGCTAATGACCTCTAGTGCCGTTTAGTAAAAGGAGCCCTTAATTTACTTCTTTTTATTACGTATATTTCAAAAATGAAAACAAGGCATAGCAAGGTAAAGAGATGTATGATTCTAGGGGGCGACCATAGAGGTTATGTGGGTACCGGCAATATTCATTGCCATCATCCACATAGCTTAGCAGACAAATTTAGGACAGCTCTACAGCTCTCCTAATTCTGCCCACTTAGCTATGTGGGTGCTGACTTTGAATATTGGCTGGCACCTGTATAGCAGGTGTTGTGATCCCCCCTCTTTCTCTCCCACCCTTCCCCCACTCCCTCCTGCCGGAACCCCCAACCCTTCCCCCCACCCCCCCGAATGTCCACAGCAGGAGGATTGCTGAATTCCTTCTGCCACCACCACCCCAATACATTCCCTGGTAGGAGGGATGCCCAATTCCTCCTGCTGCCACCCCTCCCGAGACATCCCCTAGCAGGAGGAGATGCCCACTCTCTCCTGCCGGAGACCCACCCATCCTCCAAAGATCACTGGCAGGAGGGATGCCCAGTCCCTCCTGCTGGAACTCCACCGCCCTGAAGGCATGACCCCCCCTGACCCTACCAGTACCCTACCATTGGCTGGCCGGAGAGTTTACTCCTTCCAGCTGGCAGGCCCGCCTCCACAGAATGGTGGGTCTTCCCCATCCCTGTACATTGTGGGTTGCACTGGGGAGGGGCCTAAGGCCCTGATTGGCCCAGGTGCCTAAGGCCCCTCCTATAGTAATCTTAGGCCTGTATCCCAGTGCATTCTGGGAGGCACTGGGAGTGGCCTAAGACTCCGATTGGTCAAGCCAGTCTTAGGCACCTCCCTCCTGTATCCTGGATACAGAGGGAAGTGCCTAAGGCCTGATTGACTCAGACACCTAAGGCTCCTCAACCAATCAGGCCTTTGGTCCCCTCCTCGTCCATCACATGATGCACAGGGAAGGAGAAGGCCAGTCATTTGGGACTGCTGGTCCTGAAGCGGGAGCCTCAGAGCGGGCTTCCTGCTTTCAACTTTTTAAAAAAGTACAGGGGGGGAGACTTCCGGTGGTAGGGGGGAGTGGGCATCCTTCCTGCTATTTTGGGAGGGTTCAGGAGCGGAGACAGTGGCTCGGGGGTGCCTGGCACAGGGGGCATGATGCAGGGATGTTCTGAGTGGCAGGAGAGAGTAGGCATACCTCCTGCCAATTTTCTCTCATGCTGCATTTGTCAGGGGTCGTGGGGGAGGGCCATCATCGGTAGTAGGGGACTTTTTTCTTTTTTTTAATGGAACAGATATTTTGCATGTATAACACGCAAAATATCTGTCCCATATCTGAAAAAAAAAAACAAAAACAGGCATAACTGTTGGTTTTTCCTATCAGTAAAAAACCCTTTTTTTTCAATAGCCAAGTGATGTTAGTGCATCAATCACTTGGCTACTTTGCATGGGGTTTTAGCTATTATGCATTGCCAGATCGGAAAATGGGCGATTGAGGGGAAAAACATGCAGTGGGCTGTTTTTTTATGAACTGGGTTAGTAAAAGTGATAGTCACTAAAGCTGTGAAAACAGGTTTAGTGACAATCACTGACTTTAGTGCATCTATAGCCCTATGTGCCTTCCTTCCCTACTTGCATACCTGTTAAAAACTAATGGAAGACTGAAGAAATCTCTACGTTTGATTTCAAATAAAATAAAAATGGGCATTTGTCGCAGGGCAATCGCTACTGTGGCTTTGTAAAAGGAGCCCTTAGTTAGATCACATCTTTTCCATAGTAGCTCAAAGTGAGTTACATTCAGGTACAGCAGGTATTTTCCTATGCCTTTGAGAGCTTATCTAAATTTTGTATTATTTTAGACAAAGTATAGTCATTTTATTTCTGTGTGTATGTTTAATTTAAAATATAAACTTTATTTTAAAGGTAATTTGACAAAACATATGAAGTCCAAGGCACATGGCAAGAAATGTTTAGATATGGGAATCTCAGTTGGACTAACAGACGAGCAAGATAAAGAAGAAGCTGGTATGGCTGTTTTTTTTTACGTTACAAAGTGTTAACTTATTTCTTCCCCATCTGTTATTAAATCTAGTGCATGCAGATCCTCCTCTTCCCTTCCCTTATCCAACACAGTATACTAGGGTTGATAGTGCAGTAGCTAATTTGCTAGGCCTTTGTTTATATTTAAGTAAACATATTTTGAAATTTTATTTTTAAAATGAGCATGTCAAGGTTGAGAGAGCAATTCTGTAAACAAGGTGCTGACATTTAAATGCACATAGGCAGGACAGGTATGGCTCCCACTTAGGCACATAACTTACAGAAGACTGTAAGTTATGCATATTTCTGTTGTATTTAGGTGTCTGCATTTGGGCCCAGATTCTATAAAAGATGCGTAGAGTTAGGCGCCTAGATCGGCATGCCTCGCCTATCTAGATCCCTCCAGGGATTCAAGAAAAGGTTAGATCAGTTCCTGCTGAACCAGAACGTACGCAGGTAAGGCTAGTCTCAGTTAGGGCGCTGGTCTTTGGCCTAAGGGCCGCCGCGGAAGCGGACTGCTGGGCACGATGGACCACTGGTCTGACCCAGCAGCGGCAATTCTTACGTTCTAACTTACCCCTTCTTTTACAAAACCACACTGCCAAGTAGCGAGAGCTAAATGCCAAGCTGTTCAAAGGCATAGAATGGGTGGCTCAACATTTAGCACATGCTGCTCGGCAGCGCGGCTTTGCAAAAGGGGGGTTATTTAAAAAGCTTAATTTTCATCGATAGCAAGCAATTAGCAATACATAATTGGCTTAAATTAAAATCAATCGCTTTCTAGGTGCCTAACTCAGTAGGTGCCTACCATGTTCATCTAGGCACCTAGTCCAAGGCACCTACCAGAAAGTGGTTATAGTTAAGGGTAGATCATAGTTGTGTTTTGTGTATAGACGCCTAAATTGGACTTAGGCAGTGGTACTTAGGCCAAGAAAACCCTGGCATAAAGGTTTTGATATCTACTAGTGCCTAATCCCAATTTAGGAATCCATAGGCACGGTTCTATAAACAACGCCTAACTTATGATCGACATGCGCTATGTACCATGTTCCTTGGCGCCATGTGTTAGGCGCCATTTATAGAATCGGGACCTTAATGCCAGCTCTATGGTTGGTGTGGGTTTCTATATGTTAAGTGCATTGATAATGGGTTATGTTAGTATTCTGTAGTAGAACCTAGGTGCCTACCACCCACCCCATAGGGCATAGAAATGAAGACACCCTGTTATAAGAATTGCCCAAATTGTGATTTGAAAATTGCAATATATGAGTTACATAGCTAGCTGATCACAGATTGTTTTAAAAATTCTGCTCATCCCCAAAAATTGAGTCAAAGTTCAAATTGAAGGACTTCAGAAAGGATACAGAGTGGATATGGTCCAGAAAAGGATTACGGAAAAGATTCAGGGTCTGCATCAAAAACCCTGTGAGGTAAGATGAGGGCTTAAAAATGTATAACTACAGAATTCAGGGAAGCGCGGGATAAGCAGGTGGGATCTCTTAGAAGAAGAGATAAATGGTTATTGCGGATGGGCTGTTTGGCCTTTATCTGCCATCATGTTTCTATGTTTCTTTCTTAAATAGATGTTTAAATGGGGTAAAGGGAATGGGACTTGTACACGTATACCACTTTTTTGTGGTTGTAAATTCAAAGTGGTTTACTTATATATAGGTACTCATTTTGTACCAGAGACAATGGAGGATTAAGTGACTTTCTCAGGGTCACAAGGAGCAGCACTGGGATTTGATCCTACAACCTCTGCTACTCGAATGTAAGAACTAATGTACCAGAATTAAACCCTTTTCAACGGAAAAATTATTCTATACGTATATAATATACTTAGTTGTCTCAACGCATATATGAGTGCTTTTCTCACAGGGATCCTCAGATTGCCATATGAGTAATATAACTCAAATGTCCACAATCTTTATCGATCCTCCACCCTCATTTTTCAAAATATATCTCTGTGACATTCCACTAAAACCATCCTTTCCCTTGGAGCAAACTCCATTTACCCCTACCCTCTGTCTCCTCATATATATTTAATGTTGAGATTTTGTTTTATTTTGTTTTCTTGGTGAATTGCCTTGATTCAGCATTTTAACAGTTGGCAGTATATAAGATATTTTAATAAAGTGAAGGGTCCTCCCAAAGGTTTTCAAGAGATAAGAACATAAGAATAGCCTTACCGCATCAGACCAATGGTCCATCAAGCCCAGTAGCCCGTTCTCACGGTGGCCAATCCAGATCACTAGTACCTGGCCAAAACCCAAGGTATAGCAAGGGCAAGCAGTGGCTTTCCACGTGTCTTTCTCAATAACAGACTACGGACTTTTCCTCCAGAAACTTGTCCAAACCTTTCTTAAAACTAACTAAGCTATCCGCTCTTACCACATCCTCTGGCAATGCGTTCCAGAGCTTAACTATTCTCTGAGTGAAAAAAAAAAATTCCTCATATTGGTTTTAAAAGTATTTCCCTGTAACTTCGAGTGTCCCATAGTTTTTGTAATTTTTGACGGATTGAAAAATCGATCCACTTGTACCCGTTCTACTCCACTCAGGATTTTGTAGACTTCAATCATATCTTCCCTCAGCCATCTTTTTCCAAGCTGAAGAGCCCTAACCATTTTAGTCTTTCCTCATACGACGGTAGTTCCATCCCCTTTACCATCTTGGTCGCTCTTCTTTGAACCTTTTCTAGCGCCACTATATCTTTCTTGAGATGAGACCAGAATTGAATGCAATACTACAGTTGAGGTTGCACCATGGAGCGATACAGGGACATTATAACATTCTTAGTCTTGTTAACCATCCCTTTTTTAATAATTCCTAGCTTCCTATTTGCTTTTTGGCCGCTGCCGTACATTGGGTGGAAAATTTCATCGTATTGTCTACAATGACAACCAGATCCTTTTCTTGGGCGCCAGTCTCACAATGGGTTGGCAATGTCCTTAGTAATCTAATCTGTTTTTGAATAACTGAGAACTTTAAGATACCTTTGGCCTTTGCTATTAGAGCACACATGCCAAACACAAGGCCTGCGGGCCAAATCCGGCCCATCTGGCCTTTTTATGTGGCCTGCAGCAATGTTTCTGAACTTCCCCTTCTCACAGCCCAGCGTGTCTTCCCTCCCATGCCAGTCTGATGTCACCATCATGCTGGAAAGTCTGCTGGCCTCAGCAGTGTTGTCCTTGGCTCCCCTTCCCGCTTTCCGTCTGCCGTGGTCCACCTGGGCAGAAACAGGAAGTTGCACGTCATTGGATACGGACCACGACAGTCGAAAAGCAGGAGGGGGAGCTATGTACAACATTGCTGAATTGCCAAAGCCAACAGATTTTTTTGCTTGGCAGTGACAATGCACTGGCACAGGAGGGAAAGACATGCTGGGCTGTGAGGAGAGAGGGCCGGCGCTGGAGGGAAAGACATGCTGGGCTGTGAAGAGAGAGAGATGAAGGGAGAGAGGTTGGGCCTGGGGTGGTGTGAAGTAAGAAGGAAACGGATATTTAAGGGAGAACTGTTGGGAAGAGAAAGGGAGAAATGGTGGACCTGGAGGGATGGAGGCAGTCAGACAGGAGGAGAGATGGGATGGGGCAGTTGGGAAGAGAAAGGGAAAGAAGTTGGATCTAGGGAAGGGAGGGAGAAATGTTAGGCTTGGGGGTGGAAGGGAGAAAAGGCAGCATCTCTTTTTTTCCTTCCATCTCATTCTTCAGCATGAAGGGGAGGGAAGAAGAACAATAGAAAAGAGAGGGAGCAAAATGTTGGACCAAGAAGAGAGAGGAGGAGAGATGGAAGGAAATAGGAGGCTGGGAAAGGAGTGAGATGGGAAATGGGAGAGCTACAGAATAAAATAAGATGGGAAATTGATAGGTAGCTGAAAATTTAAAAAGAAGGTGAAGGATGAGAGGGTGAGATTTGAGTGGACAAAATCAGAAAAGAAAAAAGGAGAAAACTTGAAAGGGAAAAATCCATTTATTGGAGACAGGGACTGAAGCAAGAGAAAAGAGGAGAAAAAAATGGATAGCAGACACTGGAAAGAGAATTAGAAGATAGACAAAATCAGAAAGAGAAACTGGGACCAAAAGCAAAATGACCAGACAACAAAAGGTAGAAAAAATAATTTTATTTTCTATTTTGTGATTACAATATCTCAGATTTGAAATGTGTATCCTGTCAGAGCTGGTGTTAGACAGCAAGCATGAACTAGAACCTAAAAGAGAGAGGAAAAGTCTTTTAAAAAAAAATTTATTTTGTATGTAACACGTAGCCGGCATGGGGTTGGAGAGGTTGTATCACTATACTTCTATTAAGACTAACCCCCTCCTTTGCTGGCACATAGCATAGGTTTTGGCGCCGGCAGTGATTGATCCGATGCTCATAGAAGTCCTGTGAGTGTCAGAGCAGCTGCCGGCGCTGGGGCCCACACTGTACGTTAATAAAAGAGAGGGTAAGTATCTTAATAAAAAAATTGGTCCGCGATTTAGCCTGTGTTTTAGATTTCAGCCCCTTATGTGATTTATATACATAGTCTAAAAAAGTATTTTTTAACCACAGAGCTGATCTGTTGGTGATAAATTATTTACTATCCAATATCACTCCGAGAAGTTTGATATTCCTGAATCTGCTGCAGGAGAAGTGTAGGAGTCTGTGCCACTGCTATTAGAGAGTGATTTTGTAACTGACCTAATGTCTTGCAGTTTCTAGACTGGACTATTGCAACTCTTGTCTACATTAAGCTCCCACAGAAACAGCTACAAAGATTATAATGTATTCAAAACAAGGTTGCTAGACTAGTGGATATCTTGGGAGCTAGAAAATAAGTGCAAGGATATTACTTTCTTTGCATTGGCTCCCCATAGAGGGACAGACTAAATTTAAGAGTATTTTATTTGACCTTTAAAGTTGTGAATAGAATAGCATTGTATTGTTTAGGGAACAGGTTGTAATCTTACCTCCCAGGACATGTACTTTGATACATAAAGAGGGGATATTGTAAATTCCAGGGAGAGCTATGGCCAGCCTAGAAAAATCGGTGAAAATGGCTTTTTCCCTAGCAACAGCAGCAGATGAATCCAGAGACCAATGGGATAGCTCACATCTACCAGCAGGCGGAGATAGAGAAACTGATTAACAGGTGGTCTTATTGCCTGGCACTCCTCCTGTCTCATCAGTATAGTATTCTCTATCTCCCAGCAGGACAAGGTCGCTATTCACCTAGCTCCTGGATTCTGGCTGTGGCTGGAAACTTAATTTCTCCTGTTGAGATTTTCTCTTCAGTGAGACAGGGGTGTCCGGCTGAACGGTGCCGGCTTTAGGGGTTACACCTGGGCCCCCCCAGGTCCCTGCCTCACCCTCCCTCCTATGATAGAGGGTCTATTTAGGTCTCTATTTTTTCTTCTTTCCCTGGAAAAAAAAAAAAGAAAAGAAAAAAAGAGAGAGACTGCATCTGCTTTCCCTGATTGGGTACTCTCAGTGGTGCTCAACTTGTTCCTGCCGGCGTCTAACAGCCCTGTGAGCCGGGTTGTGAGTATGCCTTTTTTGCCTTGCAGTTGCAAGTTCTATTTTCTGGTGGTTAGTGTTGTGTTGGGTTCTTCGGGGGACACGGTGGCTGTGCGGTCGAGTGGTTTGCCTGATGTTTCTTTGTTTCTCATCGGCTAAGTTTTGGTGAGCGGTACATATTTTACAGTTAGTGGAGGCTCATTTTCTTTTTTGCATATGTTTGCGTGAAGAGAGCCCCTGCATTATAGTTTGGGCTCGATTATGAGGAGCCGCTGCTTTCCCGCGCGCGGGAGACGCATGGTGTTTGACTGTGGGGGCAGGGGTGAGTACTTGCATTTACAGCGGGTTTCGCTGAGGCTGCCCTTCGCTCGGCTTGTACCGCGGCGGTGGTCGGACGCTACTGGGTGTACGCTGTTTATGGAGCCCGTGCCTTTCCGCGGGCTGGTGGATCGCACTGGTGCTCCGACGCTGACAGACGCGCTGCGGCGTTCTTGTGGTCTGTTTCAGCGGCTTCCTTCTCTCTGCGCCTTCCGGTCTCCTTGTTTTGCCCTCCCAGTTGCATAGAGCCGGCGAAACAGGCTCAGGCTTGTTCTCTTGCTCGGCTGAGCGCGTCACAGTGTGGCTTGAGTTTCTGCTTGCCGCGGCTGTGTTTGCTTCCCTGGCTGAGAGCCGCGGTCTTTCAGTGAACAACGGTCTAAAAAAAAAAACAAAAAACAACGCTCCTGCACTGGGGGGGGGGGGGGGGGCGTTCAGAGGTTTCCCTAGTAGCTGGCTTCTATGGGCTCTTCCATGGCTTCTAGGCCTCTTGGTCAAATGCGAAGGAAGTTGCTTGCAGTTTTCTCCTGCTTTCATGAGATATTGGGGCCCGGTATGTGGAGGTCTCCCGAGTTCATTAATTTGCCGCGCTGGCGTTATCTCCTGTGGGTTCGCTGCAGGCCCATTAGAGTGCGGTTTTGGCTCTGTTCTTCACCACCCAGTTTCGGCTTCCCTCCATCCTGGGTTGGTAGAAGCCGTGTCTCATGGTACAACTTGAGCCAGTCGCAGGAGAGTTCCCAGTTTTTTTTTCTTTTGGGGATCTCTTCATCTCTCTCGAGGTCTCACCTGGGTGACACTATGTACGTTTGGCAGTTCCTTATTCTTGGTGCCATTGTTGCTGCGCGGACGGTGTCTGGTGGCACTGTTGTACTGCTTCCTACCCTTTCAAGCTGTTTAGGGACATATTGGCTATTTCCGAGTTCCATCGGGCGTAACAATCTTTTCTGTATAGCGTTCCAGAGTCTACGGCCGGGGTGTCCCATCATTTGCCTTCCCTGGGCCACATGGAACTGCACACACGCTGTCAGCTCTTTCGGCTTTCTCATGGACAGGGAGCAGTCATATGGGCAGGTCACGACGCTGTTGTCTGATACCTGTTAAGTTGCTGTGGTTGTCAAAGGGCGGTAAGTATAGCTTCTTGCTGGCAGCTAGTGCGTATTCCCTTTCTAAGCCTTACGTATTTCGCCCCCATGGCAGGGAGTTGGTACTGTTTTCATGGTTACAGTATATTCCTCTTTACATTGGGAAACTTGATTTTTCCTAGGAGAATCTTCTTGCAGATCCTACCGTCTCATCCTGCCATTCCCTGACCTTCTGCACTTCATTCTGAGGGGATCTTGACTTCTTCCAATGACTCTTCAGGCTTTCTCATTAGGAGGAAGACTCTAATGTCTGATCAGTGGGCTGTAAGGATTTTTCCGGATGCTTGCATCTTTGCATCCTCCTCCGGTTTCCAGTTCGTTCTTGGAGTCTCTATGTTTTGTGTTTCCCTTTTCAGTGTTACTGGTCCTCAGGACAGTTCTTGTAGTTCTTTGGGAACTAAGGGACGTAGTTCCACTTCCTGCATGGTGCCCGAGACGGGGGCATTGGGCAGGCTGGATCCCATTCTGCTGAATTAGTGTCTCGGGGTTGCACATTTCTGCAGACAACCTGGGAGTATATTTACATTTTCTCTAGGGACTCCGCATCGGCACTTAGTTTGCCTGCCTCTCTTAAAGCGGCGCTTCCGGTTTTGGCAAATGCCATTTCGCCTACCCAAGGCTTCACGAACGTTTTAGGTGATGTGGGCGGTGGTACCGTTTTGGCGCTACCGGGCGATTCATCTAATTTCTTCTTGACTGCCTGCTTGATTCGGATGACTTCCAGTCGGGCCATTTGACTGACGAGAAAAGGGTGGTATCTTTTCCTCGGTTCTTTACACATGCATCTTCGAATTTGCACAGCGCTCTTTTCTCCTGTTCTGTTTATTGGTATATCGGGGTAATGTTTTTCTTTATATAGGAGAGACATGTGTTTCTTTCCAGAGACTTAGGCATGGGGTCTCGGTCTCAGATTGGTATTCTTCTTCGCTTACCATGACCAATAGTATAGGATTCTGTACGGTTTCTGGGATCCATATTGCTGACTCCACTGGGACCTTCGACTTGCTTTCCCCTTCTTATGCTTCAGCAGTCACTTTTGTTCCAGTGGTTCCCGGTATCTCAGGGCTCCAATTATTTGGTATGCTCCTCATGCATCGCTCTGTATGATTGGGTGGCTCAGCGCGGTTCTCTTTTCACGGTATGCCTCGGTCTTTGCTGGTCTAGCTCATGACCAACGACCACCCAGGGCTGTCGGGTTGGGGGGCTTGGTGGCTTCCATCCTCAGCTCCAGGAGTCTGGTCTTCGGAGGCGACTCAGTACCTGTTCATTCTTCTACTCTTGATCAGGGTCAGGCTATCTTTCTGGAGCTTCAGATCATTCTTCCGGATTGCCGCTGAGGGTCCTTTTGGTCAGTATTAGGATGGGGGTCTTTCTCTACAGATTGGGCAGTAGGTGTTCTACTCAGTTGGCAGGTGAAGTTGGTCTGCTTCATTGGGTGGACTCTCGTCTTCGTCTTCTGTTGGCAGATCCTTTTTTGGATCAGGATAAGAGTGTGGATAGACTTTTTCTCCATGGAATCTGAGCATGGGCCATTTCTTGGATGTGACTGTGTACAGCGCTGTGTACGCTCTTGAAAGTGTGCATGTTAGTACTAGTATAATCTTCTGCATCCTGGGTATTGTGATTTGTGGCTCAGGCGTTCTAGCTCCTTTTAGGAAAGCGAGATCTCCTTGACCTGGACCGCATGGCCCCGTCTCTCAATTCTACTCTTCCTAGCTTCTTCGGCGGGCCCAGGGAGTGGGAGTTAGAGGGGGTTGCTGCATGGCTCCTTTCTCGCCTCTGCCTTCTCCTTTTCAGTGTTTTCCGCTGGCTGATGATGGCTTGGATTTGCCATCTCGAGCTCGCCTTCCGGGCACAGTGTGTGTAGAATCCCTGGATTGACGGCGCCTTCCTTCCTATGCGGATTTGATGAGTCTTTCGACAGCTGGACTAAGAAGTTTCCTGGCGTCTCCGGCTTTGCCCGCCTAGGGTCCGATCCACATGGATATTTGTACTACGACCTAGTTTTTTTTGGATAATCTTGGCTGACGTGTACGGGTTATGCGAAGAAAGTTGTTTCTTCTCTTATCCAGGTGCTACGGACATCTTCTCCTGTGTCTTCTGCTTCCTTTTGGAGGGTTTTCCTTTCTTGGGTGCTTCTTCACGTTTGAACCACTCCAGAGTTCCTTTTTGGCACAAGTGTATTGCCAAGGGCTTAGCGTTCTATGCCCTTCAGCTTCTGGTGCCATTCTTGGCTTGTTACAAGGGCTAGGTATATGGCTCTTCGCTGACTTCTCAGCTTCCTGTAGTTCAGTTCCTAATCAGAGTGCGGTATATTCATGCGCCTCTTAAAAAGCCCTGTTTGGAGTACAATCTTCACGTACTTCTTCTAAGTTTACCGAAGGCTTCATTTAGCCTTGTCTTTTGGGACTCTAAAGAGCTGTGCCGTTGAACATGGGGTTCCTTGTGGCCATGGCTTCAGCTCTGCAGTTGCTATGTTGCAGGCCTTGTTCAACAGGGATTCCTATTTCTGATTTCCGCCATATGGGGTATCAGTTCGGATGGTACCACTATTTCTTTCTAGGGGGGTGTCATCCTTTCTTTTACGTCATGCTCGCTTTTCCTTCCTTCTTCCTGGGAGGAGAAATTGGGAGCAGTGCTTTTATTCAATGCATTTTTTGTTACGTATGTAGCGTTCTCCGTGAGCTCGGTTTCTAACAACTTTTAGTTGTTTATATCTCCTTTTTGTATTCTTCAAGGGACGCCTCATGCATATGGCGGCGTCCGAAGCCTCCATCGCTCAATGGGTCCAGGAGGACATTCTTTATGCTTGCCTGCTGGCAGGGAAGCGGGTGGCGATTGAACTTCATGACCATTCCGCTGGAGCAATGGCTACTTCTTGGGCTCGGCCCAGAGGTTTTTTCCTTGGAGGAGATTTGTCTCGCGGCTAATTGGTCTTCCGAGAGTGCCTTCTCTCCGCGTTTCTGCATGGATGTGCGGGCACATGCGATAGGGGCGTTTTGGTGCTTTGGTTGTTGCGGAGGCGGCGTTTGCTTCCCACCCAGATTGAGGATTGCTTTGCTACATCCCATTGGTCTCTGGATTCATCTGCTGCTGTTGCTAGGGAAGGAAAAATTATGTTCTTACCTGTTAATTTTCTTTCCCTTAGACGCAGCAGATGAATCCAGAGCCCCACCCTTTCTGGTATTTGGTTGTCGGTTTTTTCGTGTGGGACTTTCGTGATTGGTTGTTGTTGATGGTTGTATTCTGTATCGTTGCCTTTTGCGATTTGTTCTGGGAAAGAAGTTTTTTACATGCTATGCCTATTGATGGTTAAATGTGCTTGGGCAAGGAGCTATACTGATGAGACAGGAGGAGTGCCAGCCAATAAGACCACCTGTTAATCAGTTTCTCTATCTCCGCCTGCTGGTAGATGTGAGCTATCCCATTGGTCTCTGGATTCATCTGCTGCGTCTAAGGGAAAGAAAATTAACAGGTAAGAACATAATTTTTCCTTTTCTGTTATAGTGCAAAAGATTTGGAATAACTTTCCCGATTATGAGTTATATTTACTGAACAGTGCTTCTGCATTACTTCTTGCCAACGTGCATTAGGGCGTGTTATTTGCCACAGGTCCCATATTGAGAGTAATTCTAAAAAGTGGGTGTTAACATCTATCCACCCACCAATTATGCAAGTAAATGTTAAGAATAATGACATATAAGTGCATATTTGTGCATATACAAACATAAATGCCAAAAATCTGCCTAAATGCTATCCTGTAAATATGCGATTGTTTCAACAGCAGCGGTGGTTCCCTGTCTTTGTTTCATGAAAATACATTTAAAGCAGTGGTCTCAAACTCAAACCCTTTGCAGGGCCACATTTTGAATTTGTAGGTACATGGAGGGCCGCAGAAAAAATAGTTAATATCTTATTAAAGAAATAACAATTTTGCATGAGGTAAAACTCTTTATAGTTTATAAATCTTTCCTTTTGGCTAAGTCTTAATAATAATATTGTAATTTATAGCTAAAGAGACATATGATCAAGAAACTGTTTTATTTTACTTTTGTGATTACGATAAACATACCGAGGGCCTCAAAATAGTACCTGGGGGGCCGTATGTGGCACCCGGGCCGCGGGTTTGAGACCACTGATTTAAAGAATGGTTGGTTAATTCATCTGTGCTGGAAGACTTTTGTCATATAATTATTGTGCATTAAAAAGTCCAGTGATCTCCAATGCAGCCTTATTTGGCAATACGGTCACATTAGGCATATTTTTTTATTGATAAACTTTGAAACTTTTGTTTCTTGGTGCTAGCTGTTGCTTCTAGTATACACATATCTTATATAGGGTGTATCTGACAGCTGGGTATATACATAGGTAGAGTCTGGGCAAGACTCACACACTTTATAGAATGCACTTATATCTCCATTATTTAGGCATGAAACACCAGCTGGTATGAGTGTTCATGCTTAAATTATAGGTGCATATTTCACCTTTTACATTACATTAGGGATTTCTATTCCGCCAATATCTTGCAGTTCAAGGCGGATTACAAAAGAATTATCAAGGAAGTATTACAACAAGAACTTAAAAAAAAAAAGAAATTTGGTCATTTTCAAAGAGAGTAGGAAATGAGTATGGTTATTTGTTTGGATTAGTTGGCTTTAGTGAGAGGTGGTGTTTGAAACTTGCTGTGTTATTTCTTTTTTCAGGGATTTCTTGAAGAGTATGGTCTTTATTTCTTTTCTAAAAGTTTTATAGTCTAGGGATGCCATCAGTAGATTGGTGATTTGGTTGTTTAGTTTGGCTGCTTGAGTGGCTAGGAGGCCATCATATAGTATTTTCCATTTGACCTCCTTAATTGGGGGGTATGAGAATGGGGTGTGAGTTTTCCTTTGTCTGGTTGATGTGTTGTGGATGAGGCAGTTATTCAGATAGTTTGGACTGTGTCCGTATAAAGTCTTAAATAGTAGACAGTAGAATTTAAATTGTATTCTTGCTGGGATTGGAAGCCAATGCAATTAGAGATATTCTGTAATGTGGTCATGTTTCTTCAGTGAGAGCTGTGTTTTGGATAGTTTGTTGTTGTTTTGTTATAGTTGCAGGGAAGGGAGATAGAGGATGTTACAGTAGTCAAGTAGGCCTAGTATTAGGGACTGAACTATGAGCTGGAATTGTGTTTTCTCGAAGAATTTCCGGACTTGTCTTAAGTTTCTCATAACTGAGAATGATTTTTGTATTGTTTTATTGATTTGCGGTTGCATGGTGCAGCATCTGTCGATTGTTATTCCTAGTAATTTTAGGATGGCTTGTATGCGATGATTTCAATGTTGGTTATGGTTGGTATTTTGTTGTTTTCTAGGAGGATGAATTTAGTTTTATCTGAGTTCAATTTCAATTTGTGATCTTTCATCCAGGTTGCTACTGATATTAGTGTTTGGAGTATTGTGTTTGTCATGGAGAGTTTTGGTTGATCGAAGGGTATGAGAATGGTAATGTCATCTGCATATCTGTAGGAGGTTATGCCTTGTTTGTCCAGGTGTGAGCTGAGGGAGGCTGTATAGAGATTGAAAAGAGTCTGGGATAGAGGGGATCCTTGGGGAACTCCGCAGGGGTTTGACCAAGGTTCAGATTTTTCTTTGTCTGATTTTATTCTTTAGGTTCTTGATTTAAGGAATCCTTCAAACCATGAGTATATCTGTGATACCTATTGTATCTAGGATTTGTAGTAGTATGTTATAGTCCACCAGGTCGAACGCAGCGGTCAGGTCTAGTTGTATGAGCATCATTTTTTTTCCTGTGCTGAGATGTTCTCTAGCTGTGTCCAAGAAAGATCCTAGGAGTGTTTCTGTGCTGAAGTTGTTTCTGAAGCCGGATTGCATGGGATGGAGTATGTTTTGGTTTTCTAGGTAATTGGAGAGGAATTTGGCAACTAGTCCTTCTATTATTTTGACATAGAGTGGAATAGAGGCAATGAGTCGGTAGTTGGCTGTTTGGTCTATCGGTCCTTTGGGCTCTTTGAGGATTGAGGTGATGATGATTTCGCTGAGGTTGGTTGGGTAGTGGCCGTTTGAGCGAGATTTATATCCAATTTAGAAGAAGAGCGTGGAATTTTGTGCTGGATGTTTTTAGGAGATATGGTGGACAGTTCTTGAGGTCATAGGATGCATGGCTGTATTTTTTGTAGTATTTGTTGAATTTGGGCCATTGAATGTTGGGGAAATGAGACTATATTCTGTCTGCTGCAGTAGAATCTCTATCTGTGGGGATAATTGAGTATTCGTTAGGATGGTAGAGGTGTCATTGATGGTAGCCCTTGCATTAGTAATTTTATTTTGGATGTGTTCTGCTAATAGAGTGGGTGAGGGAGGAGTAGTATTGTTAGTGGTCTGGTAGGATTTGGTGTCAGGGTTTTTAGAATTTAAAAAAAGTTTTTTGGTGTCTTGGGTTTCAGTGCCTATTAGGTTGGTGTAATGTGCTTTTCTCTTGTCCTTTAATTGTGATTTGTATTGTTTGTTGATTTTTTTTTCCAGGCGGATTTTGTAAGATCCGAATTCGATTTTTTCTCCATTTTCTTTCTAGTCGTCTACATTGTCTATTGAGTTGTAGCAGTTCGGAGTCAAACTATTTATCTGATCTACTGGTTCTGGTTTTGGTTTGCAGTGGTGCTAGATCATCAAGGGTTTTGGAGTATAGTCTTTCCCATTGTAAGATGAAGTCCTCTGAGTTGTTTTCTAGAATTGTTTCATCTATTTTAGACTAGAATATGGAGGATTTGATGTGTTTGCGTGAGGCGTATGTTACTTTATTGAGTTTTATTATAGTTTTTTTGTTTTTGGTCCAGTTGATGTTGAAAGTATAAGTGTAGTGGTCTGACCAGATGGATCTGGACCATGTTCCATTAGATGTATGTATTTCTGTTAAGGATAGTTGGTGGGTCATGAAGGCTGTGATATCAAGTTGGTGGCCTTTTTCATGAGTTGTATGTGGATTTAGCATTTGGAAGGACAAGGCTTTGAGAAATGAGAAAAAGTTGTCTACTTGTTTGGATGATTGATCTTCTAGGTGTAGATTTAGATCTCCTAGGAGTAGGTTGCTATTAGTGAGTTTTGGTATATGAAGTCTTCCACTTCGGTTCTTGCTAAAGACCAGTTTCCTGGCGCTATGTAGCAGAGCATGCAGTTTAGTGTGTCTTTTAGTGTGGTGCTAGAGAGTTGGCAAACTAATAGGTCCATGTATGGGTTAGAAATTTTTTTCAATTATATTAAGGGTTAGGTCTTGTTTGATTAAGATTGCTAGGCCTCCGCCTCTTTTTTTCGCTCTGCAGACTACTGTAATTTTGTATCCTGTGGGCAGACTTCAGTTATTCTGGGGTCTGTGTCGGAGGTTAGCCAAGTTTCTGTGAGGAAAAGACAGTCCAGGTTTTCATGTGTTATCCAGGTTTTTATAAGCTCTGTTTTTGGACCTAGCGCTCTGATATTTAAGTAGGCGCATTTGAGTGTGGTTATCTCTGTGTGATAGTTGTGAGTTGTATTTGGGTATATAAGTGATTTGGGGTGCCGGTGTGGTTTAGTCTTCGTGTGTGTTGGTCTTTTTCCCCATGCTGTGGTAATGGAATGTAGAGTGTTAGATTGTAGGTTTGAATTTCTGTCACTTGACGTTCTCCTATTTTGGAGGAGTTTTATTTATATTTGTAGCGGGTGTTGGGAGGAGGTTATTAGCTGCTGTCTTCCAGCTGGTTAAAAGAAGGATTAACAGTAGGACGTGCTGGGCTTGTGAGGTTAGCTTCATTTTTTTTTGGTGCTTGGTGGTAGATGATAGTTGGTGGAAGGGTCTTTGGTGGTTTGGCTGCTGTTTTTCAGTTGTTTTTACTTTTGGTAGTGTTGTGGGGGTGGGTCGCTTCGCAAAGGCGCTCGCTAAGGTACCTTCAACAGCGCACCGAACGGCAGTGCGCCATTAGGCGCTGAGCCTTTGATTGGCTCAGCGTAGTTCTGTCGTGTGTGGGGAGTGACGGAGTGCGCTCCCACGCCGGCAAGTCTCCATGTCTGCTCCTGGATCCAGGGATGTCGGGCCAATTAAATTAAAAAGAAAAACGGGTTGGGAGACTCACTGAGCCTTCCAACTGGCTAAGCATAGTTTCGTCGGGTGAGGGGAGGGGCGGAGCCTCCCTATCCACTCCTGGATCCAGCGATGTCGGGCTAATTAAATTAAAAAGAAAAACGGGTGCTGGGAAACTCGCTGAGCCTTACAACTGGCTCAGCGTAGTTCTGTCGGGTGAGGGGAGGGGCGGAGCCTCCCTGTCCGCTCCTGGATCCAGCGATGTCGGGCCAAGTAAATTAAATTAAAAAGAAAAACGGGTGCTGGGAGACTCGCTGAGCCTTCCAACTGGCTAGTAAATAGGTGCCATGAAGGCACCCTGTTATATAATTACCTCCTTTATGTACTATTGAGTACAGGCAGTCTCCAAGTTACAGACAACCAACATAAGTAGGACTTATACTTAAGAACGTGGTCATGGCTTCATTTGATTTCACTGAGCAGTATTTCCAGTGGCATAGACTCCTACACTTCTCCTGCAGCAGATCCAGGAATATCAAACTTCTCGGAGTGATATTGGATAGTAAACTAATTTATCACCAACAGATCAGCTCTGTGATTAAAAAATGCTTTTCTAGACTATGTATGATCTGTTCTATTGCACGTTTACTTGAAACATCATCAATAAACATCTTAAAATTTGGAAGCAGAAAATACAAAATGCGGCTGCAAGGTTAATTTTTTCTGCTTTGAAATTTGAATCAGTTGCTTGTGTGTATTTGACTCAATCACCAATAGCAGCTCCTGTCCTCTGTTATCCTATATAATAATACCCTTAGCGCGCATGCGCACTTCAATCTTCGTGGCTCCGTGCGTCTGGAGCTCTGTGGCCGGCAGAGAAATTGTAAAGCGTGTGATGCATGCATTGGGCGCGTGCATGCATGATGATTTGCTTCGAGTGGCAGTTTAACCTAATCCAGCAGCGGCTACTGTGTGCTGGTTGCCCTTCCTAACACAATGCGTGATAAAAAAAAAAATGCACAATAATTGACAGGGAGAGAGATTGAAAGAAAAAAATGGGACATTGACAGACTGACAAACTGAAAGATAGGTAGACGGGAGTGAAAGACACACACAGAAGGACAGGGGGCCAGGGAGAGAGATTGAAAGAAACAGACAGCGGACAAGGAGAGAGAGAGACAGAAAAAAAGACAGACAGATAACGGCCAAGGAGACAGACAGCAAAAGAAGACAGACAGACATACAGTGGCCAAGGAGAGAGAGAGACAGAAAGAAAGAAAGACAGACAGACAGACAGAAAGCGGCCAAGGAGAGAGAGAGAGAGAGAGACAAAGAAAGAAAGACAGACACACATCTATTCTAGCACCCATTAATGTAACGGGCTTAAAGACTAGTATAGGCATAAAATGACACTTAGCTTTGGTTTTATGAAAGTCAGAAAGCAGTTGAAGATATGGCTGAGAAAATCACTTCACTTTTCAAATAAGTATTTTTCACGATTTTCCATGTTTTCTGCTAATGTGCTTGAGAAATGATTTGCTGGTACTGCTAAGTTTGATATTTTCAGCTGACATGAACTATATTCCATGGAAGTCTCCTAAGGTAATCTGTTCGTATTGCAGTGTTTTACCTGCCACTTTCACAGGCTGTCATGCTGCTGTCAGATCTTGAATTGCCATCCAGTCATTACCACTGATGTGAAAATCAGTTTGATAATGCCATGTACTGACAAAATTGATGTCATTCCAACAATTGTTTCAGCATATCACAATTACATACGTTTACATTCTGCATTTCCAATGATAAACCAAATTCTCTGTAGAGTATCTTTGCCGGTAAAAATATATACAATGATATAAAAAGGCAGTTTTCAAATAATAAATAAATAAAAGCTGTACAAGTGGATTTCCATTTTCAAGGGCACTCTATGAAGGTTTTTTTAGAACTACTGTTTTGGTTTCCTAGCTTTTTGCATACCCTACATGCCTTTCCAATAAGTCATCTGACTTTTCTTGTTTCAGTACATCAACTGATAACAGCACATCAAACACCTTCATTACTGAACTTCTGTCATGATCAGAACCACTTTGAAATTCCCCTAATTTTTCACGCTCCATCTGTGAGTGTGAATTCATCAGCTAGGTTTTCCTTATCCTCCATCCCATTCGCCTTTGCTTCTGCATCATTAGAAAATGAGAGAGAATCATTTGAATAGTATTCCTTTTCATTTTTATTCATAATATTCATGTGTTGTGATAAGATTGGTATCATACCATATTTAGTAAGATACCCAAGACCGACATTTTCAGGTATTCTAACCTGTCTCTGAACAATCTGTTCATCAGCAATTAAATAAAGCAGACATTTTTTTCTCAAAATGAAATTAGTGCATAAACTTGCAGCTCTTTTCACTCTGTACCTTTGATTTTAAGCATTGATTCCAAATTCTGTCTAGGACCAGTGATTATGGTACCAACTATACTTCTAAATTCCAAATATTCCATCATTTTTAAGCGCCGTTGAGTTGGTCTCGATTCATGGCAACTGTCTGGATAACTGCCATGAACTGTGTTTTGTCTTCAGTCAGGTAGCTAATCATTGTTAGAGTGTCATCCATATAACTGGTGTTTCCATAGCAATCCATCATATTATTGGTCTTCCTCTTTTTTGTTGACCTTCAGCTTTGCCAAGAATGATGTCATTCTTTAATGATCTTTCTCATTGCATGATATGTCTAAAATATACCGTATTTTTCATTCTATAGGACGCACCCAACCATAGGATGCAAGAAAATTTGGTTCAGAATTTTTTTTGTCTTGGTTTCTCCTCCTCTACATGTAGGTACAGCTGGTGCATCTGATGCTGGGAAGCCCGCAGCCCCCTCCCCGCTACCTTTTTTTAACTGGCGGTGGTCCAGCGCAGTCTCTTGCTGGACGGCTGCCTTTCTCCTTGCAGAGCGGCGCACAATGCAGGAGCACAACCTTTGCACTTCCTGCTTGGTCCTGTGCTGCTCCGTGATTGGCTGCCGTCAGTTCACTCCAGAATACTTGGATTTTTTTCATACCGTCTCAGGAACTGGGTTGTAACCTCCACAAGTTGTCGCTTGTACAGATCATAAACTGTTTGGGAACCCATTGTGCGCAGACTTTCCTGCATCCTAAGTCATCATGCATTATGGCAAATGCAGATCCATAGCTGATATCCAAATTTACAGCCAATTGAAACACCTTTATCCATCAGTCTTCTCTAATCAAGACATTCACCCTGCCAATGTGCTCTTGTGTGCATGATGTTGATGGGCAACCAGAATGACCTTCGTCTGTTACATCTGTTCTTCCCGCTTTAAACTCTTTTACCCAGTCATAAACCTTTTTGTTGATTCATAGTGCTATGTCCATACTGAGTCAATATCTGACTGTGAATTTCCACAGGTTTCACTCCCTCTGCCCAAAGAAAGCACACTACTGCACGTTCTTTGATGGTGCAATCTTGCAATGGAGTGTCCATGTTTCTGACCTCATGGCTGCCACACGACTAAAGACCTAGCCATGCACTGTGCGTGGATGAACTATCCAACAGGCAATGTACATGTACATATGGTGCATTTTGCTATCTCTGTTCCGGTTATCGTGTAATTTAACAAATGCCTTTAATTTTTGATTCACCCTCATAGTTTGGTTGTAGAATTGTGAAATTGGACTAGTTTTTACAGGAAAACATTTATGGATATGGTATAGCTACTCACTATGAAAAAGTTTTAATCTAATTACCTTAATGTAACCAGGGTTATTATTTTTTTGCATGGGGTCAGGAAAGTCCAGGGTGACTCTGGAGTCACCTCCAGATCCATTTGTAGGTCCAATATCGGATCCGGCGATTGCACTGGATCTGTGGCTTTTCGCGGCCATTTCTGGTCATAGGAGTTGTCTGGGAGGCTATGAAGAGCAGCCAGAAAGCAGGCCTAGTAATGCTGGCGTTGTGATACCAGATGGAGCATCACCGTGCATGTGCGTCAATGACGTTGTGGGCCGTGCATGCTTAGTGAACCTGTTTTCACTGTTGCAAGACATTATTTTCTGATAGTGGTACCTGACTTCCCTGCCACACGGCTATCTGCTTTCTACTCAAAGCTCCTTCCTCCTTTAACAAGCACAGATTTGTAAGGACCATGGGTGTCAAATGTTGGTCCTCGAGGGCCGCAATCCAGTTGAGTTTTCAGGATTTCCCCAATGAATATGCATGAGATCTATTTGCATGCGCTGCTTTCGTTGTATGCTAATAGATCTCATGCATATTCATTGGGGAAATCCTGAAAAAACAACTGGATTTTGGCCCTCGGGGACCAACATTTGACACCCCTACTATGGACCCCTCTACAATAGGCACCATTGCTTGAGTGAAATGCCCTGGAAAATGTATTGCCCATCTCCAAAGATTTTAAATCAGCCTCACTGCACTTCAGTGATTTTATTATAATGTATGGATTATGCGGGACAAGTTTTAACAACATAGAATAAAATTATATTTGCTGTTTTATATTTTGGAGTGCTTTATTTTAGGATATGTAATAAAATGAGAAGTTAACTAATTACCAAGGAATGACCAATCCAGTTATAAGTATTAAATAATCTAGTTTTGTAAATAAGTGGCATGCCATGATAGCATAATGCTGTGTCATAATTTTACTAGATTAGAATATAGTTTATTTTCATGTTTAGAAAACAGAGGACTCCTTCTTTTGAAATATTCTGTAGAATCATGACTTATCTGAAAGTCCTCTGTGATTGGATTTGTCATCATTTGGGTATGCGTAAATACTTTGGATTCACCTTTTGTATCCCAAGCTATCCCCATGGCAATTTACTTCATAGCTCCTGATCCAAGGAATGAATCTTGTCACCAGAATGCAGGGTTGCAATGTGAGGAATGTTAATATGTGAATTAAACTGTCAGACCAAGTAAACCATTTAGCATGATATAAAGCAACTGGTAATATCCTGTTTCTCCGTTGTAGTCAACAATCTTTCTGTCTATGAAGGTTTCATTAAGGTGATTGTATCCTAGTCTGCGATACTTGTTATGCTTGTTGACACTGGAGTATAGACTTGGGCCCAGATTTACTAACCTGCCCAATCGGGCACGATCCAGGCAGGTCCAACGAATTCAGGAACGAAAAATATGCAGATGGGGGCGATAGGAGGAACGCCCCCATCTGCCTGCACGGATCGCTGTTGTGCGATCCGTTTGCATGCACAGACCATCTGTAGACAGTCTGTGCATGCCTGTCCGAGGCGCGACCTTTTTTTTTTTTTTACTTAAAACTTATTTTTGTTAGTTATTAGCGCTGCGAGCCCATGGTTTTAACCCACTTTAAACCCGCGGGTTAAAACCATGGGCTCACAGGGAAGAGCTTCAGGGAAGGGCAGGAGAACTGTGATGCGGCAGGAGAGATTCAGGGAAGGGCAGGACAACGGCGATGCGGCAGGAGAGATTCAGGGAAGATCGAGGCAGAGCAGGGTGGCATGCGGGGTGAGCAGGCAGGAGAGATTGCAGGGCAGAGAGCAGGGCTTCCAGTCGGAAAGACATTTTCGACTGGTCCCCAGCAGTTGCTTCTTCAGGGGATCGGCCAGCGCAGTTGGATCTGAAATTTGGTGTTGGCGAATCGCGTCCCAGCCTACTTTGCATGCATTTCACCTCATTTGCATGCACAGATTCGAAGCGGATCGCAGGAGAGGTAAGTGAATCAGGCCAGAGGGAAATTTGATAGTAAACTAAAATTTGATAGTAAACTAAAATGCAATAAGTGTTTTTGCACTTACCAAGCTTTACTCGTAAAAATTAATGCAGGGTAAATGCAAATCCTATCCAATAAATTCTAGGGGTGTGTCTGGCATCTGTACCCCATTTCCAGTATAGGGCAGACAGTACCATGTTACAGTTCCAGATAGTGTGGGTGCTCCCACACTATCAAGGACTGCATGTGATGAAGTGTGGGTCCACCAAAATAGAAATAAAGAAACCATAAAGCACTTTCATGGCAGCATATTCTCATAAGACATTTCTTTCTTTTGATTCAATCTCCTCCCCCATAATCAAAGGCTTAATCCCCTGAGACATCTCTTGATCTGATCCCCCCAAAGTCCAAAACCATACTCCTGAAGTTAAAAATAAATAAATAACCAACCCCCACAGATCAGCTTCTCCCCCTCCCCCACAGAGGTCGCCCTCTCCTACCCCTTCCCTTTGGAATTTACCCACTGGTCACCACTGATAGTCTAGTAGTTCTGGGTAGGAGTGGTGCCCCCCCACTCCCATTCAGAAAAGCACCAGGATCCAGTATGGTGCTGATGAACCTTAACAAGGTTTTTTTTAAACCAAGCGTTTTTTAAACCAAGTGAGATGTGTCTATTTTTCCATTAAATTTGGGGGAGGTTTTGCTTTCTGTTTGCAAGACTTTTCAGTGCTGCAGAGGATCCTCATCTTGGGACATCTCTGACTGCAGAAGAGCACAGCCTCTTAGGTCAGAGGTCTGTATCCAGAGGGCACACTGCCTTGCAATGCACCCACTTGGACAGCCTGCACTAACAGTCTGGGAGCTCAGGGACCAAGCCAATCGGTTCTCAGGCCCTGCCATTAAAATTTGCATGAGAAACAACGCATTTCCCGGCTGTGCATTACATGAAGTGCTCATTAGAATACTAATGAGCTGCTTGTACTGTAATGCATTAGCATAGGATTCTTGGTGGCTGCTTTGATCGGTAGCAGCTATGGAGAATCCTTTTGTATGTCAGCAGCTTTCTGTGCCAGTAAAGGGGGGGGAGAGGGGGATCATCCTTCAAGCAGGAGGCTGTGGGCATCCCTCCTACTAATTTTGAAAAAGGTAAGGGGGTGTCGGGGATCCTGGGATGGTAGTGGATTTGGCGGAAGGGGGGACGGGAGCTTGTTTTTTTTTTTTAATGGGCACATGTGTTGTGCTCGTACAACACACACCTATTGAAAAATACCCAGTTCAGCTGATCGCAGCAGAGGAATCCCCATCAGCTGAGCCGGCAGGACTCCCCAAAGTTGATTCGGCTTTGGGAAATCCTGCCAGCTCAGCTGATTGGGGATTCTCCTGCTGCGATCAGCTGAACTGGCAGCTGTAGTGCGGTACCTGACAAAAGGGATTGCGGTGGGGAGGACCTGGGCCTAGCAATTGCTGTTATGAGCAAGCACCAGGCACAGTTCCTCCCCCTTTTACCAGGGCTGCTCCGCAGGAATATCATGCATATAGTTTGCATGCTATTTGTGCTCAGTGTCACCTGGCACAGAAAAATTGCTCCCGCCACAGTAATTTTTACCGTGGCTTAGAGCAGTGTTTTTCAACCTTTTTAAACCCGTGGACCGGCAGAAATAAAAGAATTATTTTGTGGACCGGCAAACTACTAGGACTAAAATTAAAAAAAACCCATTTACGCCCCATCTCCGTGAGCTCGGTCCCCACAAACCATCTGATCCCATCTGCACAAGCCGCAATTATGATTTTATATTGAACGTATTTTATTAAAATATAAAAAGAAACAATATTCTGAACAATTGTGATTTTATAAATACAAATATACAGAGCACGGACCAACAAAACCCCTGTCTCCCCTCCCCTTCACATATATCCCTTCTACTATCAAGAAAACTGAACAAGCCAAGTTATTATAGAATGCTACATAGAAATATCATGCTAACAGAATACTGCAGTCCCCAGTTATGTCTCTAGCAGGATATATATTTCAAATCTGATATATTCTAATGACAAAATAGAAATAAAATTATTTTTTCTACCTTTTGTTGTCTCTGGTTCTGCTTTCATCTTCTTTTCACTCTTTTCCTTCCAGCATCTGCCCGTTCCATCCAATGTCTGTCCTCTCCCCCTTCCATATGTATCTGACTTCTTTCTATGCCCCTCTTCCCTGTACATCCAGCCTGTTCCTCCTCTCTCCTTTTTACATCATTCATTCCAGCTTCACTGCCTTCTTCATTTTTATCTCTCCTACACCAGATCTAGCATCTTTATCCCTCTCTCATTTCTCTGCTGACCCCTTTCCAGCATCAATGTCTCTCTACTTTCTCATTCCTCTCTCTCCCCTTTCCCTCATCTGATCTCTCCATTCCACCCTGACCCCCTTCCCCTCCTGTAATCTCCCTGCCAGCTGTTTCCTTCCTTTTTTCTTTCTCCCTTCCCTCCTTCCTTTTTTCCTTCTCCCTTCCCTCCTCCTTTTATCCAACATTAACTCTCTTCCCATCCCTTTCCCTCCTCCCCTCCCAGCAGCATCTCTCCTTCTTCTCCCTTCCCTCCTCCCTCTATCCAACATTAACTCTCTTCCCATCCCTTTCCCTCCTCCCCTCCCAGCAGCATCTCTCCTTCTCCCTTCCCTCCTCCCTCTATCCAACATTAACTCTCTTCCCATCCCTTTTCCTCCTCCCCTTCCAGTAGCATCTCTCCTTCTTCTCCCTTCCGTCCTCCCTCTATCCAACATTAACTCTCTTCTCTTCCCATCCCTTTCCCTCCTCCCCTCCCAGCAGCATCTCTCCTTCTAACTCTCTCCAAGTCCAGTAACAGCTCTCCCTTTATCCAGCAGCTTCCCTGCCTCCTACAGTGGCTGTCTCCCCTTCCAGCAGCTCTCAGTACTTGCCTGCAGCAGGAAGTTGCGGGTAAATCACTGCGCTGGCAAGTAGGAGAGCTGGTGGGAGGGGTGGAAGTCACTGTGAAGGCTCCCCAGGATCTTGCTCGCACACGCTGACCATCTCCCTCCACCTGCACCTGTATCTGCAGCTCTCTCCATTCTACATGTAACTTCCCCGCGGCCCTCTTCAGCAACTCGGCAGGGGCGGCGATCTAGACAAGCTGCCGACGTCGGGACCTTCACTCTCTGAGTCCCACCTATTTTGTTTCAACTTCCTGTTTCCGAACAGGCGAGACTCAGAGAGGGAAGGCCCCGACGTCGGCAGCCTGTCTTAATCGCCTGAGACTGGGAGGAACATTAGTGAGCAGGAACCGCAGTTGGCAGGAAATTTAACTGCTGACTTGATCTCGCCGGCCCTGCGCGTGGACTGGCGGTTGAAGAACTGTGGCTTAGAGCATTGTGCATTAGGGCCTAAATCTAATCTAATCTGGTATTTCTGAGTCATGCTATGCCTAAACAGGTTCAAGGCAACTTACAATATTTCAAATTACAGAATGAATATATATAGTAGTTTGAGGAGGACAGAATTATGAATAGTGTAACAGAGATGAGAGAATGGAGGGTCTTTGATTGTTCTAGTATAGCACTTGAGTAGAGGGTGGGATTTAGTGATATTAGATATTTTGAGTTAGTTGCCTATGGTGTGTATGCTTTCAAAGAAGAGAGTTTTTATTTTAATATTATTTTTTAATCTGTTGTAGAATGTTTCCATTCTGATGTCAGTTGGGAGGTAGTTCCAGGTCTTCGTGCCAAGATACTGTATGTGAAGAGCCAGTTGAATACGTGTTTGGGAGACGGGAGTAGCAGCTGAAGCAATTTTAGTGTTTCCCAAACTGTGTGCTGCAGCACATAGTTACAGGGGTGCTAAGTAGAAGACGTAAATGAGCTGCCAGTCTGGCATCTACCTCCCTTCCCCCAGTGGGAAACCTCTCTCCCTTCATGCTGCAGCATACAATTTTATGGCTGCCAGCAGCATAAACGTGGTTCATTTGACCCGGAAAATTTCCCTCTGCTGTAACATCCTGCCTCTGCGGGTCAGGAAGTTAAACTAGAGGGGAGAGCTTCTAGGGCTGCCAAAAAGTAGTGTGTTTAAGCTGCTGGTGGCCCAAAGATCTCAAGCTGCACCGTGGGGAAGGGAGAAAGAGAATCCCGCAGAGAAATGCAGCACCTGAATGGGAGGGGTAAGTGAGGAAACGTGGGGAGGAAAGAAGGAAGGAGACAGATGCCAGACCAGATAAGGAAAAAAAAGAAAATGGAAAGGGTAGGGAGAGTAAAGGGGAAGAGAGGAGAGAGAGATGGCTAGACCATGAGGGAGGGAAGGGAAGAACATGAGAGAGAAATCAGACTGAGGAGGGAAAAGGAAGGAGAGGAAGAGATGCCAGATCATGGGGAGGGAAGGGAAGGAGAGGGGAGAGATATCAGATTTAGGGGGGAAGGGGAAATGCCAGACCATGGGGGATAGGGGGAGGGAACTGTTAGATATTTCTTTTGATTTAAAGGCACCGTGAATAAATTACTGATACACTTAAGTGTGCCTTGAACTATAAAAGTATATGTCTGCCCAATTTTATAGAAGCCATTTTCTGTTTGTAAAGCATGCTTTTATATGTGAAAAACCCTTCTTAAGACTGCCCCCATAATGCTGAGGTTGTGCAAACTGGTTCTTGAAGGTTGTACAAAGTTTGTGATTCAGAGTAACTAACTAATATGCAAAGTCATAATGTTTTTAGCCAAATACAGGGTTTTGAATATTTTGGGCCCCTTTTACAAAGTCACAGTAGCGAGTGCCGTATGGCAAATGTATCAAAGCCCATTGAATCCCTTTGGGCATCGGTTCATTTACTGCGCCGGCTCACATTATTCTGTTTGATAAAAGAGGCCTTTAATTTTCATTGCTAGAATAAGGTGATGTTTCAGACTGCAATCAAGTTTATAGAGGTGCACAAGGATGAAGTGACATAGAGCAAGATGGAGTTGAAACTTCGTACCATTAAACAATACTTTGATTTCTTTTCCTTTCGACTGCTGGTTCAATCCCTGATCTTAAGTACCTTAGACTACTGCAATATTATATACTTGGGATCTCTCAAGAAAGCCATCAAACGACTGAGAGTCATCCAAAATGCTGCAGACCGTGTCATTTATGGCCTCAAGAAATCTGACCACGTAAGCCCATATTATAAAAAACTACACTGGCTGCCTGTGGAAGCAAGGGTCATTTTTACGTTTGCTTGCCTTTGCTTCAAAACCATGACAGGTTCATCCCCAACCTATCTGTCTCACCAATTCGAATTCCCAGGCACAACTAACACAGGCAGTACCTACTTGTTCGCTTTTCCATCCCTAAAGGGCTGCACCTACAAGAAATACCTTGATAGAACACTATCATTCCAAGCAGGCAAATGGAACAAATGTTTAACCAACTTCATCTCAAATGCATTTTCGTACCACACGTTTAGGAAGTCAATAAAAACTTATCTCTTTGACAAATTTCTCTGACCCCACTTCAACTGATGTACCTCTTCAACCTGATGTATTTCCAAAACACTTCCAGATAAACCTGACTAAACTTAGCATGCCAATGTAATTTTCAAAGTTCTCTGTAATGTCGCTGTCTGTATACAGTCTCGTCCCTTGTAAACCGCTTAGAACTGTTTGTGGTATGGCGGTATATAAAAATAAAGTTATTATTATTATTATGAGGAAAGTATGGAAGGAAAGGCACTGAATGTGGTGCCAGGGATGGATTGGGAGGAACTGTGAATGACAATTACCTTTCTAAACTAAACTAAAACTTAACTTTATATACCCGGTCTTCAACCAAAGGAAGCTTGACGCGGATAACAAATTAAAAAAAAAATAAAGTAAACTGAAATACAAGTTTTCAAAATGTTTAGCGAACAAAAAAGTTTACGGAAGAGTTGAAAGGAACTGGGACACCTCAAAATTATGGGAAGTTCATTCCATAGTTGGGGAAATTTAAACGCCAGAAAGCTGCTAAAATTATTAACTCCTTGAATTCCTTTCCTAGAAGGAAGAGAAAGTTCAAATCGATGAATGCCTCTCGCATATGAAAATCTATAAACATTCCATAGCAGAGGAACATGAGGAGCAAAGATACCATGTAAAATCTTAAAAACAATACATAAACACTACCCTGCCAATTAATCTTACAGGAATTAGAAAATTTCAGATATGTGCAGTCTAGTCTCATGAAGAGTTAATGCAGATACCAGACCTGTTTATGGTTTGTATACCCTGATTTAATGCATCAATATGAATGAATTGTAGCAGTGACAGCTCTTGTACTTAGATTTCTTGCATTGGGAGAAACGAAATAGAAGCCGCTTTCAAAATCTTTGCAAGACAGTTTTTCAAAGTACCAACATTGCTGCAAGGTGAGAGAGCACTTTTACCCACAGTCTTTGCATCAATGTTCAAAGTAAAAATACAAATGCATTCACAGTGACAGTCGCACCATGGAGCGATACAGGGGGCATTATAACATTCTTATTTCTCCTTTTACAAAGGTGTGCTAGGGCCTTAACGCACGCAATAGTGCACATTAAATTCCCGAGCACGCTAGCCTCTACCGCCTCCTTTTTAAAAGGCAGTAGATTTTCGGCTACCATGCGCTATGGCGGGATAATTTTGTGCGTGTGCTAAAAACCCTAGCACACCTTCGTAAAAGGAGCACTTGTTAACCATCCCTTTTTTAATAATTCCTAACATCCTGTTTGCTTTTTTGGCCCCCGCTGCACATTGGGTGGAAGGTTTCATCGTATTGTATTTGATGATACCCAGATCCTTTTTTTGGGCACTAACCCCCCCAAGTTGGATCCTAGCATCCGGTAACTGTGATTCGGATTATTCTTCCCAATGTGCTTCACTTTGCATTTGTCCACATTAAATTTCATCTGCCATTTGGGCGCCCATTCTTCCAATTTCCTAAGGTCCGCCTGCAATTTTTCACAATCCGCATGCGTTTTAACAACTTTGAACAGTTTAGTGTCATCTGCAAATTTAATCACCTCACTCGTCGTTCCAATTTCCAGATCATTTATAAATAAGTTAAATAGCACCGGTCCTAGTACAGACCCCTGCGGCACTCCACTGTTTACTCTCCTCCACTGAGACAGTGCCTAAGGAAAAAGTACCCACAGAGATGTATGCCTGGTTTTATCTACAGATAGTTTGTACAGTTAACATGGCGCGTTCAGTTACTTCCTGTCTGTGAATGCCTCCACTGAATGTGAGTAAAAGTCTACATGTCCTTATATCACACACTAGGGATAATTCTATAGCAAGTCTCCTCCATTGAAGTATCATACTTATGTGAGCCTGTTCTAGAAGCACATTGCGCACTTAAGCTTCCTTTTAAGATACTAGTATAAACCTGGCATCGATGCACCTTAAAAGTAGACTTGACTATATCAGTAGCATAAATGCTGCAGGAATGTGCACAATTTACATTCTTTTGTAAGTTACCTGTGTAAATAACAGTTCTGCCTTTGGCCTGCCTATGTTTATGCCATGTGAACACATAATTATAGAATAGCATTTAGAAATCTAAGATGTCATGATGGGTTTTTTCCATTTGCTATATTTGCTTGCATTTGATGGCATTATATGTGGTGGTCTCAAATCTTTGGTAATAAAAAGTTTTAAAATTAAAAAAAGAATAGCATTTAGGCGCACTGCTGACATTTAGGGGAGTAAGTGCACACTTAACCATGTGAATGGCTGTATACAGGCGCCCTGATATTCAGCTGATGGCATCAGCTGAATTTTGCTGACTGCCACCAGCATTTTAAAAAAATCTAAGTGGTTTATGATATTTAAGGGCGTTTTTTCAATGCCGCAGTAGTGATTCTCCTATGGCAAATGCTCTTCAGCCCATAGGAATTTGCATTTGCTGCAGGGGAATAACTACTGCGGCTATGTAAAATGGGCCCTAAACAAATGGATAAAAAGTAAAGAAAAGAACTCCAATAAAATACAAGAAAGACACATATACTCGGTGACATAGTAAGGAGGGACAGGGTGCACACCACCCCGGGTGGCATTTTGGTGGGGGCGCCTGCACCTTTCCTCCTCTCCTTCCCCCCCCCCCCCGGTACCTCTTTAACTCTCTTTGCCGGCACGAGCAGCATCTCCAACCTGCTGCTCATGCCGGCAGCTCTCCTTCTGAAGTCACTTCCGGGTCCAGGACCAGGAAGTTACATCATAGAGAGAGCTGAGGCTGGCCCAGGTAGGAGGTTGGAGATGCTGCTCGCGCTGATGAAGAGTTAGAGGTACAAGAGGAACGGAAGGCATGCATGTGGCAGGGGGAAGGGGAGAAGAGGGCGAGGGGGGCCCTAGGCGGCTTCTACCCTTGCTTATGCCACAGCATACACTCAGGACCAAACATACCTATCAGTCAAAAACTCACAACTCTACAACCACAGACTACAAAACCTTCAAAAAAGAAATAAAAACCGAACTAACACCTGCATCACCTGCAACTACTACATATGAACTTCTAATATCATGTCAACTCGGATGTAATCCTTAACAACTCTAAGAAATGTACAGACTACTTCCTAAATACTTCTAGTCTCCGGACAAACCAGTTGTAATCCGCCTTGAACCGCAAGGTAATGGCGGAATAGAAATCCCTAATGTAATGTAATGTATTTTCTGAAAACTTCCTAGATATGTCTGCGGCAATAGTATTATTTGCGCAATTGGCACATAAATTTAAGTGACTTCTATAGAATAAGGAAGGGTGCAATTTTCAAATAGCCCTTTCACTTATGTAAGTAAACATTTAGCTGAGTGAATAGCTTTTTAAAAATTGTTTCAATACCAATATCTTATCAGAAATTACCTAAAAAATCAGACTAAGCAGTAAGGATTAGAAAATGCTGAATAAATTTGTTACAAAATGTTAATACCAGTGCTGCTGAAAGTTTGAAGCAAAAAATTTTCCCTCGTACAGAAAAAAAAAACATTCTGGCCTAGCTCTTAATATAGTCCAAGACCTAGGAGTGTATACAGTAGACATCTCGAAAAAGAGTAGCTTGCTGTTCAAAAGCAAATGGCTTTGATACAAATCAAATAGACAGCTTCAAATTCAGATGTGGTTGTTAGTAAATAGGTATAAATGTAAAATTGATATATTCTGGTCTCAACTAGCTCCCAAATATGTAGAGGGATACAATCGTATATTTCCAAAACAATTAAATTCAAAACGTATTGTATAGCTCCCACCAGGTGTCAGCATTAGGCAGTTTTGAGCAAGGAACATTGCCTCTTGCAGATGATATTGCAGCATTGTTTGCTTTTTGTTTTGGGTTTTTAATGTGGACATGTGACTGGCATAGGAGAGCTGTAAATAACATTCTGTATAATTTATTTTAAAATCAGTTAATAGTAATTTTAAATGAATACGATTCCATTATATTCCAGCCCATGAATACTCTTTCTTTTCTCAATTACTAAACCAGCAATGATGCGAATCAAATGCTTGATTTTTATGTAAGATAAAGCTAGATTGTAGGCATTAGTTTATAAATCAGTTAGCTAAACAAACATTGAAAACTAAATAGAAGAAAGTTATCCGCATTATCTTTCTTTATCACAGTTTTTTGCTTTGTAGCATTCCCTGTCCATAGCAATCTCACTGTTTTTTATATATAGGACATTTCCTGTTATGTTAGATAATAAGTGCTGTGATCTCATTAAAGAATAAAATATTTTGCTGAAAGTCAGTATTTTTCAAATATATCGTATAGCACTCCTCACACCTCCCCCCCCCCAATCAAAACATTACATTCCTGAGCTCTTTGAACGCGACCAGGACTCTCCAATGCATCTCTTATGCAAACAGTACCAACACCTAGTGCAGGGGTAGGCAATTCCGGTCCTCCAGAGCCAGGTCAGGTTTTCAGGATATCCACAATAAATATGCATGAGATAGATTTGCATCTCAAGGAGGCAGTGCATGCAAATCCATCTCATACATATTCATTGTGGATATCCTGAAAAACTGACCTGGCTCCGGCTCTCGAGGACCGGAATTGCCTAACCATGACCTAGTGCATGCTTTTATGTGGCTAAGGAGAGCTGCTGACGACTGCAGAGCTGCATTGAAGACAGTTGTGGTCGCGTTCAGGGAGATTTTTAGCTGGCGGGGCTTAAGGATCCCTGCTAGCTGTAGTAAGAGTGCCTTGCTGCTGAACGGGCAAGAATCTAAAGTGGATGGATTCCTGTATAGCTTGCAGAAGAATAAAATGTGACCAGAGTTACCATACAGTAATGAACATTTCTGCTTGGGAACTATAGAGGCCATGCAGGGCACAGAACTGCAGAGGCCATGCTTGGCACACCCCTAACAGCTGTATGCTGCTTTTTGCATTTTCTGCATGTTATGTTTTTCAAAGTTCTTCCTTTTGGCCTATTGTTGGTCCCATGAGTGTTACAAAGTGCCTCACAGTTGTGGCTGCAACCCTATAAAAGAGAAGGCCATCGTCTTCCCATGTCCGGATGACTGACTTATCTCTGCACTTGCTCATGCTGCTGCACTAAGCACAATAACTGCTACCACAGAAACAGTTCAGAGAGAGTGGGTTTTCTCATCAGTGCAAAAACTTCTACATTGGATCTGACTCAAACATTCAAATTCATAGGTGCTCGCCTGGCCACTACAGTGGCAAAGGCTTTCCTTTCAGAAGACAGATTGCACACTTTACAGCTCATTGCTACCATACTTTCCAAAAAGTGCACACCCACAGCTCACACAATTCTGCAGCTACTGGAACATATGGGGAGGGGACCGCAGTTCATGTAGTTCCCCTTGCCAGACTGCTCATGCTAAAATTACTGTGGCATCTAAAGCAGTGCTGGAATTGACATCCTCAAACCCTAAACAAAAGAATACCTTTTTCCAATCTGGTACACCTCTCATTATAATGATGGCTATGCTGTACCAACCTCAAAGTGGGTTGCCCTTTCCAGATTTACCTACCACAACTAACTTTAACTACGCAGTAAGTGAAAATTTAACCCCCCCCTAAGGTCTACAATTAAGCACTAGTTTCCACCAGGGTAGATTTGATTTAAAATACATAAATAATTATGACATTTTTGCAAGGTGACTTATCTTCCGTTTAATAGGTTATTTATTTATATTTGAATAACTTTTCTGCTGTGCTTTATTAAAAGAAGAAAAGTAATCATTACCTTAACTATTTAAATAGTTTTATTTAACCAAAACAATAACATTATAGCATATGTAGTCTTGTATTTGCTTAAACATCCATGTTAACTGATGTGGATAAATAAATATCTGTTTTTAAAAACTTACCCCCTCTTTTACTAAGGTGCGCTAGCGTTTTTAGCGCACCCTGCATTGCCGCATGCGCTAACCCCGCGCTACATGCCAAGAACTAACGCCAGCTCAATGCTGGCGTTAGCGTCTAGTGTGCGTGGCAATGCAGCGCACGCTAAGCGTGTGCTACATCCACTAGCACAGCTTAGTAAAAGGAGCCCTTAGATTATCAGCCAGGTTCACACATGAGAAAGTTAAAATTATGACTTCTATAGTTCACTCATCTTTATTTTCTTGATTTTTCATAATCTGGAAAAGATAAATAAGCTCTACTGCTTTATCAGGTCCCAAATGATTTCTCAATTTGGAATGAATGAGTCCAAAGAAAGAATATATTATTTCTATGCAAGCAGAAGAAGCTACTGCTTTTAAAAATGATGATATTACTTCAATATTCTTTAAAGCCTAGTGCTTAATAAATGACCTCTACTAGTTCAATGGTGTGACTTTTTTTAAACATCATCAGCAAACATATTTCTTGAATGGTTTCTCCTTAGCTCTGAAGTTTATTATACTTGGTATTATAAATGGGTGATTCCTGGATACCCATGTCATAGCTAACTCCTCTTCTTCAGCACTTAATATCCGATACCAGAGTGAAATCTTCACCATATTTTCTTTGACTTTGATTTTAGAAAATCACTAAAAACACGCTTGTTTACATGTTCTCTTCTTAGTCATGTTACTGCCTAAACTATCATGAATTCTTAAGTTTTTTTACATCTTAATTGTGCCATTGTCTTAACTTTTATTGATTTTATCAGATATTAGATGTATCCTTTTATTGACTGTTTTTATTTTGTATTTAGATATTGACTGTTTATTTTGTATTTTAGATATTGAATGTATGTATTTTTTTGTTGTGAACCACTTCGAACTTCTGGTATAGCGGTATACAAGAATTAAATTATTATTATTATATATTCAAGAAACTGAGCTGGAGACAGTCCTTGTCACATTCATTTTTTAATGCTTGTAATTGTACTGTTCTGTTTTTAAGTGCTCACTCAGTTCCTTCTAAATTTCAATAGCATCAGCAATAAAACAGCTATTTTTATGTATTTTGTTTACAGTTTCAGAAATGGGTTTCTGGATTCTCAACAAATCTTCAACATTTCTCTTAAACGCAATGTTGAGGATTTTGTCCATAACAGTGCCATCTATTTTCTCACGATTTTATTCACAAACTAGTCTTTAAGCCCGTTACATTAACGGGTGCTAGAATAGATGTCTGTCTGTCTGTGTTTCTTTATCTCTCTCTCCTTGGCCGCTGTCTGTATCCTTCTGTCTCCCCCTCCCCCCCCCGAGCAAACTGTCTGCCCCCAGCACCCACCTCCCCCCCAAATGTCTCTCCATGGCCCTCTTCTGTCTCCCCCCCCCAGAGCAAAGCTGTCTGTCCCCAGCACCCCTCCCCCCAAAGCAACCCCCTTTCCCTATCTCTCCATGACCCCTTCTGTCTTCCCCCAGCACACCCCTCCCCCCTAACCCTCTCCCTGTCTCTCCATGGCCCCTTCTGTCTTCTCCCCCAGAGCAAAGCTGTTTGCGGGCGGCTCCTTGACCAATCCGCGCTTACAACAGCCCCACACTTGCGGTCTGGCTGGCTCCCCCACCAAAACCCTTCGCAGCGGCAGCCCCTCCCCCTCAAGACACATTTCAAATCTGACATATTGTAATCACAAAACAGAAAATAAAATTATTTTTCTTACCTTTTGTTGTCTGGTCATTATTCATATCATGTAGGGGTCCCAGGCTATGATTGGCTTTTGATAACTCGCTTGCCAGGGCCCCTTCTTTCTTCTTCCCTCCCTCCATCCCGGAGCTGAAGACAGGCACCTCCCCCCAGTGGTCTGAGACAGGAGCGAGCATGCACAATGCGCAGATAGTGAGTTAAGAGAGGGTCTGAGAGCAAAGAGGGGCTCAACAGCGCACAACCACCTTTCCTTCCCTCCCTCCATCAGGTGCAGTGAATCCACCAATGTTAAAAGGAGCTGCATCGAAATCGGAGGCCTGCCACTGCCGTAGCACTTTCCCCTCTGCCTTGGTCCCGCCCCTTCTCTGACATATGGGACCGTGGCAGAGGGAACGTGTTATGGTGGCGGCAGGACTCCAATTTCAAAGCAGCTCCTTTTAACATAGGCGGAGCTGAACTGTACCTGATGGAGGAAGGGAAGGAACGGCAGAAATTGTTTGGCGGGTAAGTACTCAGGGCCGGACGCAAGAGGAGCCGCCACCGCGAAAAACCCCAGCAAGGTAGCCAGGCGACGGAGAGGGCAGGGGGTGCTAGCGGCCGGCAGCCGCCGCTCCGCAGGTGGAGAGCAGGGAAGGCCAGACCGTAAGCCGCGCATGCACACTTCCTAGCTACAGGTCACGGAAAACAGACGCACGCATAGGAAGTACGCATGCGCGGCTTACCGTTTTATTATATTAGATTATCATCAGAATAGGTCATTTCTTGATATACTACACAAAACATTACAGAGTTCCATCTAACATCTTGTGGAAGTGATAGCTTGTTCCACCCATTCATTTCAGAGCTGCTGCTATGAAATGATAGTTACAGAAGTATTTAGCAATTTCAACAACAGACACTGAAATCTTTGGCTAGGAGGTACAGTAAATGAGAACTACAACCATATGTTATTAGCTTGGTATTCTTTTCATGCTTTTCTAAATTTCTCATCTTGGATACATTTGTAGTCTTGACTATGACTAAACTGCATACTAGACATTTGAATTTTTGTTTACATTTTATTATAGTTTTTGCTGCTACTTCCTATAAATATTCCTCTTTATGTGCATTTCCTATTTGTATTATCTTATGTTGTTTGTGAATGTATCTCTGTAATCCATTCTGGGCATTTTGGGAGACAAGCTAAATAAGTAATAAATAAATAAATGCCATAGGACTGCATCAGCTAGCATTTAACCTCTCTTAATCTTGGGCTGCTATAAATAGTTGTAGTAGTGGTAGACCAGTGCGCCAAAAGAAGTGATTAGAGGAGCAGACTGAGAACTAGAGAAGAAGAGGTTCAGATCCTATTGATGCTTCTTGTGATTTTGAGTAAATCACATAACCCTTTATTACCATAGATAGTAACTCCTCTGTGTAGACAGCAGAACGGTGGCCATTTTTGGAGGTGCCCTTAGGTGCCTCCATTTTTTAAATCAATTTTTAATTGGTTTTAAAGAACGTGGTCAATTACAGATGCGTATTACCACCTAATTTAAAGCACCTTTACTAAAATCAGGGCCTAATTCTTTATACAGTGCCAAAAAATCAGTACCAACTATAACAACTCTTAGCACGATTTTGCAAAGTGTGTGTGCCTTTTTATAGAATTGCAATAAGTGCTAGTGCATCATATAACTTTTAGGCACAACCAAGCCTAAATCCCAGTGTCTAACTTGTGCATGCATTGGGCGTATTCTGTAACAGTGCGCCTAACCTTTAGGAATGTCCAAGATTCTCCTATGCCCCTCCCCTGGCCATGCCCCCTTTTCACATTCACACACTAGAACTGGCACATACTTTTTATAGAACCACACTTTCCAAGTAATAAGAGTAACTTTTAATTTGTGCCACTGCAAGGTGATAATTGTCAATTATCAGCGCTGATTAGGCCTATTGAACAAATAAGTTGTGTGCACAAATCAGCTATGCATGCACAACATAAGGCACCATATACAGAATATAGGGGTAAGAATATAATCTGCAATTAAATAGTTCCATCATTGGCCCTTACTAGTTTCTACCACCATGTAATGGAAAACCTCTCTATCTCAGAATATACATTAACAGTAAATATTTAAAATGAAAGGTCAGATATACCAGTTCAGAAGAATTGCTAGGTAGGTCACCCATTTTCTCCCCAGGACCCCTTATAACTGCAACAATAAAAGACTGAAAAAAAGATCATGAAGGAGAAGGAAAAAGTAATAAACCAAATGGAAATAAACTGCAAATGTTCCAGCGTTGTAATCCTTAGTAAGAGATATTTCACCCCTCCCTTTAAAGTCAGAAAGCTTATGCAGTAATTAGTACCGAGCAAGCTTTGGGAGTCAAAGGTCTTGACATTATTTGCTAAAAGAGAAAAGGTCACCTCAGCTGTTGTCAGTTACAAAACAAAGATAAAATCATTTTGTGTGCAGAAAGAATTGAAGCTATGTCCTTCAAATTTAGAAACCCAATGAAAAGTTTGCAAGCATCTACACGGTGTCTAGAAAAAAAAAAGGGACCCCTGACATAGTTTGAAAATAGTTTTCCATTGTATAAACATTTAGTAGGATCTTTCAAAACACATTAGTATAATGCAGTGGTCTCAAACTTGCAGCCCACAAGCCGCATGTGGCCTGCCAGGTACTAATTTGAGGCTCTCAGTATTATAAAGAATGTTTCTTTATGGCAAACTTGTGCCTTAAGTGTCCGTCAGTCATGTTCTGGAACGTTGCCTGCCTCACTGCTGTAACCTCACGCAAGCGCTTTCCTGCATCTGTACACGATTGTGAGGTGGAGTGGAGATGACAATCGCATACAGACGCAGGAAAGCGCTTGTGTAAGATTACAGCAGTGAGACGTTCCAGAACGTAAGGTAACCATTGGAGGCAGTGCAGCTTGTGCGTGTGTCCGGTGCTGGAGAAGATGAGAGCTGAAAGCGGTTGCGGACACGACCACCAGACACTTAGGCCTGGATTATTTAAACTACGTCCCGATTGTAGGCAGATGTAGATGTCCTGCAGCTGTCTAATCAGCCAATGGGGACTCATGTTTTAAAAAAAAAAAAAAATACTTCCCAGGCAGGCCACCTATATTGAAGGCGCCTCCAGGAGCCTAGGGAGGCCTGCAAGCTTGCTTAAGGTGAACCTAGGCGGCCCTATTCGTCTCCCTAGTAGAGCTTGAGATGCTTTCAATGAGCCCAACCCCTCCTGCCAGTAGGCCCTCCTGCTAACACCTCCCCCCTCCTTTATATCTCAGAGCACATCATAATCAATTTAAATAGATTTAAAGAAAACAATTCCACATTCAAAAATATTCAACAAGAGCAGTTTATTAGCCTTTATTTTCTTCTAACCTCCTTGGTCAGTCACCACTTCATACATACGGGTCCTTTTACTAATGCCTGCTTACTGCATATCATAAGGGGTTTACTGCAAGGTGCACTGAGGGACTCATTTTCAAAACAGAGGTCCAAAAGACAACTTGGACGTCTTACAAGTGAAAACGTCGCAAGTTCGCATTCTCTCTAGTTTGAGAATGCCCACGGACGTTTTGACTAGTAAGACTTTGACTATAGACTTTCTAGACCTCTTTCTGGTTGTTTTGTCTCTAGTGTGTCCTGATCTTAAGGGGGCGTGTTTTGGGCAGGCTTAGGACTTGGACGCTGGTCAGGCATAATCAAACCTTTAACAAAAGGTTCTAGGCTCTTTGTAGACATTTGGAGCTAGACTTGTTTTAAGAGCATCTAAATTTATTTATTTATTTATGATTATTATTTATATACCACTTATAGCCTAAATGGTTTGCATTCAGGTACTTTTATCATATTTCCCTATCTGTCCCGGTGGGCTCAAACTCTACTTAATGTACCAGGGGCAATGAGGGGATTAAGTGACTTTCCCAGGGTCACAAGGAGCAGTGAGGGATTTGAACCCACAGCCTCAGGGTGCTGAGGCTGCAGCTCTAACCCCTGCGCCACACACTCCCTGCTAAAAAAATTCCCAAACTGACCAGATGACCACTTCATATGAATGAAGCAGTGAAGTAAAGTTACGTTATGTATATGATTACAAGGTGTTTTGCCCGTATCACACTACTCTTATTTCCTTGGCATTTTGAGCAGTTTACATCACCCTCTGGGTCCCTTGAGAAAGAATTTCCAAACATGGTCCATGTCGGGACCTACTGACACAGTTGAAAGCTAAGTGGGAACTTCTTTCTCTCTTTTGCCATTGAAAATTAGTTTGAGTGTTTGAACAGTATGTTCATTTCAAGTTCTTTTTAAAGTAAGTCATACACAGTGATGGGGCGGTGGGTTTGGCTATAGGAGCTATTGCTCTTGGTCAAATTTCACAATTCCGAGTGTATGTGAACACTTAACTTACTTTATAAGTCAGATATATATTTTGCTCATTTGTATACTGAGAAGTCTTATTCAGTCATACAGTATTACTTTGACTTCTTTGCTCTTTAAGCTACGACAACACACACCCTCTACTATATTCAGTGTGACTTCCACTGGAGGGATTAAGGCATGAAACCCCCTCTTAGCCCTCCAGTGGTCACTTACCCCCTCCCACCACCCAAAGAAGTAAAAAAAAAAAATTAAAAAAAAAGGCCCAAAAAAGCCAGCACCTAACTTAAAGCACCATTTATAGAATATGGGCCTATGACGTGATTCCGGTGCTGTTGCTTAGGCACTGGTAGGCATCTTGAAATTTGTTTTAAGAGTGCTTTTAAACAGTGTTTTGCACTTAACTTAAGCACCGGTCGGGCACCTAAGTTAAGGTACTGTTTATAGAATATGGGCCTATGTGACCATCTCTGCGAAATGGTGACTAAAGTAGCAGATTCAAAATGTTGAGAATGACCAGTATTTCATGTCATGGCCCATCAGCAGTCTGCAAAAGTTACGTGATTGAATTCCTGTAACTTTTTAATTTATTCACATAAAAAGATGGGGCTTGGGCTGTTGTATTACAAATTGTTTGCTCTAACAGAATTCATTAAACCTCATTTTTTGTTTCTGGTTGCTTCAGTCACCTTTTCCCAGAGACGGTCACGTATATGTCCATTTTCTAAACTGTGGTGCATTTAATAGTATGGATAATATCAGAATGCATTAGATAGATTTATGTCTTTTTTATGCGTGGATACAAAAAGGAGAGGAGTATTTGCAACTTGAAAGCTGACATGAAAGAGATGTGCCCTAATACAACTGTCTGCTTCCAGTCACCCAGAAAGCAAACTGCTATGGTTTCAGTCAATAGGGAGATCAAAGGAAGAATTAGTCCACAAAATTAGCTTTGTCCACAAACACAGACAGCTGTAGTGCTTCAGGGAAGAAAAACCCAAATCAGAGAGGGAAGATTTTCTTACTACTCACTGGCAGTATCTACACACAGCTCTCATAAGAGCCAACTTTTAAAAAATTATTGGCAGTGCTAAACCTAATGGAAAAAATTCTCCCTGGAGAATGCTAAGAAATGTGTTCAATATTGGGGGAGCTCAAGCAATTACAGAACTGTCTCCTATGACAGCTATGAATCATCTAAGCAGTCCAATGAAGAAAACTAACAGAAGGGAATCTTTATCATATTTGCATTTTTAGATTTTACTCTGTCTTCAGGTAAATATTATCTCAGCTGCGATGTATCATCTTAAAGCAGATGGGTTAGTTTAGGGTCAGTTTGAAAGACCCACTAAGGGCTAGATTCATTAAGCAAGCCGATCGTGTATCGATCGGTTTGCAACCCTGACCAGATTCACTAACCTCATGGCCGATCCGATTCTGATCCGCACATGCAAATGAGAGTAAGCGGCATGCAAAGCAGGAAGGCCGCAATTCACTAAACTTTTTCAGCAACACCGACTGGGCTGACCGATCCAAAAAGAAGCGACTGGGGGGGCCAGACCCTCACGACCTTTCCTGCTCTCTGCTGACTTCTGCCTTTCTGCCCCAACTCACCTGCCCTGCTCAGCCCCACCTCGCCTTCCCAGCTCAGCCCCAGTGCGAGTCCGTGGTTTTAACCCGTGGATTTAAAACGGGTTTAAACCACAGGCTCACAAAGAAAAAAAAAAAGTCAGCTAAGTAAAAAAAAAAAAAAAAGCTCTGCCGAGCATGAAGGGCCAGCGCATTCGCAGACCATCTACAGTCAAGGAAAATGGTCTACGCATGCTCAAGGATTGCTCTCCAGTGATCCATGTGGTTAGTGGGGGCGTGCCATTTGCATGCAGGCCTTTAGTGAATTTGTCGACCTGCCTGCAATCGCCCACGGATCGGACACGGATTAGTGAATCTAGCCCTAAGTGAGCTAATTTGAGATGTTTATGTTTAAGGGCAGTTTCAGTTGAACTAACTAACTAGGTTTTCAGTTGAAAATCACTTGCACGCTTGTGTGTGTTTGTTTTGGACACTAAGGGGAAAGGAGAGATTCCTACTAGCACTTGTCAGCCAAGAGTGAAGTGGACTGGAAGGAATTTCCAGCCTTCAATTTCCCAGATGTGAGATTCAGTAAAGGAGGGACTATGGGTCATTTTTACAGTTAGTATTACAGTAAGGAGGGAAGGTACTGTATATAAGGGGTCATCCATAAATATCATGCTTTGAGAGGAGGTGGCAGTTAGACTTTTGTGATGATGTGGGACAAGAAGATGAGAGGGGGGGAGATAAAGGGTGCCTTTTATCAAGTCACTCTAGCGGTTTAATGTGCGTAATACCGCGCGCTACATACCTACGCCATCTAATCTCACCAGATGCTACTTAGTGCATATGTTTTATTGTCATGTCTATATTGTAATTTATGTAAACTATGTCATCTCTGCTCTGTCTGGATTATTATGGATGTACTTTGTAACCCGTTCTGGGCTCCTTTGGGAGGACAAGCTAAAAAATTGAATAAATAAAAATAAATAAATAGATATCAGAGTATTTTTTGGAAGGTCTACAGAAACTTCAGACACAATGTGCCAAGTGAGTTGAACTTAGGGGTGAATATATGGAATAACTTGTAAGTTTCAGCACCCCCTCCTATCCAAAGATTTGGGGCATGGTTTCAACCAGATGATGTTTACCACCGTGCAAAACCAGTTTCTCATTAACACAGGCATCTGGTTCATCCACACACTTTTCGTGTGTATCCACCTTGGAATTCTTAGGACCCCTGAGGAAAATATTTTAATCGAAACACAGATCGTGTTGGATCCTTACTCAATACAGTAAATATGGATTTGAATTATTCAAGACATATGTGAACCTGAACTATCTAAAATATATATGGATTTGAACTGTTATCCCCTATATTGATATTTTATTCGACTGAATAAAGCACCTGCATCAGGTACATCAGCTCTGCAGTTCCTTTTTGTTTTGACTGTTTTTATAGTCTCAACTAGGTCCAGAGTTAGGGGCCACTTTTTTATATGCTTTGAGGATGTTGAATGGGGACCCTCCTTGAAATTGGACCAGTTGTGACTTTTTGTATATTCATTGTATAACTATTTTTTGTGTATTCTCTGGAACTGTCACATATCTGCTTCCATCCATACTAGATTACCTTCTCCACCTCTTTAACTCTAGTCTAAAAAACAATTTGGTTCGAGTACATCTCCATGCTTTCAGTGCATTTCACTCTTCATTGAACAAGAAACCTCTATCTGCACATCCCCTGGCAACCCGTTTCATGAAAGGCCTATTCCACATGAAACTACTTATCAATAATAATAATAATAATAATTTATTTCTTATATACCGCCAAAGCCGTAGTAGTTCGAGGCGGTTTACAATGAAGAAGGGCTGGACAATCAGCGAAATGTTACAATGGAACAATCAGAGAAACTAGGTGCCAGAGAAAATGATACAATCAAAGAAAATTGGAGCAATCAGGGGAAATGGTACAATCGGCGAAAGATGAAGCAATCAGAGAAATAGGTACAATCAGAGCAAAAAGTACAGTAAAGAAGGTCAGGACAATCTGCATAAAGGATAAATCTAAGAATGTAGGTAAAACAAAGGGGAATCATACAGTGGATATAGGCATTTAGGTTGTAAATAGATTAGTTTTTAGTAGTTTCCTGAAGTTTAGGTAGGATGAGGTGCGGTGAGATGATGTGGGCCAGCCAGTTATTGAGCTGACCTGCTTGAAAGGCGAGAGTTCTATTTAGATATCTTGTGTAGCAGCAGGCCTTTAGAGTAGGATAGCTAAACAGGTGGGTTCTGCGTGTGTATTTGGATGGGCGGTCTAGGATAAAATGGGGTACCAAGTATAGGGGGGCCGAGCCAAGGATGGATTTGAAACAGAAACAGGCGAACTTGAATTGCACTCTTGCTTCCAAGGGTAGCCAGTGAAGTTTTTGGTAGTAGGGAGTTATGTGTTCCCATTTTTTTCAGTCCGAAGATCAGTCGGATTGCCGTGTTTTGGATGATTTGCAGTCTTTGAGTGGGTTTCTTTTGCAAGATCCCAGGTAAATGATATTGCAGTAGTCGAGTAGACTTAAGATGGAGGATTGCACAAGTAAGCGGAATGATGGGGCGTCGAAATACTATCAAGCCTCCTCCTGTTGCTTAAGATTTTAACATGGTACTATCTACTCTTATGATGGCTCCCTTTGAGCTGCTTATGTCTTGATCTCTCAAACTTCTCACGTGGAAAGTCATCTTCCTCATTTCCCTCACCTCTGCATGATGTGTGTGTCAGCTTCAAGCTGTTGTGTTGGAACCTTCCTACACAAGATTCTACCTTGACAGAGTAGTGCTTCGAACTCATCCAAAATTCCTATCCGAAGTTGTTTCAGAATTCCACCGCTACCAATCCATAGTATTGCCTATTTTCTTTCCAAAGTCACATTCTCATCCTGGAGAAGCAGCTCTTCACACCTTGGGCTGCAAATGTGCTCTGCCATGTACCCGGATCGGGTAAACCTCATAGAGGATCTTCTCAATTCCTTGTGGATTTTTGACCCTAATAGACTCTGAGAACCATCTCCAGTTGGCTACTGGACTGTATCTCCTAAACCTCCTAGAGGATCTTTTCAACTCCTTGTTGAATTTTGACCCTAATAGACTCAGAGAACCATCTCCAGTTGACTACCGGACTATCTCCTTCGCTGATGCTACAAGGCCATGTAACAGCCCACAATATCCAAGCTACGGCTGCTTCAATGACTCATTTCTGCTCTGTTGAGGACATCTGCAAAGCAGCTAATTGGTCCTTAATCCATACCTTTACTTCTTACTACTATTTGGAACAAAATTCCACCAGTATGGGCTAGAGGTCTGCACAGGAACAGGGATTATGGGAATCCCGCGGGTCCCATGGGAATCCTCCCCGCCTAACCCACAGGACTCCCACGGGGACCCCCCTCTGGCCCATGGGACTCCCACGGGGCCCCCCCTCTAGCCAACGGGACTCCCACGGGGATGGAAGGCTTTGGAAGCAGGGTTCGTCCATATAATATAATGAACATGTCAGCCTTAGTAAAAGAGGGGGTTTATAAGTTGATTACCTGAACAGAAAACAAAAAAAGGGTTCCACCAAAGAGATTCCACAAGGAAAACAGCAGCGCAAACACAAAAGAAACTGATCCTGTCAGAAGTAATTGATGCTTTTTATGGGGACGGGCGGGGATGGGTGGGGATGGAGAGGATCCTGACGGGGACGGGTGGAGACGGAGAGGATCCTGGCGGGGACAGGTGGGATTTCTGTTCCCGTGCAATTCTCTAGTATGGGCACTGCCTAAAGATTTAAAGTTACAGTGCATTTGGTAGCGCTCGTACCTGGTTCCTTGGATGACATCACCCACTTGTGAGAATATATGCCAAGTATATTTGCTTTCAGAGCCTATTCATGATCTTGCCTCTTTTTAATGGAGTCAAAGGTACAACTTGGCTGCATTGATGGGAGTCATTTTTCAAACATGGCAGGCTGGTCACTTAATCATTACTAGCTTCGCTACATGTTTTTTTAACAATTGGCCTCCACATGTCTGACTAGGGTTCCTAATGGTAAAAATGGCACTGGGTCATTAAGCATAACTTTTATAAAACAAGATGTTTGGGGAAGGATACTAAACATGATTTAGGGTGTGTTTGTGATAGAATAAAAGAGAATTTGTTGAAGATAGCCTTCCTACTTTTCCAAAAAAAATAAAAAATTTGTACAAGCCAAATGGATACTGCAGTTACAATACCACTACTGTCTGAATTTTTACCAGCCTCAAGCTAGAGTAAATGTGTTCCTTTACTGAGGGCTGCCAGAGGTGAACAGAAGATGCATCTGTATTTGGATGAATAGATGTTTGTGGGTATCTCTGTCAGTGCAATAGCAGATGTCCGTAGAGCATTTCAGGTAACGCTGCTAAATGCCAAATACCATTTTTTAAAGCTGTGATCAATATCATTGGGGTGTTTTTTGTGGTGAGATTTTTTTGGCAAATTATTTTTTTTACATATTTGGGAAGGAGAGAGGTTTCATATATTTATCCTCTAGAGGCTATAAATATTTTGAATGAATTGAGCAAGGTCTGCAAATACCTTTTGTAAATATGTAACTTGCTGGTTTGATTTACAAGGGAAACTCCATAGAGAGTTCCCATTGTGAAAAAATAGCTTGCAAGTAATATTGCCTTTTACTGCACCTTGATTCACCGGTAGATTTGGCAACCTACAGGATCTCAGGTTGCTGAATCCTGTTTTAAAAAAATAATGCTGATTGCAAGCCATCTCACAAGCAGTATTATTCCTATAGTCCGAGAATATCAGGCCTCAAAGCCACAGCCTGATGCTCCTGGGCCAGGAGAACAGGGTCTCCCTCCCTTCCCCAGGCCTCAAGGCTTTTTCTGCCATCTCAAAACTTCTTCCCACCAATATAGAGGCTGCCTTTACAAGCTGTGGTGGTTCAGGGGTAAAGTTCTCTGGGCAGAAGCAAAGTACATTCACTCCTGCCTAGTTTGGCACCTTCAGGAGAATGTTGTGACTGCCATTTTCCTAAAGGCACCCACTAGCAATGTTTTTGTGTGACTATCACTGGGGGTCATATTTCCTTATAAGGATGCATGACCGCTAGTGGTACTCATGACATTTTCCCAAAGGCGCCAGATGAATCCCCCCTCCCCTCGGTCCACCACTTTTTATAAAGATAGCTCTTATGGGGAGTGGGGTGGTCTGGGAGTCTTAAGGCTGCAGCAATAGTCAGGGTGTATTGAGACTGCATCTTGAGAGGGGCCTTCAGATGATGGAAGGGTGTCCGATACCAGGGGAGAGCTTGAGCTGGAGGGCACATTGCTCTTCCAGCCAGGGAAAATTGGACCACAGCTTAGTAGTCCAATGCTTCCTGCCAGTGAAATAATCTCCCAAAAAAGCTGGGATTATTTTACCATGATTTTTGGGCCCTAGCACAACTTGCGGTATGTCAGTACAAGACACAGGGTATTTGCATATTAGTAAGATGCAAAACATATATTTGCATGTTTTATATCTCATTACTGCCTAACCCATGGCCAATTAAAATATCGCTGTGGCGTTTTATTTCAAGCGGCATTAGAGCTCTGTAAGTTGTGTAAGAGTCAAATAATGTGACCTTAGGGCCTTAACTCTCCTTGATTACCTTCCTTCCCTCCCCCTACTTCCCCAAATGGAGTAGGAGAGTTTTCCAATCAAGAACAAAGTCATTTTAGTCTGTACTTATAATTTATGGAATGGATTGTGTTGCATTCAGCTTGGTGTTCTACTGTCATTGATGCCAGAATTCCATTATTTCCTTGTTCATTGTACTGCAAGTGATCAATGCACATCTTACACATAGGCAAAAGTGACTTGATTTTGTTGTTTTAAATCTGTGAATCTCAGTGAAACTGCTGCTTCTCTAATTTTTTTAATTTTAACTTTCCACAGTTGAGAGGCAGAAGTATAGTTGTGAGAGGCCAGGATATGATGTGGAAGATTCTGATGGTGCAGACGATGACGACAATGAGGATGATGACGAAGACAGCCAAGCTGAGTCAGGACTATCTGCTACCCCTTCAGTTACAGCCAGCCCCCAGCATCATCCAGATCGATCCAGCCACCATGAGCCTTTCAGTGCCAGTGAAGAAACCAGAATCGCAGACTGCTTTTCTCGGGGTCAGGCAGGTCTTGTAAATATTCTGCCCAAAGCACTACTCACAAAGATGACTGCACTTACCACATCATCAGACTTCAGGACTGCAAGGTCACCTGTAGCTGGCAGGCATCAGGAGACAAATGTCAACAGCGTGCTACAGCATGCAGCAGATGTGGACTGTACCCAGTCATCACCAGCCTCCTCTAAATCCCCCAGCTATCAGATGTCCGTAGACTATCCAGATATAGAAGTTCTGGAAGGTTCCAGAACTTCAGAAACTACACTCCTGACAAAGGCAAGAAAATGCAAGATTATTTTTTTTGTTTTTATGGAGAAACAAGGGGCCTTGGCTTCAGAAAAATGTGGCTTAAAAAGTTCTATAAATATGTAAAAAAAAAGAAATCACTTACTAGGATATGGTCAGCATTAGCTTTTTCAATAGATAAATGTGTGTGTGTGTATTTATGTATGAGTGCTGATTTTTTTTTTTAATTTCCAAGAAGTAGATATGGCAATGCTGTGCTGGTTCTTTTTAAGCTCATACATGTATGTTTCTGAACCTGCAGTTGGACTGCCTTAGGGCTCCTTTTACAAAGGCATGCTAGCGGTTTAACACGCGTAATACCGCGCGCTAAACCGCCGCCACCATCTTCTCTTGAGCAGGCGGTAATTTTTAGGCCAGCACGTGATGAAAAGTCGCGCACGTTAACCTCACTAGCGCGGCTTACTAAAAGGAGCCCATAGTCTTCATTGTTGGGTCACAATGAGAGGAAGAACTTTGTTCGTTTCATCATGGCAGATGAAGGAGACGTGTCAGTGAGAGCACGCAGTATGGCCAATTGTTTCACCACGTTTCCAAACATTTTCCAAGTTTAACACAAAATTCAATCACATACCTCTGGCGTGCTCTCCCAGACATGTCTTCCTCATCTGCCATGATGAAATATACGAAGTTCTTACAGATTAATCTTCTGATAGTAAATAAACAATAGTGAAACAATTTTGTTTTCCCCAGTAATAGATTGCTTTGTTCTAGAATCTGCTTGGTAGGGTAATTAGTTTGGTATTGTGCCCAATGACTTTTTTCAGTACCAAGTGAATGTTTCAGAGCACTATATTAGTCTATATATATTTAGCTTCAGTGCTTAATGTGGTAAGTAATATATTTCTTGAACTATTTTGGGTGCAGTTGAATTTACCTTGAATAATTGTTCATTTTCTTTCTTAATGAAGTATTCATAGGAAGGCAAAATGAATAATTCTTCAGAAAATGTGAAATCAGAATTCTATTGAAAGCAGCAGATTGTGCAGTCAAAAATAGAGAATTATTTCTTAAGAAGAACATAAACTGGAACTAGGGGGACTCTGTTTCTATGGGAAAGAACATAATTCAAACTTCTCTAGAATTCTGTAATGAAAATTTCATTCTTCCTTTAAACTGATCATTAAAGAATAATTTTCTTTCTTGTTAGGACTCCTCTGCAAAGCTGCCTTCGCCACCTGTGGATCACAGCACGCAGACTACGACAGTGTCGGATTATAAAATTCACCAAGAGAAGATACTGAAGGCTACAGAAATAGCGGTACCTCAGACTCACCTCTTCAGTCATCTTCCTTTGCATTCACAGCAGCCAGCACGAACACCTTACAGCATGATTCCAGTAGGGGGAGTCCAACTGGTACCTACGTACTCCACATTTGTGCCCATTCAAGCTGGACCAGTACAGCTCACTATACCTGCAGTCAGTGTGTTCCATAGACCGACAGGTGGCCCTAGTGACAATGCTTCTGGGGTATGCAGCTCTACAAATCCAATAGGAATTGCTGAAGTGAATAGTGTTGTACCATGTATCCCAGTAGGCCAGGTAAGTGTGCCAGGCCTACCAAATCTGAGTGCACCTAGCCTTCAACCCCTTCCATCACTAAGCATGGAGACATTAAATTTATTAGGGCTAACAAACACGAATGTGGCTTCACCAATACACCCCTCTGGACTTACTTTAAATGCTGTAGGGCTACAAGTTTTGACTGCTAGCCCTTCTCAGAGCAATCCAGTTCCTCAGACACATATTCCAGGACTGCAGATACTAAACATAGCACTCCCTACTTTAATTCCATCCATTAGCCCACTAAGTACAGAAGGTCAGGGCAAGAAAGCTTGTGAAACTCAACAAGAACAGATGCCTGTCAGCCTTCCCATCAGTCATTTCAATCGGACTAGCAGAACTGGATCTTCTCAGGTAACTCCTCCTCTACAGGAATATAATGGAAAAAGGATATCGCACCCCGACACTTTACATGATTACAAAAGGCTGAATGCTCAAGAGAAAACAAACCTAGAAGAAGTTGACCACGTGGATCGCATGAAACCACAGAGCAACATCAATTCTGTTCTGTGCAAAGCAGTGTGCTCATCAGAGCCCTTCCTCAAGGTGACTAGTGGAAGTGTGCCTGGTCCCCAGGTTCATGAGACTCGGTCTGCTGAAACCCAAGTTCAGAGGCTAGGTCTGCCACGCAAGCAGAATACTGTGCAGTTTAGTGATGACAGCAGTGATGATGATGAAGACAGACTTGTAATAGCAACCTAAAAGCTTTATTTTTATATATACATATAAAACACTTAACGGTTTGTTTGCAAACCACCTTTTCCTTAAAGCACATTTTTTTCTGACACAGACTTGTACTAATCTTTGTGCAATCATGAATTCTTGACCAATAATTGTGTCTTGTCGGCTCCAGCCATTTTTGTACATGTTGTATAGACAATTGTGCCTTTTGCAGTTTTATGGTTTAGAAACCTGTACAGACCCTTGAAAAAAAAAATATATATATATAATCATAAAACCAAGGTAGTTGTTTGTGTTTAGTCTACTAAAACAAAAGATTTAATTATATATGTTGCACTGTTAAATGTAAATTTATATGGCTGTGGGGAAATGTTTTTGTGTACAGTTCTAGTTATGTAAAACTCCATTATTTATTGTATCCTTATTCATTTTGGAAAATGGGTCTGTCCATCTTCATGTTCAAGAAGGTAGCTTTATACTTAAAAACAGAATTTCTCAGTGTTGAGCAATGTTCCAATAAAATTTTGTTTACTGACTTTACCTTTGTTCACATGGGGGTATTTTGAAAGGGTCACTGATATTTAAGCATAGGATTCTGTGCACAAAGTGCAAATTCTGTCTTCCACACCTTCCCATCTAACTGATGTAACCTCGCTGTCCTTACAGCATCTCTTGTTGTTCTTGTTGTATACCGTCTTGAACTGAAAAGGTATGACAGGATATAAATAAAGCTATTATTATTATTATGCACCTAATTGCTGTTTAGGAATACTAAAGTAAGTCGGCATTGTCACGTTGACCTTTATGCATGGCCAATTATGCCTTGTCAATGGCTGGTGTAAATGACCACAACTAAATGCTGCATTTGTGTGTGTAAATGACAGTGTTGTAGAATCTTAGAGCATACGTGCTAGACACGCCCCTGTCCTGCCCATGCCCTCTACTCCAAATTGGCACCCACTTGCAGTTATAAGCTATAGGTTTTGCACACTAACCCCCAGATTTTACAACAGTTGCCCAAATAATTCGTTAATGATCTCCAGCGATTTAACTAGTGGAGCAAAGAGGCACTTAATTGGCAGTAATTCTGATTTGGCTGCATGCTACTCTTAAATTGTACACTTCCCCCTCCCCATTTGCAGTTTCGGCAATCGCGATTTCATATATTTGCAATTTTTGGGGAGGGGGAAAAAAGGAAAAAAAAACATAGTTTAGCCTTCCCCCTCCCCCCCCCCCCCCCGGCGTCCCGGCCTTACCTGGTGGTCTAGCGGGCTTTTGGAGCAGGAGCGATCTTCCTACGCTCCTGCCCCGTGTAGATCGCCAATAGGGAATGGCTATGGGGAGTTCCCGTCGTAGTCTCAAGAGACTACAGGAACTCATGGGGGTGGGTCCGGCTCTGCCCCTATCCCCCGCGAATCCGGAGGGAGAAGTGTGTAACAAACTACAATATAAAATCTACTCCCTTCCAATACAAAGGGAGAAAACACTGACTCAAAGTTGGAGTTTATCAATATAAGTGGAGAAAGAAGACCTCAGTTCAAGCTATTCTACAGAATACAATAAAAAAAAAAACCTCCACTCTCCAAAGACTCCAAACACTTTGGGCCATTGCTCCCTCACATCGGGGGGAAAAAGAGAGACTCCACAATGAAAACAGGCACTGCAAAACCCGATAGTACAAAATCTAAGTTACATTACATTAGTGATTTCTATTCCGCCATTACCTTGCGGTTCAAGGCGGATTACATCCAAACTAAAACAAGAATTACATTCAAAATTTGAAGGAACAGAATAAGCGATGACATAAAATTTTTAAGGTAATAAAAACATTGGGTAAAGAGTTATGGCCAGTTATCTTTTCAGATATGCATCAACAGTGCCTGTAGCATTGTATTCCCAACAGGAGTACCCTTTTTCGCATGTTGTATCCTCAGAGGAGAAGATTCAAAGGATCTCCCTCACACCATTCTAAACAAAAATATCCATTTGTGGAGCCTTTGGAGAGTGGAGGATTTTTTTTCTTTGACCAATAATTTAGGTGGATCGACTGCATTTGTCATTAGCGGCTATAACAGTGATTCTTAGCTATTCAGTAGAGTAACTTGAACTGAGGTCTTTTTTTTTCTCCACTTATATTGATACACTCCAACTTTGGGTCTGTTTTCTCCCTTTGCTTTGGAAGGGAGTGGATTTTATATTGTAGTTTGTGATTTTTTTCTACTTTGCCCCTTTTTGTGATTTGTTCCAGCTTAAATTGTATCACATGCCACTCAAAAGGGGTATGGCAATACAAGGGGCATGGGTGGGTTGGGCATTTATAAAAGATGCGTGCAGTATTAAAGAATAGTGGGGATCCACACCCAGTTTGTATGCCAGGATTTACACCAGGATTTAGCTGGCATATGTCTTTGTACCCAAAGTTAAGAACATAAGAATAGTCTTACTGGGTCATTCCAATGGTCCATCAAGCCCAGTAGCCCATCTTCACGGTGGCCAATCCAGGTCCCTAGTACCTGGCCAAAACCCAAGAAGTAGCAACATTCCATGCTACCGATCCAGGGCAAGTAGTTGCTACCTCCATATCTTTCTCAATAACAGCCTATGGACTTTTCCTCCAGGAAATTGTCCAAACTTGTCTTAAAATCAGTTACGCTATCTGCTCTTACCACAACCTCTGGCAATGCGTTCCAGAGCTTAACTATTCTCCGAGTGAAAAAAATATTTCCTCCTATTGGTTTTAAAAGTATTTCCTTGTAACTTCAAATGCCCCCTAGTCTTTGTCATTTTTGACAGAGTGAAAAATCAATCCACTTATTCCCGTTCTTTACCACTCAGGATTTTGTAGACTTCAATCATATCTCCCCTCAGCTGTCTCTTTTCCAAGCTGAAGAGCCCTAACCTTTTTAGTCTTTCCTCATACGAGAGATAACAGAACATACGCAGGTAAGGCTAAGATAAGGTAAGGTAGGGCACTGGTCTTTGATCTAAGGTCCGCCATGTGAGCGGACTTCTGGGCATGATGGACCACTGGTCTGACCCAGCAGTGGCAAATCTTATGTTCTTAGGCATTCCGGTATAGCGGTATACAAGAAAAATTATTATTATTATTCCATCCTATATATCATCTTGGTCACTGTTTTTGAACCTTTTCTAGTGCCACTATATCTTTCTTGAGATAAGGAGACCAGAATTGAACGCAATACTCCAGATGAGGTTGCACCATGGAGCAATACACAGGCATTCTATAACATTCTTAGTCTTGTTAACCACTGAATTTGGTTCTTTCTTTTTTTTAAAAAAATCTTTATTGATTTTCATATATCAACAGTGCAATACAGAAGTATATAAACATATAATAAATCAAGAAAAGCACATTCATCTTACAGACATACATGAGCATTTAAACCCACCCACCCATCCAATAACTATAAACAATGCTCATTCTGAAGCACCCTTTATTGAATTCCAAACTTTTGGTGCTATGTATAGAATCTGGCCCTAAATTTCTAGCTAGTCTCTCAATCCCAGAACAATATAACTATTTCAAATCTTTAAAAAAAAATTTTTTTTTATTGCTTATCCTTTATTATCCATAAAAAAATTTTTTTTGCAGTACTCAGAAAATGGCTACAACGTAGCGCTATTGTGCTTGTTCTATAATCAAAAAGTAAAACAGCATCATTTTCAATCATCGCACTAGCTCAGATCTCATCCTTAGTAATAGCATAATGCCAAATAATAAGAGAAGATAAATAAGTGCACTTATGTTTTACAGTCCTACTCCTCTATAAAGACCACAATGTTTTTTGGTCCTCTTCTTCAAGAATCGTGTTGGGGGTTTTTTGGTGCTTGTTTAAACTTCCTGCTTAAATTCCAAGATGGCGTCTCGCCGGTAGCCACGCTGAGAAAGGCTACTGTTTGGAACTTATTTTCCTCTTGCTGTATAGCGCTGAACTAATATCAACATGGGTAAGAGAAAGGGGAAAGTAAGGACTTACCCCTCCGAGTCCTCTCCACTTCCCCTTTCCACCATGGAGAGATTTGTAGTCCGAACAGCGTACATCCCCGGAGCGGGTGCTGGCGAAGGGGCAGCCTTACCCGAGCTCAATGTCAATCTGAGCCCGGAGGAGCGACTTCCACCCTCTGACCCAGGCATGGTGACACTGCCGGAACAAGCGTTGAACCCGCAGGCTGTGACTAGCGCTGCGGATTATTCAACAGAGGAGGGTAGTATCCGGAGCATAAGAGGAGAAACCAGAGAGCTTGGAGACAATATGGGAGCGAGTTCTGAGCTCCACCTGGTTATTGAAGGTGCTGTAGGAGGTGTAGAGGAGACGCACGGAGAGAGCTCCAGGTCTGAAAAATTTGACCAGCGGCAGGATATTGGTGAGCAGGAAATTACACCACTGGTTAAACCTCCCCATGTTACTTTAGATTCTATCTGGGATGCTGTAGCTCGCTTGGAGAAGATTTTCATGGGAAATAAGGTTTTGGTGGACAATTCTTTGCAAGACTGTAAAACACGTATTGTCATCCAGGAGGCAAAGAATTTTGAGCTCGAAAAAAAAGTAGAGAAAGTTCAACAAAGTCTTAAAGACTTAAAATCTAAAACCCTGATCTATGGACAAGGTATGACTGGACTGAGGAATAAAATGGAGAATTATACCCGTAGGTTGAATCTGCATTTTATCAATTTTCCTCAACCCAGGACTGTAGCCCCCATTGAACTGCTTAAGAAATATCTGATGGAAGTTCTGGGGGTACCAAAGGAAACTGTGCCTCCATTTTCTCGAGTCTATTCTATGCCAGGGAAGAAATGGCAAACTTCTTCCCAAGGAGAACTACTGATGGATAGTTTAAATGTAACACAATTATTAGAAACATCTTTGGAAGAAGAGTGTATAAGAGCAACACTCCTAGTTACATTTGTTTTTGAATCTGACAAGGACTGGGTGATGAGAATGTTTTTTCGTAACTCTGATAAATTGTTTTTGGGAGGTAAAGTTTGGATTTTCCCTGATATCTGTGTAGACACACAGGAGAAAAGGAAGCAATTTCTGACTCTACGCCCTCAGGTGTTAGCCCTGGGTGCTCATTTCTTTTTGTGTTTTCCTTGTAAATGTTTAATATTGTATGAGTCAAATAGGTATCTTTTCTTTGATCCAAACAATTGGAGGCTTTTCTTGAGAATAAGCATAAAATACAGGTACAGGTGTCGGGTCAGGGGGAAAGAATATAATAATTATTAGAAATGGAAGATTGTATTAGTTTATCTCCGGCGAAACGTTGTCATTATTGATTTATTTAAGTTTTTTTTTTTCTTCTGAGATGTGCCTCTTTTTCCTTATTCTCTCCCTATCTTTAATTGAGGACTTATAGAGAAAGTTGCTATGAATATGTTTGCTTGTTAAATTTCAATGGGAAATATTATTTTGTGGATTGTTTTTGTATTTAGCAATATGCTTTCTATTTCTTAATGCATTTTTATGTTGTATGTTCATTTAAAATTGCATAAATAAATAATTAAAAAAAATAAATAAATAAATTCCAATAAATCCACCATCATGTTGCCATGCATAACCCAACTAGGATCCCAGTTTCGTCTTTATCGGCTTCATAAGAGTAAACTGAAATAATATAAAAATGGCGATCTTAATATCACACTTCTATAGATAAAAATAAAAAATGCAAATTCAATAATATGAGTATTAACTTATCAATCAGACTTCCATGGCTCACTCGAGGGAATACCATCCACCCGCTCTTTGGTAATAGAAAACCCGTGGTTTCTTATACTCATGTGTCACATCATGTCTTCTCTTAAATCCCATTCGTTCTCCATATCAAGGTTATAATGGATGTGATTGGTCTATACTGATTTACAATAACACAATCACATAGGCAGTGCAGCAAAGGAGCATATCTAAGCACGAGTCCAGGACCAGACTGCTCAGGAGGAAAAGCCTCAGAAAAGTCCCTCCCACCACCACAACAGTAGCTTCAGGCAAGGAACCTCAGTGGCAAAAAACCTCCCGCAGTTCTCTCAAGACTCTGCGCGATGCAATGCAACTGTATATCAAAAAGTGATCAAAGTGATGTGAGTAAACTATAACTCAAACTTAAATTTGTGAAGCTCGGTCGGAACACCAACGGTGGCCAGCGTTTCACATAGAGCTGCCTCAGGGTGAGCTTTCACAATAGGACACGAATAAGCGTGTCTCTCTGCACCTAAAAATGGTGCCATTCACAAATTTATCAGGTGATTACTGATGGTAAATCTCCTTCATCCTTCACTACTGGATCACAGTAATTGCATAAAATCTCTCACAAATTTGTCCATTCCACTTCTTTGTTTAGTCCATGCGGTGTGACAGTGTTCCATTGATATATAAATCTCTGTTCACAACACAACAGCTTGCAGAAGACTAATGTTACCACCTCGAGGATTATTCAACTGGCTAAGGACTACAAACTTTGAATCCTGAATGGAATGCTGAACTGAGAGCCAGTGCTCCACCAGAGGTGCTTCACGTTTCTGTAAACGGATATTACTCAAATGTTCACCTATCCTCATTTTAACACTTCTTTTTGTACTTCCAATATAATATAGATCACAGGGGCATTTTATACAGTTTACAACCTGGGAAGAGACACAATTCGAACTGTGTCTCAAATAATATATTCCGTCTACCCTTGGTATTTTAATCTCTTGTGTTGCCCAACAATAGGTACAGTATGAACACTTATGACACTTAAAGTAATGGTTCTTGTAATACAAAGTGTACCAAATGATCACCCAAATTTCTGCCCCTTTTATAAGCGAACTGAGGATAATCTTGAAAAATCCCATCGTACCTTCAAATAGACCAATGCTGTAAAATAGTCCTACGTAACAATTTTGCTTTTTTAAGAGAATGGTAACACACATATCAAATCATTCCATTTATATGTCTGTTTAGGACATAACCACTCCCTCTGGGCATTATATGTTCATTTATTCGTTTATATGCTTTCTGAACTACATTTTTGGGATACTTCTCTCATAGCAACGATGACTCATCTAACTAGCTTGAACCTTAAATTCATCCTTGGTGGAACATAACCCCCTTAATCTTAAAAAATATCCTGTAGGAATATTAGATTTCATCGTGTCTGAAGGACAACTTAAAAAATTGTGCTAAATTCCCCTGACTCATATATAATTTGTATATCCAAAAATTGTATACTTTTGATATCTCAATGTGCTGTGAACTGTATATGTTGATCACATCCTTTAATCCATATAAGAAATTCTGCCAAATCCTTTTCTGATCCCTTCCATATAAAAAATATATTGTCAATAAATCAATACCAACTGCACACTTATTGAAAATGCGCAGAAGGATAGATGAATGTCTCTTTAAATTTGGACATGAAAAGGCATGCTATTGATGGGGCTACTGTAGCACCCATTGCTATACCCCATATCTAAAGGTAGAACATCCAAAAATCAAAAATAAATTTTTGTAATACTAACTTTGCTAAAGTTACCAAAAACTCCACTTTTTCATATGACAGCTCCTGATGAAGTAATACCTGAGATATAAGGGCAGCAACTTGATCTTGAGGAATATTAGCATATAATGCTGATATGCCCATGGTGAACAAAAAAACTTGCTGAACAGCAACAGTGCAGTTATGGCACATAATTGCAATTAGTGACAATTATTTCAAATTATTACCTATGATTGGCTGTTAGCACAAATTAGCCCCTTATTTAACAATTAAATTATGCACATAACTGTCGGTGCACAAGATTATAGAATTAAGGGAATAAAACCTGTTGTAGACAAGAAAACATTAAATGGTTTCAAAGAAGGTTTGGATAGATTCCTAGAAGAAAAAGGGATTGAGGGGTATAGATAGGTATAGACCATTGCTCAGGCAATGGGCCTTATGGGCCACCGCGGGAGCGGACCGCTGAGCAGGATGGACCTAGGGTCTGCCTCAGCGGAGGCAACTTCTTATGTTCTTATGTTCTTAACCTTCTTGGGCTCATGCAACAGCAGGAAAAGTACATAGACAATCTCTTGTTCTCTGTTTTAACATTGAAATGTGCAGTGCACATCCCATCCTCTTTTTTTATTATTATTATTTATTTATTTATCAGTTTTCAAATATAAACAATCAAGTTTAAACTTGTACAGAAAGCAAGATTCAAGAAATAAAGAAAAAACATCCAACATAATATAAACATTCCAAAAAAAAAAGGAAAATAAGTTCTATCTTAAATCTCGCTCAAGTCCTCATATAGGATCCAAGATTAAATTAAACAGAGTTTAAAGTAATCAGTTAAAAAAAGAAAGAAACAGTTATAGGTTGAACTGTAATAAGGCAGTCATCTATTCATCATGAGCTTTCTCCAGCCTTGACAGAGACAAGAATGTTGTCAGTTGTAAGGGTTCAAAAAAAAAAATTTATACAACTTATAATGAACGATACATTTGCAGGGATATCGAAGAAAAAAGGTAGCACCCAGGGCAGTAATTGCTGGTCTTAACAATAAAAATTCTTTTCTACGCCTCTGTGTGTCCCTGGCCAAATCAGGAAACATTTGAACTTTTAATCCCAAAAATTCTTTATGCTTATTTTTAAAGTATAATTTCAATAGCCATGTTTTATCCAAAGTAAGAGCAACTGAGAGAAGCAAAGTAGCCGGAATAGCTACTTCCATGTCTGAAGACTCTAATAAGGCAGATATATCCAATGGTTCTTGAATCACTTCTTGAGGATTCTTTTGATCACTAGTAACTTTAACAGGCAGGTAATAAGCCTGTGTGAAAGGTGGGCTAGAAGACTCAGGAATTTCAAGTATTTCCACTAAATAGCGTTTGAGCATGTCTCTAGGAGTTATAGAAATCTTAGGAAAATTAATTAATCTAAGATTACTACTTTTTGAGAAATTTTCAAGTGATTCAAGCTTTCTTCTTAAGTTTGTATTGTCCTTAATTAGTGCCTCCTGTGTTATTTTAAAAGATTTAATGTTTTGTTGTTGAGTTTTAATCTGTGATTTAACATCACTAGTAATTTTCTGCAATCCAGAGATATCCTTATCGTGTTCTTTAAGTCGTTCTTCTACCTGGTTAAATTGAGAGGCTATAGTTTTTGGAATGGTGATTACCAGGTCCTACAGGGCGTCCAACGTTACTTCCTGGGGTTTACTAAGTTGAGGAAATTGTAAGTGTAAAGTTTTATGCTCACCCACTGGCAAGTCTTCCAGCTGCTGTTCAGGCTGTACTAAACCAGCTCCCACAGCTGTTGAAGCCTACAACTCCATGTTCAGGCTCCCCAACGAAAGGTGGGAGCCTGAATCTCCATTCCCCGAACCGATCTCTACTGCCTCTGGAGGAGGAAGCACTCCGTCTCCCAGAAACTCCCCCTCCCTCGGGGAACTGGTCGTTCGAGGATGCGGGGGCGGTGCTCGTGTATCAGGGCTAAAAGTTGTCTCAAGCCCCAAGGAGGACAGCTGCATGCCGTTCCCTTGCAGCGTCTCCAGCGGGGACAGCCCTGTCTCTGTCGACGTGCCCTGCATGCGCCGGATAAGCTCCTCTATGCCGCCGACCACGGGAGTCCCAGAGCGGCGCGAGGCCCCAGCGATGCTTCTCCCTCTTCGCTTTGGCATCCTCAGTAGGTAATTATATTAAATTCAAGATACAATCACTGCTCCGAGGAGGTTGTCAGGAGCAAACGCACAGCCAACCTATGCAGTCGCCATCTTGGATCCCCACATCCCATCCTCTTAAAAGGAAACTTGGTGTTCATTTTCATAGCAAAAACTTAAGAGAATTGGACCAACCCTGCTATCCTACTGCAGTCATTGCTTTGAGACCAGGCTGTATTGTGATGATTACCCCTCATGCAAAACATGGCCTTAATTATTTCTAATTTTCAAACATCAAAAGAAGTCTTAGGCCTTGATTGACCCATGTAGAAACCATTTAAAAACGCTGGTTAAATATTTTGATCAGTATTCTGAGATACCAAAAAATCTTTGGTAAGATAAATAGCCATAATAGGCTTTTAATTAGAGAATAATGAGGCTTTGGAGCTGACAGCTCTGAGAGATGGAATGTATTGTCAGCTTCTTTATCCTCTTGACCCATGCAAAGTTGCTCTCATAATGTTAAGCTGTTCTATAAAAAAAAAAAAAAGGGAGAGGAATCACACAGAGCATTCTCAATTATGGCAAAAGGGCAGAAAATCAAAACTTTGCCCACAATTCAGTTGCGGCCCACACTAATTTGCATATTTAGGTTGTTGGAAAGCCTGATGGATTTCAGAAAAGCAGTGAAAATTTTCATTTTCCAATGACCCCACCACAAACTTGGTGAACTAGAGATCTGCCCGCCCAAGAGACTAGAGATAGGTGGACTAGAGATCTGCCTCCCAAGCATCCACTTACCAAGATGCGACCTTGTGACATTAAGCGCGTACCCCAGCTTGATCCTCTATTGTTGGCCTCATTGCGCCCTTTGTTCTGCTCCCCTATCTTAATACTGTGTTTACGCCTCTATGCTGATGATGTGTTCCTCCTCTGTTTGTAACTATGGATGATGACTTGTAACCCGTCCTAAGCTTTCTGGGAGGGCGGGATATAAATCTAAATAAATTCAGGCTGGCTCTATGAGCGTAATGAAAGAAGGCATACTCACATTCTCAGCAAAAGTCAGACTAGAACAGGAGGAAGAGGAAACATAAGGAAAGCTATCAAATCATCTGATGTGCAAGGATATCAAATGGGAAAGTGCAAACTGCCCCTGCTTTTCCCTTTTTTGGTAAGAAAGATGCACCCCTGGGTCACTCTGGAAAGAGGGAATGGAAAAGGTATCTACATTGGTGTGATATACAGGCCTTCACAGACGGAAGAAGCGGACAGAGATTTAATAGAAGACATTAAAATATAGCCGTAAAAGTGGAAGTACTACTATAGGTGATTTTAGTATGGCAGATATGGATTGGGTTCTCCTAGAAGTAGGGAGCTCCTGGATTTTCTGTTCCAGCAGTTGTTAATGGAGCTCACATGGGATGGGGGCCATTCTGAACTTAATGTTTACAAGCAGGAAAGTGTTTCTGATGTTATACTGGGTGATCATCTGGCATCTAGCGATAACCTCTTGTGCATGAAAGAGGAATGGGACTTGGGTGTGTTAATACGTGATGATCTTAAAGTGGCCACACAGGTTGAAAATGTGACGGCAAAAACTAGAGGTTACATAGGGAGAGGAATAGCCAATAGGAAAAAGGAAGGACTGATGTTCTTGTGTAAAACTCTGGTGAGCCCTCATTTAGAATATTGTGTACAATTCTGGAGACTGCACTTTTAAAAAGATATAAACAGTTGGTCCAGAAGAAGGTTACTAAAATGGTGGGTGGTCATCTTAAGGAGTACAAGGACAGATTTAAAGATCTCAATATGTATACTTTGGAGGAAAGGCAGAAGAGGGGAGATATGGTAGAGACTTTTAAATACCTATTTGACATAAAATGTGCATGAAGCGAGTCGCTTTCAATTGAAAAGAAACTCTGAAATGAGGAGGCATAGAATGAAGGTGAAAGAGGATAGACTAAGAAGTAACCTCGGAAATACTTTTCCACTGAAAGGGTGGTGAATGCTTGGAACAGCCTCGCAGCGGAGGTGGTGGAGTCAAAAAAATATATCTGAATACAAGAAAGCTTGGGACTAGTAGATTGGATCTCTAAGGGAGAGGAGGGGATAGTAGATGGCATGCTTAGGCAGACTAGATAGAAAAGTGAAAGCAGATAAAGACCATATGGCCTATGTTTCTCTGCCTACATGTGTTAAACCCACTCCTCCCTGCAGCCCCCAGGTCCCCCCAGGAGTCTTCACCCATCCCTGGGAGCTTACCCAGAGGTGACCCAAGTGTCTAGAGGGCCGGGGCAGGAATGGTCCCCTTCTGCTTTTGCCTTAACTAGATCAGGGTTCCAAAATAGCAGCGATGACTCCTAGCAATAGTCTAGTGATAGAACCACTAAGGGTCAGTCTTTCATATAAGGAGGAGGGGGAGATCAGAAAGAGGGAGTTGGAGAAATCAGGGGAATTGGACAAAGATATCCCCATTTGTGGGTCCCAGCCAATATTCAGCCAGGACCCATAAGTACCAGTGGCCAGTGGATGCCCAGTTATGGCCAGATATTCAATGCCTTTTTTAAGACATAGCCAGGCATTGAATATCCAGGTCTAATTTAGCTGGCAGTGATCAGCACATTGACGAAAGCTGACCACCACGGCTGAATTGTGTAGCTAGTTCGATTCAATATCTTTTGTGAAAGAATTAGAGATAAAAGTTAGCCTTTTTGTGGATGATCTGCAAAAGAGTGGATACTCAGAGGAGAGATAATTAAAAGTGTTCTAGCAAAGCTTGGGGAGAGGCTGAATGCTTGGTATTTAATGCAAAAAAAAAAAAAAAATCCAGTCATGCTTTTGGGTAGTTGTTCAATTAAGTAGTAAAAAGCTGATGCACCCCGATCAGGATAGAGATTTCCAGAGGTGAGTGAATCTGATTATCTTAGGGCAGTGAAACTATAAGAGAAGGTGGTAGCTAGAGTCAGAAGGATACTGGAATACAAAGGGAAACATAAAACCAAAAATTGGTGTTGAAAAAAGAGGTATTCTGTAAACCACACTTACCCACACCTCCTTTTTTTATGAAGCTACGTTAACATTTTTTTTATCACCAGCTGTAGCGGTAAAAGCTCCGACCCTCATAGAATTCATATGAGCAATGGAACTTTTACCGTCGCGGCTGGAAATTTTTAAAAAATGCTAATGCAGCTTCATAAAAGGGGGGGAGGGGTTTAGTTACAGTAGGTCCAGTTTATAGAATAGCAGTTACACCCAAAAGTTGCAACTAAATTTCAGCACAGCCATTTGCACCAAGGAAAACATAGTGAAAATGCCTATATGCCCTTATTCCATAATTACGCATAAATCAATGCCACTGATCTGCCCATTTCCATTCCTCCTTTTATGGACTCACATGGAAAATTTATGTGCAGATCCTGTGCCTAAATTTACACGTATAACATGTGATTGATTTTAAGTTGCATCAATAATTGCTTGTTAAAGCCAATTACTGGGAAGCTCAGTCGATCTTTTGTTTTCAAGTTTGTAGAGATCTGGAATGAACTTCCTGACTCCTTTAGGCTTTTAGGTCAGCTGCAATTATTTTGTAAATTCCTGAAAACTTTGTTTTCGCAATTTTTAAATGGTTTAACTACAGTCTCAACGAAATGGTAAGTTTCAAGTTTAATAGTTCATTTGATCAATCGCGTATTTAGAGGGAAACAAACATTACAGACTTTAAATAATAACATTAAATTAAAAATAGTCCAATATACTCATAACAAAAGGTAATGAAGGGAAGTGAAATACAATTCATGATAGAAAAGCAGAACAAAAAAGGGAAAATACATGAGGAAAACAAATAATGAAATATAATAGAGAAAAAAACAAAAAACAATGGTCACAAAATTAATAGATTAAATATCAAAGGCATCTTTAAAAAGAAATGTTTTTAGATTACTTTTAAATTTTCCCAGATCATGCTCATTTCGTAGGTAAATTGGAAGAGCATTCCAAATCTGTGGAGCGGTTATAGAAAAAATAAACTGCCGTCTTGTGCTAATAATCTTGAGCGAAGGAATAGTCAGTAAATTTTGTTCGTTGGATCTTAAGGTTCTGCACGTAATATAGTTATTTTTCCTATGCTTTTATTATGTACGTACTTTAGTTTTTAATTAGTTCTTCCTTCTCATATGTTTTCTGCTATGTACTCTAGTCTTAGTTATATGTGAACCGAGTCGAGCTCCACTGGGAGATGACCCGGTATAGAAACCAAAGATTAGATTAGATTAGCTTGCTATTCAATTAAACTGCGCACACAATTTTTAGCGCTTTGTAGAGAATTTGGGGGTAACTGCTCAGAACTATAGACACTCTCACTCAGAAAGCCTCTGTGCTTCTCCCATAGTTTCTTGAATTCATATGCTGTCTTTGTCTCCACTATCACCACTGCAAGGCTGTTCATGCATCCATTACCATTTGTGTAATGAAATATTTCCTTAGCTTACTCCTGTCTTCTCCCTTTTCACCTTCTTCTAATGACACCTGCTTCTAGATCCTCCTTTTTATGTTCTCCGCATCGTCCAGATTTTTGTATCCACAAAATACAACTCTTTCCCAATAGCCGATCTGAAATGTACAACCTACCCATCACCTCAAAACCCCTACACACTGATATCCCACCTCAAACAACTGTTCTTAACTATGATAATATTATAAATATTTTTTCTGAGCATACAAAGCACTTTAAAATGTAGTTTAACTGAATATAATTTAACATTTATATTCCACTTAACTGTTCTGCTCAAGATTGCTTACAAATTGTAGTAAGGAAAATAAGAGGAAAAGAAGGCTGGGGAGGTTGGATGGGTCTTTGGCCTTTATCTGCCATCATATTTCTAATACATCATTTACTCCTATATTCACTATTCTAAAATAAAATTAACCAGATAAACTGTTCATAAGAAGATATCTAGCTCAGGTACACTGGTAAAGAGTTCCAACTCTCTGGGTACATCACTGTATAATGTTTTTATTTCCCTTCTTCCTAAGCTCTTGCAAACAAAATTGTGCCATAGATAACATGATTTTAAACTTGCCAGATGACTGAAGTTGTCGCTCTGGCTCATACAATCAAATAAAGGACTCCATGTACGCTGGATCCTATCCATACAGAGTTTTAAACACTACTACCATCTTTCTCCGAAAATAAGAAAAAAACGCATTGGAGCTTATTTTGGGAGCTGTCTTATTTTTTCATGTGCAACAATGCTCTCTCCCTTCCTCTCCTCCACCCCAATTCTTCCTCCCCCTCCAAACTGGTAATCGCCGGCAGGAGGATGCCCAACTCCTCCTGCCAGAAAGCCGGACCCCCTCCGGACCCCCCATTCTAACGATGACCCCCCCAACTAACCTTTAAATGTTGGTCGGCTGGACAGGTCTTGCTTCCGTCCAACCAACAGGCCCGCTTCATGGAAATGAGATGGGCCCGCCCCTTCCCGGCCCATCCCCGCTAAATCTAAGGCCTGATTGGCAAAAAGGATTAGTGGCCTTAGGATTAGTGTGGATGGGCGGACCCGCTATGCCTAAGGCCTGATTGGTCCAGGCTTCTAGAACCTGGGCCAATCAGGCCTTAGATTTAGTGGGGATGGGCCGGGAAGGGGCGGGCGCATCTCATTTCCACGAGGCGGGCCTGTCGGCTGGACGGCAGCAAAACCCGTCCAGCCGACCAACATTTAAAGGTTAGTTGGGGGAGGGAGGTTAGTTGGGGGGGTTGTCGCTAGCATGGGGAGTCCGGAGGGGGTCCGGCTTTCTGGCAGGAGGAGTTGGGCATCCTCCTGCCAGCGATTACCAGTTTGGGGGGTTCCGGCAGGAGGAGTTGGGCATCCTCCTGCTGGTGATGGGACAGGCGGCCGCTATACTTATTGCAGCTGGGAGATCTCTTTCCGCGATAAGTATAGTGGCAGCATCTACTTACAATGTAGACCAGCATTTTGCTCTCCTACATTTTAAGCATCTCTTTCTCTACTAGGGAGATGCGTAGGGCCGCCTAGGTTCGCCTAAGGCCCTTAGGTGAGCTTAGGCGTCTTGCGGGCCTCCCTAGGCTCCCGGAGGCACCTTCAATATAGGAGGCCTGCCTGGGGAGCATTTTTTTAAAAAATGTGCATCCGATTGGCTGATTAGACAGCTGTAGGACGCCTAAAATAGGGACGCACTTTGTAGAATCAGGGCCTAAATGCCTCTATTTAGGCTGAGAATAACTCTGGCTTAAATAGGGATGCCTAAAGTTAAGGGTGCCTAGTGGTGCCTAAGCACAGTCCAGGCACCTACAATATAGACATCGACAAATGTAGGCGTCATTAACAGAATCTGGTGTTAAATAAATACAAATAATTCTTCAATATGAGTTTTGATAGAGAATATGAGTTTTGATAAGAACAAAGCCATATTGTGCCCCAGCAGTCCTTAGAGTTTTAGATTCATTTTTATGTGAAAAATTATAAAATTCCTGTAATAGAATCTGAACTGCATCAATCAAGTAAACTATAATTTTGGTTAACAACCATGTAAACTTAGAATTAAACCATTTTCAGACTGATCATTTAAAAACAAGAAAAATTCTAGGCACATCTTAGTGAAAGGCAACCAGATGAAACTGAAATCTAACTTACTCTTGTACTGCCACAGAATCAAAAGGTTTTAACATTTGACCTTGTTGAGCAAAACAAAGCTGGCGTTTTCAAAGGAAACTAAGCACCACCTTGCTGCTTGATTGATCTTGAGACAAGCTTTTCTATACATGATTGGACTCCAGGAATGCAGAATCTATCTGTCTTTCAGTTGATAGGGGGACGTTTACACCTCCTTTGGCAAGAAGGCTTGGGGTAGATTAACTAAAGTGATTCCCCTTCGAGTAGCTGAAAGGAAGCAGTGCTACAGTAGTCTGGCATTATACAATTCTATTGCAGAATACTGTTTTTGTGCAACAAAATACCTATTAGACAAACCACAGTGAGCTCTTAAATTTAAGTGTTTGCTCATGTGGCACCTTTTCTGAGTTAGTGTTTAATTCAAATATCGAGAGTCAAATTAGATTCATGTTCTTTAGGAAAAACTGATGCCTGCCAGGAATTAATTTATACCAGCACTTTATTTACATAAAAATTCACTGTGTATTGCTATAATTTATAATTAGCTTGTTTTTGCTATCGTGAATAAAGGTGTTTCATTCATTTTTAATGAGTAATTACCTGGAAATGTTCTCTGAAAGTAGTATTTCCATGAATTCCCACTGATAATCACAAATTAGTAGACTATGATTCATTGGTGTGACTCCACTTATATCGTAGTAATATGAAAACCTCAATTTCTATTTTTTTTCTATATTAGTTTTTGAATGACCTTTACACTTAGGGTTTGTTTTCTTTAAAACATTGATGGTGATGCAATGAAAAAATAAGGCCTGAGGGGCATGACAGGCAAATTAGTGTTTCTGTAGATGACAGGTTTAAGGTTCCTTTTTCAAAGCTGCGGTAGCGATTCCTGGATGGTAAATGTGAAGCAGCCCATTCAGTTCCTATGGGCTACATTATATTTGCTGTGCTGGGACTTGCTACTGCATTTTTATAAAAAGGACCCTTAGGCACACATGGATAATATCATCCAATGGTGTTGGGATGGAACAGAGCTAACTGTAGTGTAAGGTTCTAAGCATGAGTATTACTTTGCAATATGGCAGTCTCCTAAGTTTGTTTATGTATTTATTACATCTCTACTAAAGGTAGTCTATGTAATCAATCCCCTGCATATGCTTGATAAACCGCAAATATAACACAGGGGTACTTAAAGTAAAGCAAAAACCATATTATCTTTAAATATACATATGCTACTATCACTACTTATTATTTCTAAAGCACTGCCATATGTACGCAGCGCTGTACATTTAACATATAACAGAAAATTCCTGCTCGATGGAACTTACGATCTAATCAAAACACACAAATAGGGGTTCGGGAATTTCTCGCAGAAAGATAAAACAGACATTGGTAAGAGGTTGGAGTTAAAAGCAGCCTCGAAAAAGTGGGCTTTTAGCCTAGTTTTGAACGCTGCCAGAGACGGAGCTTGACGTACTGACTCAGTTAGTCTGTTCCAGATATATGGTGCAGCAAGATAGAAGGGACAGAGTCTGGAGTTGGCAGCAGGGGAAAAGGGTACAGATAAGGGGAAAGGGATTGGGACTTCTATACCACCTTTTTGCAGTTTTATAACCACACTTAATCTGGTTTACATACAGGTACTTCAAGCATTTTCCCTATCTGTCCCGGTGGACTCAGTCTATCTAATGTACCTGGGGCGATGGAGGATTAAGTGACTTGCCCAGAGTCACAAAGAGCAGCACAGGGTTTGAACTCACAACCTCAGGGTGCCGAGCCTGTAGCTCTAACCACTGCACCACAGTCTTCTCAAAGAGACACTTATCTGATGAACAAAGTTCCAGGAGAGGTATATAGGGACAGATAAGAGGAGAAATACTGAGGAGCTGCAGAGTAAATGCACTTGTAGGTCAATAAGAGGAATTTGAACTGTATGTGGAAATGGACAGGGAGCCAATGAAGTGACTTGAGGAGAGGGGTTGTGTGATCATAGTGACACTGACGCAATATGATTCATGCAGCAGGATTTTGAACAGATTGAAGGGGAGAGAGATGGTTTAATGGAAGAACAGTGAGAAGCAAGTTGCAGTAATCTAGGCAAGAGGTGATAAGAGTGTGGATAAGGGTTTTGGTAGTGTGCTCAGAAAGGAAAGGTCAGCTTTTGGTAACATTATATAGAGGAAGAAATGACATATTCCTCATATATATAACCTGATGTGCTCAGTGCCCATTCAACACCTGCATAAATGAACACACGGAACCATCATGGCAACATCAATGTTCCTTTCATGCCACCCTTTTCATTAATAGCCTCTGAGAAAATGGCTATCTTCTTATATTAGTTTACCGGGATCAAATCTCTAAATGTACTATAATCATATAAGGAAACCGGTATGGAGTATTTTCAAATTGTTTCAATGAATTATGAGTATGCCTCAGCCCCACCACTCCACCGCTGTGCTAGCTCTTAACTGCGGCGAGATTTATGTGGCACTGCTAATCTTGTTTTTTAATTCTTTTTTTGTATCTTTTTTATGTGTACCTATAAAACCATCTTAGTTGTAAGAATCAAATGTACTTAATTGTACTTAGCTTTAAGTAGCATAGCTAAATCCAGCCAACGCCGGGGTTAAACTCCGGTGGAGTGGTGGGGCTGAGACATACTCATAATTACATTTGATTCTTACAGCTAAGATGGTTTTATAGGTACACATAAAAAAGATACAAAAAAAGAATTAAAAAACAAGACTAGCAGTACCACATAAATCTCGCCACAGTTAAGAGCTAGCACAGCGGTGGAGTGGTGGGGCTGAGGCATACTCACAATTCCTGCATTCTGTCTTTATCACACAGTAATTTTGGATGCATTTAGCATTTCTATTTCTTTGGCTCAACCAGGATGGACCCCGAAAGATAGATTTGCATCTCAAGGAGGCAGTGCATGCAAATCCATCTCATACATATTCATTGTGGATATCCTGAACTAAACTAAACTAAACCTTAGGTTTATATACCGCACCATCTCCAAGGTTGTGGAGCTCGGCACGGTTTACAGGAGTTGTGATGAGAAAGGAACTACAAGGAAAGGGCTAGATGAGGATCAGAGGAAAGAAGGAAGTTAGAGGGCTAGGATGTCAAATGAGGAGGCAAGTGTTAGATTTTTGAGAATAACCAGGTTTTCAGATGTTTACGGAAGGGTTGGAGAGCACTCAGGTTTCGAAGGGGGGAGGTAAGGTTGTTCCAGAGCTCGGTGAGTCTGAAGTGGAGGGAAGTTCCCAGTATTCCTGGGAGGGAAATGCCTTTAAGTGAGGGGAAGGATAGCTTCAATTTTTGGATGGGTCTGGTGGTATTAGGATTTGAGGAGTTCCAAGAAAGCGGAATTAATGGAGGGAGGATGCCATGGACGATCTTGAAAGTTAGGCAGATGCATTTGAAAACCTGACCTGGCTCCAGCTCTCGAGGACCTGAATTGCCTACCCCTCTACTAGGGTAATGTGACTAAGGGTGTGACTTGGATCTGTCCTAAACACAACCATGCACACAGGGTTTGCAAACAAAAGGGAAATATTTTGTCATGTTTCAACATGTGCACCCCTGTTGCCTCACAGGGTTTAATCCAGCACAAGTACAGTATCCTTATTTCTCTCTCTGGTTTCTCATGTATCACTGTTAGCACTCTCTCTATGACTTGCTACTCTTTGGGTTTTGGCCAGGTACTAGTGACTTGGATTGGCCACTGTGAAAACGGGCTACTGGACTTGATGAACCTTTGGTCTGACCCAGTAAGGATATTCTTATGTGAAAGGATTGTGTGATTTGGATGGCGGATATGAGTCCAGCTGAGTTTTCGCCGTAAATGACCATATGTGCCATGCATGCTACCTTAAATTGGACCCTGCTTCTGACTGGCAACCAGTATAGTTCCTTAAGGAGAGGTGTAACCCTCTTATATTTGGTCTTGCGTAAGATTAGCCTCGGCGCTCTATTTTGGAGCAATTGTAGTCTCTTAAGGTCTTTGTCAGCAATACAGCAATTACAGTAGTCAAGGTAGGAAAGGAGGACTGCTTGGGCCACCATCCTGAAGTTTGCCAGGCTCAAGGCTGATCTAATGGTTCTGAGCTGTCTTAGAAAGAAGATGAACTTCTTGACCAGTGAGCTGACCTGGTCTCTTATGATTAGGTCCGAGTCGAGGATGACTCCAAGGACTTTAGACGATCAGCTTACGGTTATCTTATCTTACAGTTATCTTATTTTTGTTGTTGTTGCTTTATTGTAGCTGTATTGATAAAATGTTTTTGAATAGAAAATGGAAATAAAGGTATCTAGAGCAGGCAGGCTTATATCACAAGAAGCATACACTCAGGGAGGCAGACTCTCTTCAATTATTTTATTTTAAATGAGGTTTAGGGTGAATAGTACAGATGAAGAGTGAAGACAAAGGGGACAGAAGAAAAGTGAAATACAGGAAGAAAAAAAATGATAATTTTAACTCTGTTTTGAGAGACTGTGATACTTATATAAATATGCATACACACACAGCAAACACTTACCTGGAAATAGTACTTCTGAACACTAAAAGAAAGAACATTAATGTACAAGAAATAGGCCTAAAGTGATATTCAAAAATAAACTGAAGATTTTCTGGAAACTTGATGATCTGTAACAGTTAATAGAAATTCAGACAGTAACTTAAGCAACTGGATCCAGCCTAGTTAGAAGCTAGTGAGGGATAAAAGTAATTCTGTTTATGATAAAACTTATTGTTGAATGCAGAACTATTTTAAACTGTTTTAAAACTTATTTATTGGGTTAAAATACATTTAAATTTAGCCTTAGTACTTTCAAATAGTGTCATCTCTATTCTCTTAACTACAACAAATTCCTAACCAGGTTTATCTTGACTTATTTTAAATCAAGATTTGCTTGTTTTTTTTCCTCTGTGTATATCCCACCTCTGGTAAGTATATTCAGACTGAGGTCACTCGTCTATTATGACTACATTTGAGGTTACTTAAAACTGCAGTACCCTTGCCTGCAGAGAGGGGGGGGCACTACAGTTTTGACGTAGTTGGCAGTATTTTTGGGATTAGTTTTGTCATAGTCTTTGACAGGATTTTGAGTCTTTTGGGGTTCAAAATCTGGCCAAATCTTGCTAGTGGGTAATGAAATTGGTAGATGTCCAATTTGCAAACATTTAAGAAAATTTGGAAAAGTTTTGTTTGATAAATTTTGCTATGTGAATGCAAAATTGTGCATGCAATGCGTCCTGTTTTATTTTAGGAATATAGAGAACCTTGTTTTATGATTAGTACCTAAGAGCTGACGAAAAAGTAGAACTTAGGAGTTTACACGAACAAGAAAATCAACATGGAAGATGGAATTCTAAAAAAGGATAGAAAAAGAGAAATAGATAATACAAATTCAATTAGATAAACTGAAAAGGCAGTTGAAGGAAATGCAAGAGTAAAAGAAACAGCAAGAACAGTTAGAGACTATGGGCTCCTTTTACTAAGGTGCGCTAGCGGTTTTAGCGTGCGCTTAGTGCGAGCTACAATGCCACGCATGCTAAACGCTAACGCCTCCATAGAGCTTGCATTAGTATTTTTCGTTTAGCGTGCATTGGAGCAGAAGAATTCTTCGAAGTTCTTTTGTTCTAATTTATCTAAAGCCCAATGGCAAGCACTACGACAATTACAATTCAATACAATACGGTAATTATTGCAACTATCACTCTGTACCTGGAAGACTTTACTGCTTTCTAGTAAACATGCTCCCTAGTCTCATAACTGAGTCCAGCATGTCTTCCAATCTCTTCAGGGCCAACAGAGAAGGGCGACTAAGATGGTTAAGGGGCTGGAGGAGTTGCTGTATAGTGAAAGATTAGAGAAACTGGGCCTTTTCTCCCTCGAACAGAGGAGATTGAGAGGGGAAATGATCGAAACATTCAAGGTACTGAAGGGAATAGACTTAGTAGATAAGGACAGGTTGTTCACCCTCTCCAAGGCAGGGAGAACGAGAGGGCACTCTCTAAAATTGAAAGGGGATAGATTCCGTACAAATGTAAGGAAGTTCTTCTTTACCCAGAAAGTGGTAGAAAACTGGAACGCTCTTCCGAAGTCTGTCATAGGGGAAAACACCCTCCAGGGATTCAAAACAAAGTTAGACAAGTTCCTGCTGAACCGGAACGTACTCAGGTAGGGCTAGTCTCAGTTAGGGCACTGGTCTTTGACCAGAGGGCTGCCGCGTGAGTGGACTGCTAGGCAAGATGGACCACTGGTCTAACCCAGCAACGGCTGTTCTTATGTAACATGTACAATTTCCATACTCATAAAACAGACTAGGCATATTAAATCTCTGTGGCAACTTTTCTACTTCGTTTAATCACAGGAGAATTCAGTAGCATATCTCCTTTCGTCTCTAGGTACTGGTTTGTTTTCTGGAAAAACCAGAGCACAGAAGCATAGAAATAAAAGCTACAAATAAATACCAATAAAATCCTTAATAAGTCAACAAACACTTCCAAAACCATTGAAAAAAGGGGGTGGAAAAGTGGGTGCATCTTATGGAGCGAAGTCGACCCCCCCCCTCCTTTTTAAAAACATCGCCCGCCCTTTAAAAACATGGCCTGCCCGCCAGCTCTTCCTTTTAAAAACACCCCTGCCCTTCCTTCCTTCCTTTTAAAAGATCCCCGCCCCACAGTACCTTTTTAAACGCCCCCTAAGCCTGGTGGCCAGTGGTGTATGGGCTGGCAGGAGCATGCTTTCTGCGCTGCTGCCTGGGCCCGCCCCACTTTCTGAATGGCTGCATCAGTTCTCGCGGGACTCGCGAGAACTGACTGCAGCCATTCAGAAAGCTGTTAATTAGAATTTTGTATGTGCTTAGACTCCTGAGGCAGGTCCTACTGCCGAAACACGATTTGTGTTGAGTAATCAAAATATGAACTCGATAAAGGTTCTTGATTTGAACATCAACTCGTTGTCATAGAAACCTGATATATTCTCCATTTGAACAATACCCCATGCCTTTGGGCATTCTTTGCCATTGGTTCTCCATCTACTCCACTGTTGTTTACCCTTCATATGTAACCACATGGGGAATTTTTGCATTTTATACTTCATTCACTGCAGCAGTAGGGGGCCTCTCAATCTGGCCACCGGGTGTCACCATTCGGTAAGGATTCTGACTCCTTCCCCTCCCCCTGAGGCTTTGAACAGTGAACATCGCTTCCAAAGCATTTCCAGCTCCAGGTAACATGGAAAAGAGAAAGTCTGAGCTGGGAATCAATTTCAGATCTCTCCAGAAGGCAATGTACAAGATTGCTACTGAGTCATTGGCCTGGCCTACTTTATCCATGTTAATCAAAGTAAGCTCTTTTGCAACATCAGAAAAGATAAAATGAACTTTTATGGATTGAAGTTCAATAGTCTTAAGACTCCCCTTCACAGATTTTGATTTTCCTGTTTGAAGAATGAAAAAAGAATGCGAGGAATTATTCATTATGTCAACACGCTATGCAGGAGACCAGCCTTATGAGCGTCACTAGACTTGGAAGCACAATAGGGAACGTGGCGGGGTTTGCCCTGCTGAAGCTATCTAAATATTTACAGATACTACTGTAGGGAGATTTGATCAGCTACATTTTCAGAGCAATAACTCAAGCACCAACTGAGACCATTTAATACCTAGCATAGCTTCCATTGGGATATTCTATTTGAGGGGTGGTAAGAACATAAGAATTGCCATACTAGGACAGACCGAAAATCCATCAAGCCCAGTATCCTGTTTCCAACATTGGCCAACCCAGGTCCTAAGCACCTACCTAGATGATTTATAGATGCATTGATTTCATGAACCAAATCAAATGATCATCATTCTAAGGTCTGAGCATCTGTTCTCAAGTAACTGCTTCACCTTGTCCTCCAACTTCATCTCTAATTCTCCTTCTTTTCCTCGTTTCCTATATTCTATTTTCAGCTGAGTTAATGTAAAATAATGCCATCTTCGCCTTCGGTGGACATGTATTTTTGTCTTTCTAGCTTCATAAAATGCTTAGAATAAAAAGTCTATGTACAGTAAAGGTATCGTTTATGGCCATATATTAGAAGTGTCTTCATATGTGAATAGTGTCATTTAAATATGTATACTTATAAATAGTGATTTTTTTAAAAAAAACCACTATTTACCGGTATACTTTGAGATCCACAATATGCAGGGATTTCAAGGGTGTGTAGTAGAAACGTGGTTTGGATGTCCTTTGGGCAGGCCAAAAGTCTTCCTATGTATTCTCCATTGCACAAAGGGAAAACGTTTGCATGCAAAAAATAAAATAAACTGTCTTAGCTCAGAAGCATGTACAGATTTTTAAAATGTACTTGTTTGGTCTGGGGCTTTTAATGCATCTTTTCACCTCTCAGGTGAAAAGAGATTGGTTCAAGATAATTCCTTCCTGGAAGAACTATAGGAGGATTTTTTTGGGTACCAAGGTCTTGATTTCAATTATTTACAAACATCTGTGAAAATTAAGTCCTCAGATTCATGCTCATTGGGATCTTGAACTAGGAGTGAAATATTAAGATCAGGGGTAGATGCAAATGGAAGCAATCTTTGCAAACAGTACAGTGACAGCTAAAATTCAAGAAAATATATGTATATATTCCAACTTGGCTCCATTGTTTTTTTTTCCAGCTATTTTCTCCCTTTGCTAGGGATGGTGCTGGTGAGTGCTTGGAAGTTTCCTGGTGTCCCACTGCATCAGCAGTGGTTTGCCAAACTATGATATGGAAAAAAAGCTATTGGCTGAGCAGAAGTCTGTAGATTTAATGAGAAACAAACAACACAAACTGTGAGACCTGTTAGTGTGAGATGTTGGGGTTGGAATTGTTGGGACCTTAGTGTGATGTTGGGGTGGGGATTGGGAGAGGCTTTATTAGGGTAGATCTAATAGCTGGGGGGGGGGGAGTAGAACACAATTCAGTGGAAGTGTTTTGTATGTTATCTTGATGCTTTGATTCACTTTGTACTTGGCTAGTTGTTCTTAAGGAGTTTTCATTTTGTTAATTCCATCAGAAATGTGCTGATTTGGCTTTTTTTTTATCTTGCTGAATAACAAAGTTCTTCTATAGATTAAAAAAATTGTGGCATCTCCACTTAATTGGCAGCATTTTCATGTATAAAAGAATGCAATAAGGCAGGTACATGTGGAAATGGGAGCCACATACATTTGGACATTGTGAATTTGGTACTTTCATGTGGAAATGTGGAATGTGTACTCCTGCGGTATTTTAGAAAAGGCTCTGTTGGCTCAGCCTTTTCTAAAGTACTGCTAGAACTGAACATGTCAATCTGGACATCTGAAATCCAGTTTCTATATTCTGTGTGAAATGGAACTCCACATCTCCAAATCCACTTCCATTAAGAACATAAGAAGCGCCATCTCCGGATCAGACCTTCGGTCCATCAAGTCCGGCGATCCGCACATGCGGAGGCCCTGCCAGGTGTACACCTGGTGTAATTTTTAGTCACCCATATCCTTCTATGCCTCTCGTAAGGAGATGTGCATCTAGTTTGCTTTTGAATCCTAGGACGGTCGATTCTGCAATAACCTCCTCTGGGAGAGCATTCCAGGTGTCAACCACTCTGCATGAAGCAGAACTTCCTGATATTTGTCCTGAACTTGTCCCCCCTTAGCTTCATTCCGTGTCCTCTTGTCCGTGTCAAACTGGACAATGTAAATAATTTTTTCTGCTCTATTTTGTCGATTCCTTTCAGTATTTTGAAGATCTCGATCATATCCCCTCACAGTCTCCTTTTCTCAAGGGAGAACAATCCCAGTCTCTTAAGACGATCCTCGTATTCCAGTTTCTCCATACCATTTACTAGTTTTGTTGCTCTTCTCTGCACCCTCTCCAGCAGTTTTATATCCTTCTTTAGGTTGGGAGACCAATGTTGGACGCAGTATTCCAAGTGGGGTCTGACCATTGCTCTATAAAGCGGCATTATGACCCTCTCCGATCTACTCGTGATTCCATTCTTTATCATTCCCAACATCCTGTTTGCTTTCTTTGCCGCCACCGCACATTGCGCTGACGGTTTCAGGGTCCTATCTATCAGTACACCCAGGTCATTTTTCTTGTTCGCTCTTACCCAGAGTTGCACCTGACATTCTGTACTCGTATTCCTTATTTTTTCTGCCTAAATGCATTACTTTGCATTTCTCCACATTAAACTTCATCTGCCATTTCTCCACCCATTCCTCTAAATGACACAAGTCGCTCTGGAGTTCCTCGCTATCCTTCTGCGATCTGATCGCCCGGCATAGCTTTGTGTTGTCTGCAAACTTTATGATCTCACTGGATGTTCCTTCTTGATCATTGATATAAATATTAAATAAGATCAGCCCATGTACCGAGCCCTGGGGTACACCGCTAGTCACTTTCTCCCAATCGGAGAACTTCCCATTTATGCCTTCTCTATTTTCTGTTCTCCAGCCATTTGCCTATCCATCTTTGTATATCCCCCTCTATTCCATGGCTTTGTAGTTTCCTGAGAAGTCTTTTGTGTGGAACTTTGTCAAACGCTTTCTGGAAGTCTAAGTATATTATGTCTACCGGTTCTCCACTATCAATTTGTTCATTCACGGTCTCAAAAAATTGAAGTAAGTTCGTTAAACATGATTTCCCTTTCCTGAAGCCATGTTGACTGGCTTTCATCAGGTCGTGTGTATCCAAGTGCCGGACTATGCTATCTTTAATCAGTGCTTCAACCATCTTTCCAGGGACAGACGTAAGGCTCACAGGTCTGTAGTTGCTCGGTTCTCCTCTCGATCCTTTTTTGAAAATTGGCGTGACATTTGCTATCTTCCAGTCGTCCGATATCTGCCCAGTTTTAATTGTTAGGTTGGCAAGTTTTTGCAATAGCTCTCCGATTTCAACCTTCAATTCTTTTAGGACTCTCGGATGAATTCCATCCGGTCCAGGGGATTTGTCACTTAAGTTTGTCGATCTAGTAGTATATCTGATCCAGGTCCACTTCTATTGTGGTGAGGCTTTCTTCGATTACTCCTTTAAACACTTCCACTGCTTCTGGTATCGTTGTGGTGTCCTCCTTTGTAAATACGGACGTGAAGAAGGAATTTAGCCTGTCTGCAATCTTTTTGTCTTCCTTGAGGTACCCTTTTCTTCCCTGGTCGTCCAGCGGTCCCACCGCCCCATTTGCGGGCTTTTTTCCTTTTACATATCTAAAGAAGGGCTTGAAGTTTTTGGTCTCTTGCGCTATTTTCTCCTCATAGTCCTTTTTGGCATCCCTTACTGCCTTGTGACATTTCTTCTGATCATCTTTATGTTTGTTCCAAGCTTCGGTTGTTTTTGTGCGTTTCCATTTTTTAAAAGAGTCCTTCTTTTCTTTTATGGCTTCCTTCACCTGTCTGGTAAGCCATGCCGATTCTCCTTTGCCTTTAGTTCTCCTTTCTTTGGAAATCCATGGAATGTAGAGATTTTGTGCTTCCGTGATAGTATTTTTCAGTAGGGACCATGCCTGATCTACCGTTTCAATTTTGTCCATCTTTTTCTTGAGCTGTTGTTTTACCATGGCTCTCATGCGTTCGTATTTAGCCTTTTTAAAGTTTAAGGTCGTGGTTAAGATTTTAGTATGTTTTCCTATCCCGATGTCAAGTTTAAAGTTGATCATGTTGTGATCGCTCGTCCCCAACGGGACCGTGACTTCTACTTCTTTTGTCAGTCCCGTGAGGCCATTTAGGAAGAAGTCCAAGGTGGCGTTTCCTCTTGTCGGCTCTCTTACCATTTGTTCCAGGAAGCAATCCCCTAGCGCCTCCAGGAACTTGGCCCCCTTGCCACAGTTGGAGGTTCCCAGGTTCCAGTCTATCCCCGGGAAATTGAAGTCTCCCAAGATTATTACATTGCCTGTCTTGCATTCTTGTTTGAATTCCTCTATCATTTCTGAGTCTGTTTCCTCAGTCTGTCCTGGGGGTTGATAGTAAAGGCCAATTTTTGTGTCTGTGTCATTGCTATTAGGAATCTTGATCCAAGTTCAAGTTTCAAGTTTTATTAAATTTGATAAATCGCTTATTTCATACTAAGCGAGTAACAATTTAAAAAATATGTTATACACAACCTTAAGAGGGGGTAAGAAGCCTCTAACAGACAGTACAGACGAACTGTAGAACACAGGGAAGGAGCAAAGGTGGGTAAAAGTTACAAATCGCAGTTTCTCAAGAGAGAGGAAAACGAAAAACTAGTAGGGGAAAAAACGTTAGGATTGGGGTTAAAAAATTGTTCTAAAGAGTTGTTCTAAAAAATAAAAAAATTAAAAAAGGGACTCCAGCTTCTCTTTCCTATCCATCGTAACCACTTCAACAGATTCTACTCCCTCCTGAACATATAGGGCAATACCTCCACTTTTCTGCCCTACTTGATCTCTTCTGTATAGTTTGTATCCCTGTAGTACTGTGTCCCATTTGTTTTCTTCATTCCACCATGTTTCTGTTATGCCAATGATTTCCAGTTCATCGTGTCTTGCTATTGTCTCTAATTCACCCATTTTGTTTCCCAGACTTCTAGCATTCGTATACATACATTTGAGTTCTCTTTGTGTTACCTTCTTGGACTTTCTACACTTAGCTGTCTCTATTGTTTCTTTCACGGTATCCTTTTCTGCTCCTAAACTAAACTAAACTAAACTAAACCTTAAGTTTGTATACCACATCATCTCCACAAAAGTAGAGCTCGACACGATTTACAGGAATTAATATAGAAAGGAACTCCAATGGAAAGAGGAAGGGCTTAGTAAAAAGAAAGAAAGAGGGACTTAGTATAATGGAGAGGGAGGGAATAGTTACATTTTAGAGAAAAGCCAAGTTTTCAAATGTTTTCAGAAGCGTTGGAGGGAGGTCAAACTCCAAAGAGGGGCAGTAAAGCTGTTCCACAGCTCGGTGATCCTGAAGAGGAGGGATGTCCCTAGTTTTCCTGTATGGGATATGCCTTTTAAAGAGGGGAAGGATAGTTTGAATTTTTGAGTGGATCTGGTGGTTAGGATTCGAGGAGATCCAAGATAGTGGAAAAAGGGGAGAAAGGATAATAATAATAATAACAGTTTATATGCCGCAGGACCGTGAAGTTCTATGCGGTTTACAATGCTTAGAAATGTTACAGATTGAGTGAATAAACAGAGTTACAAATTGAATGAACAAAGTACAGATTTAGCGACAGGTGATTCTTGCGCTCGGTTGTTAAGGACTAAGATTGAATGGGTTGGTCTCCTAAGTATTTCAGGAATAGATGTGTTTTCAGACGTTTCCTGAATTCTCCATAGGTAGTAGGCACAAGCAATTGTTCAAGGTCTTTACCCCATAACGGTACTTGATGCTCTAACTGGTGGAGAAACGAAACGAAGTTCAGGTGTGAGCTTCGCTTGTATCTGTTGGCTGAGAAAGAGAAAAGGTCTGTTATGTATTTAGGGGCTAAGCCATAAAGTACCTTGAAGCAAAAACAACCAAACTTGAATTTCACACGTGCCTCCATTAGTAGCCAGTGTAGATCATATTGTGATCAAACTTCTTCAATCCACAAAGTAGTCTAACCGCTGTATTTTGAACCAGTTGCAATCGCCACATGTATTTCTGGGGGAGTGCTAAGTAGGCGATGTTACAATAATCGAGTTGACTCAGAATAAGGGATTGTACTAGAATTCGAAATGATGAGGCATCGAAGTAAGCTCTGATGGACTGAAGTTTCCAGAGGGTATAAAAGATTTTTCAGATCAAGGAGTCCACCTGGTCTTTCATGGTCAGGTTTTGGTCCAATGTTACACCCAATATCTTCATAGTGGGTTGAATTGGATAGCTGAAGTTGTTGATGCATATTGGTGCTTTAGTGTCGAGTGGGTATGGCGCTGCTATGAAAAATTTTGTTTTCTCTGAGTTTAGTTTTAGTCTGAATTCGGTCATCCATTGCTCCATTCAATTTAATACTTCTGTTGCTTTGGGGGTGACTTCCGAGACAGAGTTCGTGAATGGGATGATTATCGTGAAGTCGTCAGCATAGCTAAATAATTTTTTCCCCAGCTGGGATAGTTGTGCACCCAGCGAGGACATGTAAACATTGAAGAGCAAAGGGGATAGCGGTGATCCTTGTGGCATGCCAGATGGATTGCTCCATATATCTGAGAGATCGTGGTTAAAACGGACTTGGTATGTGCGTGATATAAGGAAACCTCGAAACCAGTTCAGTACTTCTCCTCTGATTCCGATTGCGTCTAGGCATTGTAACAGTTTTCCATGGTCTACCAAGTCAAATTGCATGATTAGGGCGTTGAGGACCTTACTGAACAAGTAGCACAAATTGTCCAGAATGGCCGCAATTACCGTTTCAGTGCTAAATAGAGGCCTAAAACCAGATTGAGTTTCGTGCAGGAGGGAGAATTGGTCAAGGTATTCCATAAGTTGGGTGTGTACCAGTCCTTCCATGATTTTTACCATAAATGGAATAGATGCTACAGGTCTATAGTTGGTTATTGATGTTGCTGGTTCTTTACAATTTTTTGGGATTGTGGTTATTATAATATGACCATTGTTGGTGAGGAAATTTCCATTATATAGGTTATTGGTTAGCTAATTCAATAAGGATAATTTAAAGCCTAATGGAGCTGCTTTCATAATTTCTGGGGGACATGAGTTCAAGGCACAGTATGAATTAGAGTATTTGTTATATAATTTGATGTAGTTGTTCCAATCTGAGTTGTGGAAGGAACTCCAGATCATATCCGCTGGTATTTCATTTCTTGGTATATCAATTGATTGATGTTCGTATGCAGGAATTGTCGAGTAGTTGTTTCTTAGGTTTTTGATTTTTGAGTCGAAGTGTTGTGCTAGTTTGTTTGCTGAGGGTAGTTTGGCATTATGCATGGGTTGAGTGTGGCGTGTGGTGTCGAATAGGTTTGTAACTATGTTGAACAGTTCATTTGTATTGGCTCCTTTTGAGCCAGTATTAGATGAGTTGATTTTGGACGAGTAAAATGTTTTACGTTTTTCTTTTTATCTGTTGTTTGTAGAGTTTTATGTTGGATCTCCAGATGTTTCGGTCTGACGCTTTTCCCGTTTTTTTCCAGATTCTCTCTAATCGTCTTACTGATTGTTTCATTGTTAGGAGTTCGACGTCAAACCATTGTTTGAACAGCTTTTGCTCTTTCGTATTGGAGCAATTTTATCTAAGATGGACGTGCTAGTTTTCATCCAGTGAGCATGGAAGTCAACTTCTTCTTCTTCTACTATCTTCGCTTGTAGATCATATTGTGACCAATATTCCTCTGGATTGATATGGCCCCTTGTGAAGTGATCTCTTTTTGTCCATGGGCGTGTCTTAGTTTTTAGCTGGGTCCAAATTAGATTGAAATAATATGTGAAATGGTCGGACCAGATATCATGACACCAGGTACCGTTTGAGAGAGAGATGGGAGGGTCTGTGTTTTCTTTTATGGATATCGCTACAATGTCTAGGTGATGGCCTTTTTCATGCGTTTGAGTGGGTGAAGGGAAATTGTAATTGAGTAGCGAAAGAAAGTTTTTAAAGTCTATCGCTTCTGGATTGTCTATTTCATCTAGATGCAGTTTATGTCTCCTGCGATTAGGTTATGTGATGAAGTGATTGAGTTGTGTAGGACGAATTTGCAGAAGTCCTCCCTAGCTTTTGGCCAGCTTTTCGGCGGAACATAAAAAAGTATACAAGAAAGGGAGTCTTCTAGTTCCTTATTGCTAATTTTGCAAGCTAATATTTCTAATTGATCGGTCATTTTGGAGTCCAGAAGTTCAACTACAAATCCTTCTTTGGCGACAATTGCTAATCCTCCCCCCTTCTCCCCCCCCCCTTCTTCCTTGCCGTGTAGAGACTTGAAGGCTATACAGGCGCATTTGTAGTGAACCCTAAGGATAACTGGAAGCCAGTGAAGCTTAGACAGAAGCGGGGAGACGTAGTCGAATTTGCTTTTTGCAAAGATTAGTTTAGCCGCGGTGTTCTGAATCCACTGAAGTCTGAGAAGGCTTTTCTTTGTTAGGCTTAAGTAGATGGAGTTGCAGTAATCCAGTCTGGAAAGAATAATGGATTGAACGAGGACAGCGAAGTGTTGTTGATGGAAGCAGGATCTTACTTTCCTTAACACGTGAAGATTGAAAAAGCATTCTGAAGAACCTCCACATAAGAAACCCAATCGCCCTGGTGTTACGTGCTGCCCACTGGCTACCGATTGATAAACAATGTATATTCAAAGTCCTAGTGATGGCCTCCAAGCTTCTGCTCTATGCCCCAAACTGACTGCTTCGCTCGCAAGAAGAAAGGCGATTAAGCACTCCCTCGGGATGCGTCCTCCGCCTTGAGAACACCCAGAAAAAATCTTACTCACACTACCTATCGCGCATCTGGAACAAACTACCTACCTGCAAAAGATCGTTAGAAGGTCTACTAAACTTCAGGAAGGCAATAAAAACTCACCTCTTCCCCTGACCCTCTGAGAGTACACCAACTCAAATAAAACAATAGCAATCAGGTCACAAATTTATCCAACAAATATTTTCAACAGTTTTCTAAAAGAATAGTAAGACTCGGCATGGGGGATAAGAGCACTCCACTGTGTTCATTGCACTAGCCTAAAATGCAAAAGTTTTTCCTAAAAATCTCTTGTAACAACATGATTTTGATGTTGGAAACGTGAACCAATAAGCTTTTTGTGCATGCTTGTTAGACTTATAAAATTCAAAATGAGAAAAGAGATAAGCTGGGGTCAGGCCAAATATAGTTTTAAAGCACATACAGCCACATTTAAATGCCAGACGTCCAAAGTCAGCAGTAAGAAAATGCCTATTTTCAAAAGGCAAACCACCATATGTCTAGAAATATATATTTTTTGAAAATCCTCTATCTAGATGTCCAGGCCATTGGGACGCCCAGACCGCCAGGACATCTATCTTCATACCACACTTTCAACCAAAATTATGTCCAAGTCCCAAATGTCCAGAACAAGACCATTTGGAAGAGGAAAGGACCAGTCCTGTAATGGGCTGGCCAATCAGACATGGCAACAGAGCAGTGGGGCACCATAGAGTGAACTGCTGTGAACTTCACATAAAGGGTACCAGATAAATATCTCACCAGAACTCCCTTATAGGCTATGGTAAGCCCCCCCAAACACACTATATCCACCTGTCTACAATCCCAATAGCTCTTATGGCTGCAGGAGGCATCTATATGGCAGTAGAGTAGGGTTTTGGGGGTTCACATTTTCCACCATAAATGTAGTAGTTAGAATGGCTTATGAGTCTGGGTCTTCCTCTTTATGGTTCACTAGCCCACCCACCAGGCTACTTAAGCCACCCGTGTGCGGCTCTACTAAGCTTCCTCAAACCAGATGCTGCTGTTTCAGAGACAGGTATGTACCTTTTTGTTCTCATTTTTGTGTGGTGGAAGGGAGTCAATTAGCTCTGGTTGGAGTGTGGAGGTGTTTTACCTTGAAGCATACAGTGGCCATCTAGTCAGTTTGGGCAACTTTGTGGCACTTAGACCCTTCTAAAACTGTCTAGTTCCAAATGCATAAGTTCTGTCCAGGATGTGTTACAAAATGTTTATCACTGCAAGACGTCCATGTCTAACCCTCCCTTGAGGCTGCCCAAAGCCCACCTCCATCACACCCATCTCATACTCTGAACCTACAGAAACTGGAACACCTTGCTAGACGTACAGAAAACCAATTTAGATTATTTTTTCAGTTCAAAAGCTTTATTGGGTTTATTAAGAAAATAAAAAGCATACAACAAGATCAATGGATGCATGATACACACTTGGATGTCCTGGTGATTAGGACGTCCAAGTGCTGATTTAGGATGCTTTTTGGACGTCCGTGTTTTTTGATTATGGACCCCTAAGACTTTATAAAGTCTGCTTGTCCATGCAGTAAAAATTTGCCTCACTCACCTCAATTTTTGGAAGATTAATCATGTTTTCCATTGCAAAGGAACTTAACGGATATCTGGCTGCTTTGGCTTGCTTTGCACATATAAGTGAAGCTTCATACAATTCTTTTCTTCACATATTGATCCATATGGCTTGTTGATTTCTAAGTATTTAGGAGAACTAACATAGTAGATGCATTATTTTAGCTATAGGGATGGAACACATAAACATGGCTGCTATTCGCCTCTTGGAAACATTGTGCCCTGTGATTAATGTAGCAAAGCTTGCTTTTCATCCCCCCTCCTCCCTACACCGCACAAAACCAAAATAAAACAAAAAACAGATCCTAGTATTAATCAAAAGAAATCATTTCCACAAAATGCTTCCATGACTGCTGTTGTTAACATGTGGTTTTACTAAATATCATCTGGGCAACACAGATTTAGCTACAGTACCTTTCATAAGTACAATAAGTTACTCTAGCTTGAAGGATAGGAAAATATTATCACTATGCACAGCTGGTGTAAACTTTGGCGTATTGTTTCCAGTCACTTTATCTGTGACAATAATAATAATCTAATAAGCACTATTTATTAGCAAAGGACTATATATTTCCTTCTGAATGCATGTATTTATTTGAATGTTTTTTTCTCCTGCCTTATCATTCTAGAGCTCAAGGTGCAGTACATTCAACTAGATATACATAACATAGTGTATTATTCAAAAGCAATAGTTACAATTCATTGCATCATTATCAGCACAACCCAGTATAAAACAAATAAGATCTCAGTTTACAAATCCCTACTGACCTTACTAGTAATAACCAGAGTAGTACAAATCTGCATTAACCACTACAGTTCATACAGAGCTGTAACAGGGCAACTCTATAACTTGGCATAAGCAGTTATGTGTGTCTTGCTTAAGTACATAGCTCCTTAAGAAACATGATGGCAGATAAAGGCCAAATGGCCCATCCAGTCTGTCCATCTGTGGCATCCACTATCTCCTTCTCTCCCTAGGAAATCCCATGTGCCTGTCCCAAGTTTTCTTTAATTCAGACTCAGTCTTTGTCTCCACCACTTCTACTGGGAGACTATTCAATACATCTTTCTGTAAAAAGGTATTTCTTTAGATTACCATATATACTGGAATATAAACTGATCCGAATATAAACCAAGGTGACCTTCCTCCCCCCCCCCCCCACTGAATGTTTTGGTCTTATATATTGTACTGTCCTGGTCCAAGACTCTTAGGCAGACTTCCTCTATAATAAAAAACTAAGTGCGCATGCGCTCTTAGGAGGCCGTGATTCCTGCCATCGTGCTGTGTGCTTCCGTGGCCGCATTCCATTTATGGCGCATGGGGTGGCTTGCAGTACATGTACGGGCTTGGGGCGGCTTGGGGCGCGTGCAGTGGATTGAACGGTGGTTTGTCTCAGCAATGGCAGGAGTTTGTCGTGCAGGTTCTGCTGCGAGGTGGCCCATGCTGGCAAGAAGTGGAGGGGGAGAGGGAAAGGGGGCTGCTTTGGGGGGAGGGGGGTGCTGGGGGGGCAGACAGCAATCATGCTTTGCTCTGGGAGGGGGCCACGGAGAGAAAGACAGGCATGGTGCAACAGAGAAATACAGGGACCTTATGAGGATTAGGACAGACATTTTGTCTTAGTAAAGTTCTTCTATTAAGTTAAATTTTGAAAAAGAGTTAAAATATGAAAAAATCAATAGCAGACTAGCAAAAGAGGTGAGCCACTTATAAATAATAGTCAGTATTCAAAATGAGCTATACCTATTTTGGGAGCATTCCAGGGGTGGAGTCAACATTTGACAGCAGACCTATTTTTATTTAGGTGGTTTGCCATAACCAGTTAAGTGCTCAGTATCACACTTATCCAGCTATGGTTTTTGCCAGTTCCATAAACCCATAAATTCAAGGCCAGAGTCTGAACATGGCCTGGCATTGAATTTCCAGATAGAACACCAGTGACAGTCAGCAAAACACTGAGCAGTGCTGGCTGAATATCTACCCCCCCAATTATTTTAAGAGCATAAAGATCAATATGAGCTGCTATTAAATTATGTTATTTGACTACTAACAGGTTCTATTTTAAAACAGGACCCATTTTATGCAATAACTCCTAGTTACTAATAGCTAGAGTTAACAGTACAATAATATGTCTTAACGGCAGCCCACATTGATAACTTCCTCCTTTAATATATCTCTGAATTCAAAAACAGTGACTTGTTTTGAGCCTTAGAAATACTTCATGGTTAATCTTATGATTGCTCAGAGAGATAAGCTTCCACAATCTGGAGTGCTGGATAAATATTAAGCATACTGTGCTATTTAAAGCTTAACAAAACCAAATATGGGTTTGGGAAAACTCCAGAAAGAGTTCTATGTGGGTGGCTTGTTTGCCTTGTTTCCGTTTTGCCAAAAAATAAAAAGTGCTATGCGATATACAGGAAGAAAGAAAAAGCTGACTCATTAAAACGGCAAAGTTGTTTCTGTGGAATAAGAAAATAAGATATTTCAGCTTTGTCTGATACTTGAACGTTTTCCTCACTTGATGTAAGGCACCGATCTTGTTTGGCAAAGACAGAATTATAATGAATGGCATTCTAGTCTAGAAATATGACATGAAACGAAATACAAAAAAGGCAGATAAGGACCAAGTAGCCCTGCCAGTATGTCTTGTCCTTCTGGTTTATACTGCTCAAAAGATGGACATATCCCAGTTGTCATTAATGCCGGTTTGATCACTTTTATCCAAATCATGTTTGTTGTCATCCCTCTTTGGCTATCTACCATTCTGGAGTATTCAAGTTGCCACAATTCAGTTAGCATCAATTTTCATCCCAAAGTTCTGCAGCTAATTTTTTAAGTTCAAAACTTTTATTAGTTTTAGAGAAAAACAAGTAACAGCCAATAATAAACATACAAAAACTGGGCTGTGAAATATCTCCTTCGACCCATCCCAGAGATAAAAGTAAATAGTAGAAGTAGATAAAATCATGCTTATTATATTACAAAAGACTTTCAACATACAGTCTAACAGGGAGCCATATATCATTAAAAACTGATATTTACCAGAATGTTCTGGTGCCATAGACTCATATTTGTAAACACAGTACACCGAGTTCCAACATAAATGAACATTCAAAAAGATCCAGTTTTTAAAAATACTATATTCTAAGGCTATTGCAATTATAATTATACACAATTTCCCATCAACTCATTCCCCTACCATCTATACCCTGGTAACTCCCTCCCTCTCCCACCTTTCTCAGCATCTTCACCAGAGAAGCAGCAATGCTTATCTTCCACCTGTGTCAGCCCTACAGTCTTCCTTCTGCTGCTGCAACACCTCACTGATGCCACTGAAGCTGAGGAGACAGTCCAGGCAGTGGATGTGTGTTGCTGTTACATCAGTGAAGATGCTGAGATAGTCCGGGAGTGGGGGTATGCTGGGCCATGGGTGGAGGGATAAATGCTGGATACAAGGACAGAGGAAAAGGAGAAAGATGCAGGACAAAGGAGGGAAGGTTTGGAAGGCCTACCCATCTTAACTGTGAGCCCACCTAAAATGACACAGATGGTCTGTCTACTGCTCTTTATTGCTACCAATGCCTAGATCCATGGTTGCCTAAAAAATGAATGAATGGGAGCTGGGGAAAAAACGAAGGGAGCAAAGGCCTGCTGGACGAAAGATGGAGCAGAGGTTCATAAAACCTGTGGTGGAGTACTGATGAACGAAGACTCATATGAGGGAAAAGCATCGAGATCCATAATGCAGAGAGGCACTGGAGATAAGTTGTGAGCTGGGGAAGGAAAGATGTTGGAGGTTCATATTGCAGAAGAAGCATTTCAAAGTTAATAACGATGGGAAGGAATTTAAGGCTCATAAGTGGGAAAAAGATGTTGGAGTTCCCTGATTGGTGAAGGAAAGAAAATGGAAGGCCAAAATGGTAGTAGGAAGTTGTTGGAAGTACATTTGATAATATAGAAAAAGCAGGAGGTAAAGTATTTTGGACATGCTCCAATGGGTGGTATTTGGAAGCAGAAGGATAATACATGCAGAAGGTCAGTATGTTTTGAGGTCTTTGAGGATGAATCCAGAGGTTCCAGGAAAAGTCTTCTGAGTATTCCAAAGAACATAAGACCATAAGAATCACCATACTGAGACAGACTGAAGGTCCATCAAGCCCAGCATCCTGTTTCCAACAGTGGCCAACCCAGGTCCCTAGTACCTAACTAGATCCCAAGTAGTAAAACAGATTTTATGCTGCTTATCCTAACAATAAGCAGTGAATTTCCCCAAGCCATCCCACTAATGACCTATAGACTTATCTGTTAGGAAATTATCCAAGTCTTTTTAAAACCCTGCTAAGCTAAGTGATTTCACCACATTCTCCGGAAATGAATTCCAGAGTTTAATTACACGTTGTGTAAAGAAATATTTTCTCTGGTTTGTGTTTTTTAAAGGGCTGCATGTCAGGCAGTGCACCATTGGCAGGCCCCACCAAAGGGCCCTTTGTGTGGTCCTTTCTGTGGACCAAGTAGGACCAAGCTAAAACTTCTGCCCAACTTCGCCCATAAGTAACAACAGTCCAGAAAGCTGTTTAATTGAGGACCAATGCATTGGTGAAAATCACTCTTCAAATCCACCTTCAAGTTTCAAGGCCCCAAAATTAGGAACTGCCTTCCGACCTGCTTACATCAGTCCTTCTCCTACCTTCATTTTAGGAAGGTGCTAAAAATGCACCTGTTTTCATTATAATCTTGCTATGATTCATAATATCTATGTTGCTAACCTTATTAATCTTATATAAGCCACAATGATTCCCAGTTGACATTTGCAGGGTATAAGAAACAATATGGTATGGTATGATAAATCTACTCTACTTCTGCTATATCTTTATTCAGATACATAGACCAGAACTGCACACAGTATTTGAGGTGAGGCTGTACCATAATGTAATACAGGGGGGGCATTATAACATTTTCATCTTTGTTTTCCATTCCTTTACTGATAATTCCTAGCATTCTACTTGCTTTCTTAGCAGCCGCCACACATTGAACGGAGGGTTTCAATGTATCCTCAACAATGACATCTTTTCCTGAGCAGCGACTCCTAACACAGAACACAGCATCACGTAGCTATAGTTTGAGTTCCTCTTTCCCACATGCATCACTTTGCACTTGCTCACATTAAACATCATCTGCCATTTTGACACCCAGTGTTCTAGTCTCACAAGGTCCTCTTGCAATTTTTCACAATCCTCATGCGATTTAACAACTTCAAGCAACTTTGTGTCATCAGCAAATGCAGTTATCTCACTAGTGATTCCCATCTCTAGATTATTGATAAATATGTTAAAAAACAGTGGTCCCAGCATAGACCCCTGGGGAACCCCACTATTTACTCTTCTTCATGGAGAATATTGACCATTTAAACCTACTCTCTGTATTCTGTCTTTCAACTAGTTCTTAATCCATAATAGGACATTACCTAATTTTCTCAGAAGTCTTTTGTGGTACTTTGTCTGTAGGTGGAATCTGAAAGGGATTCTCGGAATGAGAGAATGTAGGTTGCTCTTTGTTCTGTGCAAATGAATAGTTATGCTTTATAAGTGTAATTATATAGCAGTTAACTTAGGTGTACATATACAGTAAAAAGTACAAAACTGTGCCCCTTTTCTAATGATTGTGGAATTTGAAGAGACACATTTCTTCACTTTGCATCAAGTATGTCTGAAGCTATGTACGGCTTCCAACCAAGAAGGAGAGGGGAGCAGAACTTTTTCCACTGTTGTTTGGATCAAGAGGTGGGACATAGGAGAATATAAGAAAATGATATATCAGGAACTATATACCTTGTACCAGTGAAATATGTCCTTAGCATTTCCCTTGCATATCCAGGGTGCCATATGCTGTACATTGCCTCTCAGGAGAAAAGAAAAGGGAGAATCATGTCTCTCAATATCTGAGAGAGGAAAAGTTAGGTAGAAAGTAGAGTTCAATGGTATAAATGATAAATTCCTTGACCTGGAGTAGCCTGAAGGGTATGAAAGGCTCCCATATATCGGATATAATGGATATTACCATAAGAAAGTGTAGTTTTGCCAACTTATTACTTTTCATCAAGTTATGCATCTTAAAATCTACTCATTTAGAGCAGGGTTGACCAACATCAGTCCTCAAGGGCTGCAATCCAGTTGGGTTTTCAGGATTTCTCCAATGAATTTGCTTGCACTGCTTCCACTGTATGGAAATAGATCTCATGCATATTCATTAGGGAAACCCTGGAAACCCAACCTGGCGCGGGCCAAAGTTGGACCCCCCTGATTTAGAGTAACAAAGTTTGATGTGGATTAGTGTGTCTATTGTTTGACAATTGGAATGTCACAATAGCCCTATGGTCCTGAAGCAACACTCTCTCTCCCCTCCACCTACCAGAAAATCTGGGGTCGCCCCTGGTCTGCATCATGAGCCTTCAACTCCCGGGTATAGTTCCTTGTCCAGTAAGAATTTGGAAAGGGTACTATAGTTGAAGCAAATATAGCACTGCCATTTGTTTGGGGACGGAAGAAATAAAACAAGGAGCATAACATTAACCTTGCCTTTTTGGCTGATATGCCTGCTTACCCTCCACCATGTTTTTCCCCCTTCCCGTCCTATTCAATCTAAATATTGTAGTTCTGCCCAGTTATCTTTCGTACCAGTAAGTCATCGTTTGTCTGTGGGTATTCCTGTTGCTGTATTGAAAATAGTTTTTAGTGTATTTTTTTTATTTTTAATAATACTTTGTAAAACCACTTTCATATTTGATAAGGTGGTATATCAAATTTTGAATAAACCTGAAACCTAAACCTGAACATAACACAAAAATCTATTTCTAGACCACAAATACCAACGAGTTCTATGCAGTATACAAAAGATTAACTACAAAACATAATCTTAAGAATGAAAAACAGCTAAGGGCTACGAAACTTCAGAAATAAAACAAGTTTTAAGAGAGGAGGAATCTGAACGCTATCGGGCTTTTCTACAATCTTTGGTTAAAAGGAAATCTAAGACCTGGGTATTCCTGTCGGAACCCAGGTTGCAAGAAAATTTACCTGGCCCGATTGACGCGTTCGTCAAGCGAGGGCTCAAAGAACCGGCGGAGATGTCCTCGGCGGGAGGTGGAGGCGGGTCAGAAGGACCTCACACCTCATTTGAGGAGACCAGCTTATCACCGGAAGAGCGCAGAAACCCGGTTCAGGAACCCTCTCGTCCCATATCGTTTGATATGGAGAGTGAAGGGAGTTTAGCAACTGCCTCTGAGAGCTGTGAAGACGAGCAGGAGGAAGATTGAGCAGTGAGGAAGGTTTCAGCAGCTTCTGTTCCAACATCGCTGTTACAGGGAACCTTGGATATGGTAGAAGAGGTGCAGAAATCACTGCTGGGAAAATTACCTACAGGTACTGTGGAACTCAAAGATATGGAATTTAAATGTTCTTTGACCCCATTGCTTAAACCACCGGTTATTGATTTAAACTCAATTTGGGAAGCTATTTCCAATTTACAACTGTCCCTGGGAACATAAATGCAATTGTTAACAATCAATTGTTCTGGGATTCTTTCTGAGACATTAAAACTACAGCAAAGAGTGGACAAATTAGGGAAAAAAAGTGCTGGATCAAGAAAAAAAAGTCTGAGGTTTGAGGAGCACAAAATCAGCTCCTAATTAAGGAAAATGGGGATATTAACTTTAAGATTGAAGTGTTGGAGAATATAACGAGAAAACAGAATTTAAGATTAATTAATTTTCCTAAATTACACACAGTTACAGCAATAGACATGTTTAAACGATACCTTCTGGAGGTTCTGAAAGTCCTACAAAATTCTTTTCCGCCTATCTCAAAAATCTACTATATTTCCTTGGGAAAGAAGAAGTCTCCGGAAGATCAGCAAGAACCACAATTAGATTTACTGGACTTGACAAATATACTTGAAACATCAGAGTCAGAACAAAATTAGTGTGGCAACACTCTTTGTTCAATTAGTGCTTGATTCAGATAGAGAGTGGTTACTTAAAATGTTTTTTAAATATAAAGAAGTTACATTTCTAAATCAAAAAATTAGAATGTACCCAGATGTTTCTAGAATAACGCAAAAAAAAGAGGAAACAATTTTTGCTTTTGAGATCTCAGGTCTTAAAATTGGGTGCAACTTTTGTATTAAGATTCTCATGCAAGTGTTTGGTTAATTTTAAAGGAATTAGATATATTTTCTTTGAGTCCTCACAGTTATCTAGATTTATTGTAGACAATTCAGTGGTGATAGCGAGTACCCCTATCAATAGACAAGTGTAACGCTCGCAGTTGGGAATTTTGGGTCCAATTCAGGCTGTCTTTCTTTTTTTCCTTAGTTTACTTATGATGAAGTAACAATATCTGACTAATTGTAAACTCCTTCTCCATTTATTGTGGACTAATATATAGTAGAAACACATTATATTTCCCTTTGTATTGTATTAAGAAAATAAATCCTGTGATACTGCTATTTTCAATATGACTTGTGATCATAAAAAAGTTGAAATTCAGTAAAGAATAAAGAAACAAAAAAAAAAAAACCCCACAAGTTTTAAGTTGTCTCCTGAACTGTAAGTTAGAAGTAGACATAGATAAACAACCATTTAAAGTCCTGCCTGGAAAGAGAGGGTTCTTTCATGATATCTTTCAAGTCTACAACCCTTATCCGACAGAAAACTGAAGAAAGCTTTAGAACTGCGCGAGCAATGTTGAGCAGAATAACAAAACATTTGTCCTGTGCCACCATCAGGCAGCATCAGGCCAACCAGCATCAGGCTTGAGCTCTGTAGTTGAAGTTTTATAGGGGGAAGTTATCAATGTGAGTTAACCCCAGTTATTAATAACTAGCTCGCAATGCATAAAATGAGAGCCGTGCTAAACCAGCATGCGTTAGTGGTAAAATGGTAGCCCACATTGATCATTACACCCCTTAAATGAGAGTTCATGACATTGCTGCCTACCACCCCACTACAATAGCACTCTCCTCCTTATGCATAGTGTCAGGTATCAGTAGTGGCAGGAGAAGGCACCTTTCTAGCTGGTAAATCCTGGATCAACCTCTTATCAGGTGCACATCTCAACTCTTATCCTTCACTACGCCTTCCATCCATGCTTCTTCCACCATAGGTGTCCTGAAGCAGCATGAGGGAAGCTTAAAGGGCAGTTTTAGGGGCCTGTGGCAGCAGCAGTAACGGCACCAGACTGAGAAAGAGCACGGGGATTGGATCAGCATGCAATTGAACATTCTTTCCTGACATGCATGCTAGAAGTGAGGTCTGTTAGACTTAGGATACAGACGCCCACACTTGCATCCTGCTGCCTTTTTCTCGGGCTCAGGACTGGACCCCTTGTCTGCTTCATGTCACATGAAGTGGGGGGTGGGGGAGGGATGGGTAAGTGAGTGGAGGTCCATGATGGGAAAGCATCCGAGATGATGCTAGGATGGGGCGAAAGAGGGGGTAGAGTAGCGGCAGCAGGTAACAAGAAGAAGTCCCTGATGTAGCATTTTTTTCAAAGGACAAAACAAAAGCAAAAATCTCTGGGAAATCATGATGTGAGCAGTGGGCACCAGGCTCTGATGAGGATGTTAGTTTTGACACACATGCTAATTTGGAAATCTACTTGCTAACATGGCTCCGATTTGAAAAAAATAAAATCCTAGAGCTGTGTCATATTAAAAGCAGAGTGGAAAAGTTTTTGAAATGTTGTAATAAATGTGATCAACCTTTGAAATGAAAGTGCTGTGCCTCCATGTATATATGACAGAACTTGGCCAGGGATTTTTCCAAGCATTCGTATTAATGGGCAACAGAAAAAGCATCAAGATGAAAAAGATGCCTCTTGATAATTTTATGCTTGCAAAACTTATAGGGTGATGCTGGGAGGTTTCACACCTGTGGAACATGAACATTAGATTATTTTTTCTGCTGTGGGATTTTCTTAAAATATCAAATATAATTTTATTAAATCATTGAATTCATAATGAAATCTTGGGATCCAGGACTGTTTTTATAAGGGCTAGAGTGGGGAGTTATCAATATGGGTTCCCATCAAACCAGCTTTTGTGCGTTTTTCATGTGGATATCTTTATATTATAGAATGGGCAAAAAGGATAGACGTACACTTACTAGGGACCAAAACATTTAGATAGTTCATTCTCAAAAGAAAAAGATAGGCATCCTAATGTCCTGAGAATGGACCTTTTCTCTACTAGATTTCTGGATGTCTTTCCCAAGACATTCAAACTCAAACTAAGACATCCTATTGAAAATGCTCCTCCATGTCTCGTTGCATAAAATAGGACCGTGCTAAAATAGTGCAAGTTAATGGTAAAATAACATGTCTTAACGGTAGCCCATGTTGATACTTTTCCTGCTTAAGGAGTTTTAGTCTCTGGTAACCAGAACTCATATTGTGATGTCATAATGCCTCATTCCACCAATGCCTAAGAACCAACTTCATCAGTGATGTCACAATGGTTTGATTGTCCTGTACTTGGCTCACTTTTATTACACAGAGGAGTGATTTTGATTTCTAGAGACATTTTTTTTCTTTATTTAAGGGGAAGTTATCAATGTGGGGTACCATTAACATGTGCTATTTTACTGTTAACCACAGTTATTACAGTAGTAACTAGGTCTCATTGCATAAAATGGGAGCTGTAATAAAATAGCATGAATTAGTAGTAAAATAACATGTTTTAATGATAGCTCACAATGATAAATATGTTCCTTATTCATTAAGGGGGCAAGTTATAAATGTGGTCTATCATTGAAGAGTGTAATTATTTTCCAGCTGACTCATGCTAAACTAGCTTTTTGCTGGGGTTATTTTTCCAGCTATAACACAACTGGTGTTGCTCGTCACAAATTGCGTTATAGAATTTACATGGCAATGAGCTGCTTTACATATATTTGCATGTTTTGTAACTTATTATTATGACTTATCACTGCATTATAGTAATGTATGTTGCGTTACTGTTCTTTAATACATTGGGAATTAATGGGCTTCGGTGCCGTTGCCATGTGGCTTTGTAAAAAGGGGGAGGGGGACAGTTTGATAATTGTCCCCTAACACAAGTTATTTTACTGTTAACCCCAGTTATTAGCTACTAGATCTCATTGCATAAAATGGGACATGTGCTAAATTGTACAAGTTAGTGGTAAAATAATATGTCGTAATAGCAGACCACATTGATAACTCCCCCATTTAGTATGAGAACTTTCTGACTCTGGTAAATGGAACTGTGATGTCACAATGCCTCATTCCACCAATGCTTATGAGCTAATCTCATCAGTGATGTCACAATGGCTTGACTGTCCTATGCTTGGCCCACTTTTTTTATTTTTTAAATATGTTTATTGAAGAAGCAATGCAAAGAGGAGAGCATTCCAGCATACATGAAAAGGACCATAGCAACAAAGAAGCAACTGCATCACAGAACATCCTTTAACAAAACTAACAAGAGCAATCTAACCAAACACAAAATGGCAGTGTACCAAAAACACAGAAACCCCTCCCCCCACCACCACCGCGAGGCCAAAGGGTCCCCTGCCAGGATCTCCTACCAAGAAATCCCCTTGCACGCTCCAGTTTTTAATTTTTATAGAGCCAGAAAGGAAAAGAAAAGAAGGGAAAGAACCCCCCCCCAAAAAAAGCACAGCCCCCCACCCCATTGCCTCCCTCCCCTCTCACCTACTCCCCATACTCCTGGGACTCTGACTCCCGCCTAAAAGACCCACTTTTAACAGAGCAGTATTTTTGATTTTTAGAAACATTTCATTTTTTTCCCCTTTAATTAAGGGGGGAAGTTATCAATGTGGAGTACCATTAGGATGTGCTAGTTTACTGTTAACCCCAATTATTAGTAACCAGGGGCTCCTTTTACAAAGCTGTGCTACTGATTAGTGACACACTGCGTGTAAAGAATCTCACTCTATTCCCACAGGCTTCTTCACATTTAGCACAATCGGTAGCACAGCTTTGTAAAAGGAGCCCTAGATCTCATTGCATAAATAGGGGGGTGGGGGGTCTATGCTAAAATAGCCCGAGTAAATAGTAAAATGACACATCTTAATGGTAGCCCACATTGGGACATAAGCTTATTAAACCAAGCAGTGTTAGTTATGGTAGTGATCATAAGGATTTGTGATAAGGAATCATGAAAGTGATTTATTTGTGGAAGGTGTGGAGGAAATAGACCGCAATGCAGTTGATCCTATCTCTCTGCCTCATCTTTTCCAGTCACATCCTTTCATTTCCTACAGCTGACAGAAATATTTGCCCAGCAGATTGGGCCCCTTGCTTATCACATTTTCATACGGCACTCCTGCCCATGAAAGATTTCATTTTAGGTTTACTTTACACTACACTACGGTATGTTTACATTGTTACGGCTCCTGAACCAAAGTTGTGCAAGTCGCAAGGTGTGAAGCTATTGGACAAGCCAAGAAATGGTTGCAATAGGTTATGTATAAAAGGGGTGTAGGTTGCGACAAAAATCCTATGTGATGGGCTAAACCAGGGGTGGGCAACACCAGTCCTCGAGGGCCGAAATCTAGTCGGGTTTTCAGGATTTCCCCAATGAATATGCATGAGATCTGTTTGCATGCACTGCTTTCAATCCATATTCATTGGGGAAATCCTGAAAACCCGACTGGATTCTGGCCCTTGAGGACTGGAGTTGCCCACTCCTGGGCTAAACACTTATCCTGAATTCTGATTTAGGCTATCATAATCACATAGGAATATGCCGGAATGCTTTCTTTGATCCTGTCAGTGGCATTGCTACCTATATAGCACTGTAAAAGAAATATAAGGGACCTGGTAGTTTTTTAAGGTGGGATAATATGGCAAGAATCTTTGTCCCCATGATGCTTTTTCTATTGCCGGAAAGCACTCTGAGCCAAATACGGAAATGTGGTGAAAAGAGCACATATAGGAAATTACTAACAACACAATTGTTTCTAAATGCCTTTTTCTAGATATTGATTCTTTCTGATTGTTGATCTTTGAGCTACATAGGCCTCCTTTGATGTTGATTCTTCCATTCTTGATTCTCCGAGGGTTTGTCTATTTATGTTCATGAGTTGTTTTTTTATTTTTTTAAATTTATGTACATATTATTATGTAAACCATTTAGGTTTTAGATGGTATAGAAATTTTTTAAATAAAAATAAACAAGAATGAGCAATTTTTATTCTTGAACAGATCCCTGACCAGTTTGTCAAGCATTTGTGTTCTGTTATGGGCTCAGCAATTTCTTTCTTTCTATTTTATTTTTGTTATCTTAAATATCTTTACTTAAGAACATAAGCAGCCATATGGGGGGGGGGGGGGATAAAATATAATTAAGCAGTTGGAGCTATGTAAGGGGTCTTTTCAGATATAGGTGATAGCGGATAGTATGAGCGGTTCTATTTGCAGACTGGGGTTCATTAAACACTAGCAGTGTATATGATGTTTCCTTAAATTTGTCTTTTTTGTTAACTTAAATTAGAATTCATTTCAAAGGCTGATCATGTTTGTTGAGCTCTTGATTTTGGTTTCAACCTGCTGCAAAGAGCAGTAAGAAAAAAAATACGCAGGACACAAACTAAAGCAGAAACTGCAAAAGCAGGCGCCAAGATGCAGGAACAAAGAGGACAGGGGTAGTATGAGGAGAATGGGAAGGTGGGGGAGGAGCTTTCAGAGGCAGATGACACGCTGAAGGTCACCTATGTTAGAGGGTGAGAAGGAGAATTCTTGATACTGTGTTTGGGCTACAGAATGGGGTTTCTCAACAATGAAGAACAGGTTTGCAAGAGCTAAGAGTAGAGAGAAACAGTAGCATTGACTGATGCCAAGCCACTGACATGTAAACCCGGTAACAATATGGACAAGCAAAGTATATTTAAGAGGAAATAATTCAGGGAGGAGAAAGGTTTGCAGATTGTTATGCCATCTGTCCTATGACCCAACACTGGATAAGAGTAAAAGAATATCTTAATGCCACATTAATTGTTTCCCAAAGAATATCTTAATGCCACATTAATTGTTTCAGTAAACACTGGTTCTGAACTCCAGCTTTGGCATGGGATGGATCAATGTGAAAGTGAGAAGCACAAAGAGAGTGTGGCAACAGTGGTGTCGTGAGGGAAGGAGGTGCCCTCCCCCTCCCTTCCCCCATGTACCTCTTTAAATCTTCGTTGGCAGCGAGTAGCAGCTCTCCTTCTGAAACCACTTCCTGGTCCAGCATAGAGGTAACAGTGAGTCACATGTACCGTACTTTGTGATTCTGCATGTGTTCTTCAAATAACTCCCTATATACACATACCCAAGAAGCTGGATTCAGTAAATGATGCTCAAAATTTGACACACATCAAAAAAATTGATGCCGAATGATATTCTATAATGGGTGTTCTGGGATTGCCACCCTATAGAATCATGCACAGTGAATCTGTTCCCAGCTTTAGGTGCAAGGAGTTACACTAACTGAAACTTTAAGGGTAATTATTGGGGATTGGGATTTGTATACGTACTGCCTTTTTGTAGTTATACAACTACACTCTGGTCTGCTTCCTGCTACGGCCCACTTGAGAAGGTCCTGCTTTCGACTGCCTCTAGTAACAGCCATCATAGGAAAATTTGGTCTGGATTAACGACAGGCCGCTCCAGTGGCCAGCTTGCTGTTCTGACAAAACTATTTTTATTGAGTTTGTTTTAATTTTGTTTGATTATAATTCATACTAGTCTTTAAGCCCGTTACATTAACAGGTGCTAGAATAGATGTGTCTGTCTGTGTTTCTTTATCTCTCTCTCCTTGGCCGCTGTCTGTATCCTTCTATCTCCCCCTACCCCCCCCCGAGCAAAGCTGTCTGCCCCCAGCACCCACCTCCCCCCAAAATGTCTCTCCATGGCCCTCTTCTGTCTTCCCCCCGAGCAAAGCTGTCTGTCCCCAGCACACCTCCCCCCAAAGCAGCCCCCTTTCCCTATCTCTCCATGGCCCCTTCTGTCTCCCCCCAGCACACCCCTCCCCCCAAAGCAGCCCCCTTTCCCTCTCCCTGTCTCTTCATGGCCCCTTCTGTCTTCCCCCCAAGAGCAAAGCTGTTTGCCCCAAGCACACCCCTCCCCCCAAAGCAGCCCCCTTTCCCTCTCCCTCTGACTCTCTGGCCCCCTTTCTCTGTCTGTCTTTCTGTCCCTCTCCATGCCCCTGTGTCTTTCTTTCTTTCTTTCTGTCTACCTCCCTCCGCTGTCTCTGTCTGTCATTTTTCCCCATTTCCCTGTGCAGCAGCATTTCCATCCCACTTCCCTATGCAGCAGCAACAGCATTTCCCTCCTATCCCCCCTTTCCTGTGCAGAAGCAGTAGCAGCATTTTTCCCACCCCCCTTTCCCTTCTCTTCTCTTCTCTTCCCTGCTCCGTTCGGCCCCTCCCCCTTCTTTTACTGCCGTTGTCCTGCCATTGTCCTGCTCGATCTGGCCTGCTCCTGACCCTCCCACCGCCGACAAATCTCGGGGCTCCAGCCGCGTAGGCAGCACTTTAAACACACTGCTTCACGGCCTTCTACTGCCGATTTCCTCTGCTCCGTCTGTCTCCGATGATGTCATTAGAGACGTGGCAGAGGAAATCGGCAGAGAAGGGCACGAAGCAGCATGTTTATAGTGCTGTCTACGCCGCTGGAGCCGGGAGGTTTGTGGAGGGTCAACGGCCGGAGCGGAGCTGCTATCCACCATTGCTGCCACTGGTGCTGCCTAGTCCGCTGGAGCCGGGAGGTATATAGAGAGCACAGTCGCGGCATGCACCTCCAGCCCCTGCAAGCGCCGTGAGGTGTCAATTAGAATGTTGCCACCTCACGGCGCAGTGAGAGGCAGCGGTGAGTGAGGGCGGGCGGTGACGCGCCGAGGACAGGGAGAGAGAACAGTCGCGCGCCTTCAGCCCCCGCATTCGCCGTGAGGTTAGAATGTTGCCACAGAAGCACACCTCACGGCGCCAGGACTCATGAATTTTCGAGAGCGCATGCGCGTTCTAGCGTTTTATTATTATTGATACCGGTATTCATCTTGTTACTTACTATTTATTTTTTGAAATGTAACTTTAATTTTTATATTTCCTGGATACTTTGAGGCTCCCTGTAGTTATATTATAATGTTTTTCTCTGGGGGTTCTTCCTCCAATTTATAAGCAATGTTTTTCTCTCAGGCACTTTAGTTTAGACTGTGAGCCCGTCCGGGACAGAGAGGGTAGTTCAATGTGCATATTACATTATTAGCTTTGTAAACCGCTTAATATTTATGTGCTAGCCGCATATCAGAGTCAATAAATACAATTCACTCAAAGTGGTTTACATACAGGTACTACTTCAAGCATTTTCCCTATCTATCCCAGTGAGTTCACAATCTGTCTGGGGCAGTGGAGGATTAAGTGACTTGCCCAGGGTCACAAGGAGCAGCGTGGGGTTTGAATCCACAACCTCAGGGTGCAGAATCTGTAGCTCTAACCTCTACACCAGTGATTCCCAACCCTGTCCTGGAGGACCACTAGGCCAATCGGGTTTTCAGACTAGCCCTAATGAATATGCATGAGAGAGATTTGCAAATAATGGAAGTGACAGGCATGCAAATCTGCTCCATGCATATTCATTAGGGCTAGCCTGAAAATCCTATTTGCCTGATGGTCCTCCAGGACAGGGTTGGGAACCACTTTTCTACACCACACTCTCCTGGTATACTAGCTGTATGCAGATCTACACTATTCTGTAACATTGCACATAGTTTAAAGGAACGCTCCAGCTCCACCCATGCCCCTCTTATGGCCACACCTCCTTGGCAGATCCACCCAGAAACATGTAAGGCACCTATTCTATAAATGAACACATAATAATAATAACTTTATTTTTATATACCGCAATACCACAAACAGTTCAGAGCGGTTTACAGAGGAAGAGACTGTATACAGAAAGTGATAATACAAAAAACATTGGAAATTACATTAGCATGTTAAGATTAATCAAGTTTATCTGGGAGTGTTTTAAGAATACATCAAGGCAGAAGTGGGGGCAGAGAAATTTGTCAAGAGTATGTTTCTGTGCTGATCTGCCATTTCTGCTCCATTTCAGTGCCTTACATCTGTTAGAACGCTTTTCCACACAAAAATTCATCATGGAAGTAGCACCTGACATTCGGTGTCATATAGAGAATTCACCTGAACATGTATAAAAGTGTGTACTTTTATGTGGGGTCATTTTTACAAATGGCATTTTACGGGACTCATTTCACCCAAGGATTCTTCAGGGAATCAGTAAATAAAAATAGATGTGGAGGCTGGAACTAAACCAGCCCCCCATTGCAACACCAACAAGATGCCATTATATAGGGACTTATTGACATTATATAGGGACTTATTGGCAACTGCTGAGTCCGTAGGGTTATATATTTTTTGTGCTGATTATATAGGGTTACCATATGGCTCCAGAAAAAAGAAGACAGATTGAGACATCCGGGTTTTACTTCCATTGCTTTCAGTAGAAGTAAAATCCGGATGTCTCAATCTGTCGTCCTTTTTCTGGAGCCATATGGCAACCCTACCATTATATCTCATGTGGAGGTGCTGTACTTTCTTTAAACTTGAATTCACAACTCTCTCATCAGCCCTCTTCATTCAAATGCCACAAATGATGGCATCCCCCTTTTTTATGGAGCCATTTGGCAGCCCTAAAGAAGTCTGTCATAAGCTGAGCAAGGTGCAGCCTTGGTAGCAGTCACTGGGGAGTTCATCAAAATTTCTGGGCCAGCTATGTCTAATACCAGTTGTAGCAAGAGGCATATTTCACCTCAGACATATTTTATTTACCAACCAATCAGGCAATTACATTATGTTATGTTAGTGAAATAAGAAGAAAAACACCTCTTACAGTGGCTGTGACTCAGAGCAAGCAGACATGTTTGACGCACAATCTTGACATCATTGTGAGATCATTAATATGCACCTAGATGACAGATTGTCGCTAAAAAAAATGAGAACTACGTGTGTGCTGAGGTACCTGACTCTCCTGGGGATTTGAGCCTACTACCTTTGGAAGGTGCCTTTAAGCACTGAGCCATATCAGCTACCTTTCAGACCTGGGGCTTCCTGCCATTTGAGATGATTGTTTAGGAGATCATAGCCATCTCTGTAAAAATGAATTTCCCTCTGGCCCCTAAACATGACAGAGTGCAAATGTAAATGGCAAAGTCCTCTTGATAACTGTTGGATACTATGAAGCGATCCCATCCTACATGTTTTATCCTCTCCCTCCATTCTTCTTTCAATCTCCATTTTTTTTTTTTCTTCTCCTAATTATGTAACTTTACCCCTCCCTCCCCCTTTTACCATCATTCTCAAGTTCGTCCAGTTCATGTCCTTAATGTACACTTTTATTAACTCCTTTTATAAATATAATTTTCTATCTCTATTTTTTAACATTTTATGGTAAACCGGCTAGATACCAGTTGATGGTCGGTATATTAAAAGTTAATAAACTTGAAACTTATCCACAGCTCATACTCTCTTATGAGACCAAAAGGAGGTTGTGAAGGTACCAGGGGGTTTGCTGTGGATTTGAGCCCACTATGTTGGGAAGATATGCCTTTAACCACTGACAACAAAAAATGCTGTGGAGAGTTGATGTTCCTGATATGGACTTTATTGTAAAAGCATGTGATCCCATGGGAACTTCAGACCCAACACGGTCCATGTTTCAACAAGAATGTCTTCCTTATTATTTCTGGATCTGATACGATTGTATCACATACATACTCACATTTTATACACCCCCCAGTCACCTCATCACATTTATGAATGACATCACACGGACCTAATCTCATTTCACTTATTCACTACATATTGTTTTATTGCACATTACACTATACTATCTCATCATTACATCATTACCCATAGGACCCCTGAGGAAGACATTCTTGTCGAAACATGGACCGTGTTGGTGAAAAGGTTCAGGTCCCAATACTGCCTCACACACATACTCTGTCGTCTCTGGTATCGATGCATCGGGGGGGGGGGGGGGGTGCATCTCATTAGAAAGAAAAGAACACACAAGCAGACTATTTGCATGGCCAAAGAGATGTCCCACTTTATTCAGTACAACACATATTTATATTCCCCCCTTTGTACATGCTCAGTCACAAGCTAATTATGGGTGTAGTTTCTGAGGAAAGATAAGTTTTATTTCTCAGGAAAACAGGGAGGGGGGAGGGAAATGCCACAGCCAGTACAAATAGTCATAGTTACAGATAACAAAAAGAGAAAATGTTTTTTTGTGATTTCTTGTGTAGCAAAATAAGCTTATAAAGAATATACCCCTACAATATACCCCTACAGTTGGGTCCAAAGTTCCCAAGGGATTGGGTCCTACATGTTTTTATGTGGATTATCAAATTGATTTTTACAACACATTCCATATCAGGAACATCAACTCTCCATAGCATTTTTTATTGTTGGACTTTTATTCTGTGGGGACATGAGGGTCAATTTTTTTCTTTCCTTTAACCACTGAACCACATCAGCTGCCTTTTAGGTAGGGATTCCTGCCATGTGAGATGGTACCTTAGGAGATCATAGCTATCTGGACCCTGGAAACGACAGAGTGCAAATGTAAATGCCAAGTCCTCTCTTTATGAGACCAAAAGGAGGCTGTGAAGGTATTTTTAATTATTGTTAACCGAGTCAAACTCCTTTCTTGGTGATAACCTGGTCTACAAATCCAAGTTTAAGTTTTGTTTAGTACCATGAGGGTTTCCAGTGGATATGAAACCACCAAGGCTCTTTCTGAACATTTATGTTGTGGTTTGGGATGACCTGAAGGTGTTGGGGTGATATAGCATCAGAGACATTTGCTGCCTGGACCCTGGATCAGGTTTTCAGGAGACTCCTAAGGAATCATCTCACCTGGCTGTAGGTTCAAATCCACAGGAAATTGATAGATGGTCAGGTACTCCAAAACACATTTTCATTTTTTTAAATGACAATTTGCCATCTAGGTGCATATTGATGATGTCACAATGATGTCAAGAACGTGCATCAAACATGTCCACTTGCTCTGAGCCACAGCCGCTGTGAGTAGGGTTTATCTTCTAATTTTCTTATCCTTTGGGAATGAGGTTTAGTATGCAATATATTTTTTTTCATATGCTTTGCTTGAGTAATGCATTATTAAACATCTTTTTCCATTATTAACAAAGAAAAGTACTCGTTACCCCCCCCCCCCCCAAACACAACTAAACACATACACCTATATCTGAACGCCTCTAGCACCCATGAATAAGGTTACCATATAACTCCTGAAAAAAGAAGATGGATTGGGACATCCAGGTTTTACTTCCATTGCTTTCAATGGAAGTAAAAACCAGGATGTCTCAATCTGTTCTCTTTTTTTCTGGAACCATATGGTAACCTTACTCGTAAAGCAGGGGTGTCAAATGTCGGTCCTCAAGGGCCGCAATCCAGTCGGGTTTTCAGGATTTCCCCAATGAATATGTATGAGATCTATTTGCATGCACTGCTTTCATGCCTAATAATAATAATAATAATAATAACTTTATTCTTCTATACCGCTATAGTCGTGAGACTTCTAGGCAGTTCATACCGAAGAGAGCTGGACAGTCAGCGAGTTACAATATGTAGAAATCCGGGATACAGTATTTAGAAAACTTACAAAAAAGCACATAGAATCTTACACGCCTAATAAGGAACACTTTAAAGTAGACTTGGTTTTGCAACACCTACATTATAGGTGATAATATAGACATCATAGAACACTGAGTGCCATGCAATTCTGCAAATGGATGCCTATATTGAGACCACACCTATGCCTATCCCATTAGGCACATTTTTTTCTGATGTGCGTCTATGAAATTATAAACGCCTTTTCTGAGAATTATGCACAGCCTTTGGATGCCTAACTTCTAATTATTGCTTGTTAAAGTTATTAATAGTGCTTATTATTCAATCTATTGGACGCCTACGTATATGGATGTCTAAATTATAGATGCCTAACTTTAGGTGCCCTTTACAGAATTTGCCCCAAATTGTTTTGTCAACAATTTAAAACATTTGTATTTATGAGGGTTTAAAAAAAAAAAAAATTATCGAATGTTAATTTTACAGAATTTTGAAAGATTGTGACACCCCAGAAATGTCTAGTCTATGTATTTTGTGAATTCTGCAATAAGCTGAATAGTTCAATAATCATGGTTTAAAAGTATTCATATCATATCATTTTTTAAATCATATGTTGCCCATTTGGAGCACTTTGGAGTAGATATCCAGTGCTATTTAGCAGGCTGGGAATGGCTCCTGGCTGGCTAAAAGCTTTAAACTGGCTAACCACCAATAGCAGCTATCTCCCACTGAATGTCCTGGTCAGTGGCTTAGCCGGTCACTGGCTATGTCATAGGATCCCAGGAAGGAGATCTAATGGTCAGTCAGAACCTAGACCATTAATATTTCACCTGTTTCGTTTCCAGCATGCTATAGAAATTTTAAGAGTGGCAAAAGAGACCAAAAATCTGACTTACCAAGATTCAAAGATATTTGTTCCGGATTTTGTGAGTGCAACAGTGAATATACGCAAATAATTCTTATAATTGAGACAACCATTAAAGGAGATCAGGGCAAAATATGGGCTTTATTATCCTGCATTCATGAGGGTAACTTATAAAAGATAAATTCTTTCAGTTTGAAGACCCTGAGAAGTTGAAGGAGTTTCTGTCTCAACAAGAGACACCGATGAACTGAGCTGATGATCCTGACAGTTGTGGAGGGCACAGTAGAGGAGAGTGTATGGACCTTGGAGTGAATCGAGCCTTTATTTATTGTTTTTCTTTTGAATTTTGGTGAAGTAAGGCTGAATTTTGGTGATTTGGATAATTTATTTTATTAATATTAATTGACATAACTGCTTTGGATTTCCAACTGTCACAGTACCACGTGAACATTATTTTTTTTTTTAATTTGAATACGCCTCGGATTGGAGAGAATTCGACCTTTCTTCCCCTTTCAGTGAGTGGTTGGTCAGCATGCGGACAGGTCCTGCCCACTATGTTAATGGAGTTTCTCAATTCGGAAGTACACTGTTGGGCATCAGAATAGTAGCAGCAGTCTTCCAGTCTGGCTGCTCCACCTTAGTGAGAGCCTCTCCTGTCTAATGGTAATCAGTCAGCCTGCCTCCGCCGCTGCCCTCTCTGAGTAGCCCATATGTCAGTGGTTGGCTTTGACATCAGTCTCCAGAACTGCTATGTTCGTGGGCTTGAAGGGAGAAGTTAAGATAGGTGGGCCGGAAGTGCTGGAACATGCCCAGGATCAGATGAGCTCAGAGCAACGGCGCTGCATGTGTTGGGGTCACGGCTACTAATTTTGGAGGTGCTGTATATGATTTGGGGAAACACTGACAGCAGATAGGTCTATGGTTAGGTGTTTCCGAACAGCTTGGATCAGAAGTGCAGCAAGCATGGCGCTGAGATGTGTTCACCGGCTGAATCTTTTGGTTTCTACTTCCCTCTTGGTAATGGCGCGGCCTAGTCTTAGGTTCATAATGGGGAACATTGCACCTTTCTTGTTTGCCCACAGGCAATGTGAAGCCCAGAAAAATAGTACTGACAAGATCTCTTGCCACTAAAAAAGTAAAGGTAAAGGTTACGCCCAGACTAAAATGAATATCAACACAAGCTTAGTAGAGGACATAATAAGTTTGGGAGAGATTTAAAAAGGAGATGCAAGTGATGATAGAAAGTCTGAAGGAGGATTTCAGCGAGAATCTTATTATAAGATCCTCACCAGGAGCTCTTTACAGTGTAACTGTGACCATGAAAGATGGAAAGTTTCCTCTGAATTAGCTTGGACAGATTTCTGTGAAATCACATCAGCTGCTTATTGTAAACATAGCCGATTTTCTAAAGAGTACAGCTGCAGCTCTGAAGGCTTTGCAAGAAAGTCGAATGAACCCTGAAGTTGACGGGACAGTAATTTGTGTGCAAATTCCTAAAGTAACAAGGAGTGCAGGGAAAATATGGCAAAACTGGCAAAGTAACTGACAAACAAGGGGAAAGATTCCCTCTGAAAAATTCAAAGCAGTGCCATGGCGGAAGTCAAAAAATCAAAAAGCATGAGACAGGTATTATTTGAGAGGGTGCTGCATCCCCCATTCCAACCTCTCAGCCTGGGCCGGAGGCATCGAGACCATTGCCAACGAGTACAGTGACCACAGCACATCATCAAGCATCTCATTAGGATTCAAGAATCATCTATAATAATACATAATTTGATGTTGTATTTGTTATATTTGATGATGTTTGCATCAATAAAAACTGTTTGAATCTAGGATTCAAGAATCATGTATGTAACAAAGAACAAGAATGCGGTGAAAGGACTTGTTGGGAACAGATGGAAGATGTGAACAGGAACATTGACAGACTGGTATCTGTATAGCAGAAATAATTTGAGTGGAGTAAGGGTTTATATATATTGCAAACCGTTGCATTCAAATTAAAGTTTTTTAGGGTATTAACATATTCACTTTAGGAATTTTAAAGTAATTTATTTTACAGACTAATTTAATCCTAACACCTAATCTTATATTTATTTCCTGATATATGTTTTTAAAATTTCAGGTTTCAGGTCTCATTGATGTAATTTTGTTGATATATATATAATAACTTAATAGAGGGAGTTTTTGATTGATTTGGGGCAATATAAAGGGCACTCAATGGTTATATTAGTTAAATATATTTGTTTTAAGTAATTTCACTAATTTAATGAATTTCCACATATATAGGAAATGTACTTTATTTTATTATTATATGCTATTATTTATTTGTTCACTTCTTATGAGTATTTATTTATTTATTCAGGTATTTATGAAATATTTTAGACTATAGGGGTTGATTAATTTTAATTTTATAAGGGGAAGTAATTCATTTTGTTGCCTGGGGGAGGGTTCTGGCTGCTAGTCTAAATGTTTGTCTTCAAGAAATCATATGATACAGGGGATAGGGAATTGAGGGGGGGGGAGAACAGGAGTTTTTTAATAAGGGGTTTAGGACGTGTATTGAGCAAAGGGTATTTGGGGGAAAAAAAGGATCTTTTATACTATTATGGGTTTTCTTCTTTGAAATTTTGCAAAGAATTTTAAAATGTTTTCTTTAAATGTCAATGGCCTCAATCATCCTGTTAAGAGGAAAAAAAACACTCAATTTTTTAAAGCAGCAAGATGAGGATATATTATGATACAGGAAACTTATTTGTCTGCTGGGGAATTGATGAAGTTGGAAGGGGGGTGGGTCAAGCAGTGTTTTGTTGCGCCGGCTATGGGAAAGAAAGCGGGGGTGGCTATTTTAGTGCATAGGAAATGTTTAGCTGTATTTAATTTTATTTCTACAGATCCTTCAAGAAGGTGGGTTCAGGTGAATATGACCTTGGGAAAACATGTTGTGACGCTATTTAATATCTATGCCCCTAATTCAAATGAAGCAGAATTTTTCAAAACTCTTCAACAGGTACTTCTGCCACTAGCTGCTTTTAATGTAGTGGTAGCTGGGGACTTCAATGGTGTTATGGATCCATTGCTGGATAAATAACCCAGTAAGCTTTTGAAATCAATGGGCTTGGATAATTTAGTTAAATCCTGTGGATTAAAAGATATCAGGCGGATTCTCCATTGTAATGCTCGGGAGTTTTCCTTTTGCTCCCATGTTCATAAATCATTTTCAAGAATAGATTATGTATTTGTATCAGACCAATTAGTTCAACAGATTATCAAAGCTGGCATAGACCCAGTTGTTTTATCAGATCATTCTGGAGTTTGGATTGAATTAAAATTTGAGGAACAAGATTCTTATAGACCTGTTTGGAGATTCAATAATGTATTGCTTGCAGATTCAAACTTTATTGAGGAATTTCAATTAAAAATGAATGAATATTTTCAAATTAATGCCTCAGAGGAAATCTCTTTAGAAACAATATGGGATGCTTTCAAAGCTACCATGAGGAGGCAAATAATCTCATATTCGGCATATGTTAGGAAACAACTTCAAATAGAATAGTCTAATTTGGAACAAAATATTAAGGTGTTAGAGTCCCAATTGGCCTTGAAATGGGAACAAACTACTTTACAGACCCTCTTAAAAGCTAAATATAAATACAATGAAATTTCCTCTCAAATGGCTAGGAAAGAGTTGTTTTCTCAACAGGCTCTGTATTATGGAAACTTGAATAAAGCGGGAAGAGTATTAGCTAATTACCTTAAAGCTAAAAAAAAAAGTAAAAATTGTGGCTATCACAGATGAGAATGGGGAAACTCATTCTCAAATTAGAAATATCTTAAAACAATTCTTGAAATATTATAAAACTTTATATTCTTCTGAGCTTTATTCATAAGAACATAAGAACTGCCATCTGGATCTTCGGTCCATCAAGTCTGGCGATCTGCACACACGGAGGCCCAGCCAGGGAGCCCAGCCAGTTCAAATAAAGAACTTAAGGGTTTAGAGTTCTTGAAGTTAATTAAGGGGCCTAAAATTCCCGAGCATATAAAAGGAACTTTTGACTCGCCTTTATCAATGGAAGAACTACAAGCAGCGTTGAAGTCCCTTAGAGTTGGATCCGCTCCAGGTGGTGATGGGTTCACTGTAGAGTTTTACAAATCATATCAAATTACCCTATTACCTCATCTATTAAATTTATATCAGGTTCAACTGCCTAAGGGCTCCTTTTACGAAGGTGTGCTAGCATTTTTAGCGCACGCACCAGATTAGCGTGCGCTATAGCGCGCGCTAGCTGAAAAACTACCGCCTGCTCAAGAGGAGGCAGTAGCGGCTAGTGCATGTGGCATTTTAGCATGCGCTATTCCATGCAATAAGGCCCTAACACGACTCCGTTAAAGGAGCCCTAAAGGTTGCATTACAGGTACTATGGTATATTCTTTAATTATAGTTCTGCTGAAACCAAATAAAGATCCTACATTGGTTTCAAATTACAGGCCTATTTCTTTGATTAATGTAGATGAAAATCTTCTGGCTAAGTTATTGGCTTTACGCTTGGCTAAGGCTCTCCCTTATATTATTGGTATGCACCAAACGGGGTTCATTGCTCAAAGACATTCTTCAAACACCACCAGACTGGCTTTCCACATGTTAAATTTAACAAAAGCCATGGAAAATTTGGCCCTCTGTATCCTTGGATGCAGAGAAGGCCTTTGATCGTGTGGAGTGGACTGTCATGTATCAAGCAATGGATTGGTTTAGTATTGGTTCCAGATTTATACAAATGATTCAAACCTTGTATAGTTCCCCTTCTGCCAGATTATATATTAATAATACTTTTTCATAACGTTTTTGTCTGGAGAGGGGAGTTAGACAAGGATGTCCGTTATCTCCTTTGCTTTTTGACATTGTACTGGAACTCAGTAGCGTACCAAGGGGGGGGCTGGAGGGGCGGTCCGCCCCGGATGCCAGCCCTGAAGGGGTGCTCCCGGCCTTGCCGTTCAGTCCCCCCACACCCCCGAAGGACCGCTCGCCCCACTGACCTTCCTGCACCACCTGTGAAGCAGCAAGCAGCAGGATCGCGAGGTCAGCTATCCCTGAGCTGCTTGGGCGCTGCTTCCTGCGCCGCAGTCCCGCCCCTCCTCTGACGTCAGAGGAGGGGCGGGAACGCGGCGCAGGAAGCAGCGCCTAAGCAGCGCAGGGATAGCTGACATCGCGATCCTGCTGCGGCTGCTTCATAGGTGGTGCAGGAAGGTCAGTGGGGCGAGCGGTCCTTCGGGGGTGGTGGTGGTGGTGGGGACTGAACGGCAAGGCCGGGAGCATAGGTAGTGCTGCTTCATAGGTGGTGCGGGGAGGCCAGGGGGGCGAGCGGTCCTTCGGGGTGGGGTGGGTGGGCAGGCAGGCAGGCAGGCATTCAAGGGGGAGGGGGGTGACAGGCAGGCAGGCCTTCAAGAGGGGGATAGGCCTTCGGGGGGGGGGTGCAGACCTTCAAGGGGGGGCAGGCAGGCCTTCAAGGGGGGACAGGCCTACAAGGGGGTGGGACAGGCCTTCAGGGGGGGTGCAGGCCTTCAAGGGGGGGACAGGCAGGCAGGCCTTCAAGGGGGGACAGGCCTACAAGGGGGGGGGGACCGGCCTACAAGGGGGTGGGACAGGCCTTCAAGGGGGGGACAGGCCTTCAGGAGGGTGCAGGCCTTCGGGGGGGTGCAGACCTTCAAGGGGGGGGACAGGCCTTCAAGGGGGGGACAGGCAGGCAGGTCTTCAAGGTGGGGGGACAGGCCTACAAGGGGGAGGGACAGGCCTTCAAGGGGGGGGACAGGCCTACAAGGGGGTGGGACAGGCCTACAAGGGGGTGGGACAGGCCTTCAAGGGGGGTACAGGCCTTCAAGGGGGGACAGGCAGACCTTTAAGGGGGGACAGGCCTTTGGGGGGGACCCTGGTTTAGAAGTACACGGAGGGAAGGGGGTGTTCAAAGAGACGTGCATATGCCAAACTTTGGGGGGGGGGGGATGAAGAAATAATGGGTCTGAAAATAGAGGAGAGGGAGAGAAATGATGGACCATGGGATTTAGGGAGGGAAGGAACTGAAAGGGAGAGAAATTGGACACAAGGGATGGTGTGGAGGAGGGATAGAGATATAGAAACATAGAAGATGACAGCAGAAAAGGGCTACAGCCCATCAAGTCTGCCCACTCTGCTTACCCACCCCCTGTCTATGCCCTAATGACCCAATTTCCTTATCTTGACCCTCGTAGGGATCCCACATGGGTATCCCATTTATTCTTAAAGTCTGGCACACTGTCTGCCTCGATCAGACAGTGTGCTAGACTTTAAGAATAAATGGGATACTGGATAGGAGGGTAATTGGATACTGGAGGGTAATTGGATAATAAATGAGATACTGGATAGGAGGGTAATTGGAAAAAGATAGGGAGAGATGGTGGACTCTGGGGTGGTGGGGAAGGAGGGAGAGATACCGGATGAAAGGGTAGTTAAGAAAAGGTGGATCTGTGGAGGGAGATGAAAAAAGGAAAGATACCAGATACCAGACTTCCTGGGGAGGGAAGGGAAATGGAAAGGGAGGACAGAGTTGGCAGATGGATGGTTAGCACGCAGAAAGAAGAAAGAAGGAGACCCTGGCAAGCAAGTTATCAGAAGAAAACCAGAGCCTTGGACCAACAAGATTTGAAATATAACCAGACAACAAAAGGTAGAAAAATTAATTTTATTTTCTGTTTTGTGATTATAATATGTCAGATTTGAAATGTGTATCCTGACAGAGCTGGTGTTGGACTGCAAACGTGAGCTAGGATTTAACAGAGAGAGGAAAAGTCCTTTTTGTTTCTTTATTTTATTTACACCACAGCGCCAGTGTGGTTAGGAGAAGCCAAAGGGGGTGAAAAAGCTATAAAACCCACCAGGAGTTTTGAAAAAAATCACCCAACTGGGCAGGAAAATCGAATTGAAAAACCAATTCAATAGGGCTGAATCAAATCGAAATTTTTTTTCCTGAATCTGGCAGCATTAGTTTGCGCTACTGTCTTAGACTTTAGGACCTGGGATTGGGGAGAGATGGCATCCTCAGTACTTTATAATACAAGTGAAACGAGGATTTGGTCAGACTTTTGAAGGGTCTGCAGAAAAAAAATATTGTATAGGCCGGGGACATGAAACAGCAGGAAATGGGAACTTTTCTTCCTTCTATTTTTGTGAATGGAAAGGCTGAGGATGCCAGAGAGTTCAGTTAAATATGTGCTTTATAAGAAAATATAATAATGTGTTTTATAAAGTTTATAGCATAGCTGGCCTACCCAGTGAGGTGTTTCTAGTGGTGGTGGTGGCAGCGTGTCAATGTGTTGAGAGGAAGAGGTGGTCTGGGAAATTCTGCTGAGCAAACTCCGGGCCCATTTCCACCCCCCAGTTAGTCCACTCCACTCAACTGGTTCACACACTGAGTGGGTCTTTGGGTGTTGTGTTGGGATCTCTTCCAATGGTTTATCAGTATCTCCTTCTGGTCCAAGGAAGGAAACTTTGTTATCCTTAGCATTGACCTACAGAATATGTTTGTAACAGCGCTGCTTGTGTGGCATTAGGCTATGTAGTGATCGAAAGAAAAAAACAGACCTTTGCACATTTTTGCACTATATGGTGGATGTATGAGGAGATTCACATTTCCTGCACAGCTAAGTCCATGTGAAGTTACCTTGTGCTGTATTTGACATCTAGCAAGGTCTCTGTTTGAAAGGAAAGATCTAAACTTAAAAATGAAGTGGCCAGAAGTTAAGGTAAAAGCAGATAGTGTAGCTGGTTTTAAGAAAGATTTGGACAAATTCCTGGAGGAAAAGTCCATAATCTGTTATTAAGACATGGGGGAAGTGTCTGCTTGCCCTGGATCGGTAGCATGGAATGTTGCTACTCTTTGGGTTTTGACCAGGTATTAGTATCCTGGATTGGCTACCATGAGAATGGGCTACTGGGCATGATGGACCATTGGTCTGACCCAGTTAGGCTATTCTTATGTTATGTTCTCATCCGTAGGGGCCTTTGTTTTCACTTCTTATTTTAATGTATTTTTTTTCTGGGAACTTATCAGTGTTTTTTTATAATGGGAACAAAAATGGAAGAGAATTAATGTGTGTGGGATGAGGGGGTAACTAATTTCTTCAGCTAAATAATTCAATCCACTTCAAACAGACATAGGAGAACTCACGCACCATTCACACACCCTCCAACCAAAAACGTCAAAAGGAAAAAAACTGTTCGACAACCTCCTAGCCATTCGAGCTGCAACACTCAACCCCCAACTCTACAACCAATTGACATCGACCACAGACTGCAAAACCTTCAAAAAGAAATAAAAACCCTTCTATTCAAAAAACACATAAAACCGAACTAACACAATCAGAACTGTCCCAAGCATCACCTGCAACTACTCCATATGTACTTCTGATGTCATGACAATTCAGACATAATTTATGTTATGTTATGTTATGTTATGTTTGGAATATAAGAAAATTTTCACTGCCTGTTTCTATTCTGACCATTTATTCCGTTTCATGGTCATTACAAAAGATATTTTTTTACATGGGGGGGTGTCAAAAAATGATGGGCCCCGGGTGCCACATACCCTAGGTACGCCACTGCTGGAACCCTTGCTATTGGCTATTCAACAGGCAAAAGAGACACAGGGTATTCCTTAGGCAGGTTGGGAATATAAAGTATCTGCGTATGCAGATGATATTTTGCTTCATTTGAGGAATCCTGAAACTTCCATCCCTGGATTTGATTGACCGATTTGGCAAATTTTCTGGCTATAAAATAAATTGGAGTAAATCAGAGGTTCTTCCACTAAATGTACATTGTCCAAAAGGATTATTTGATACATTCCCTTTTCTTTGGAAGGAAGAGGGTATAAAGTATTTAGGTATTTGGATACAGAAAACACTGGAAGAGACAATGAAAGTAAATGAAAATCTTTATTGCTGAAGGTTATAGAAATGTGTGAGCGATGGAACCCTTTACATCTGTCTTGGTGGGGGAGAGTTCAAACAGTTAAGATGATGATTTTACCTGTGGTTTGCTACCAAATGGGTATGTTGCCAGTGTTTTTTCAGGGGTCCTTTTACAAGAAGTTAAATAGTATTCTTACTAAATTTATTTGGCTGGGTAAAACTGCAAGAATTGCTTTTGTATCTTTACAAAAACCAATTGCGGCGTTGGGGTAAATTTTCCCAATTTTTATAGCTACCGTCAGGCCTATATGCTGCGCCTGGGTATGCATTGGATCCTCCCCGAGCTCATGGAAAATCTTCCAGACTGGTTAAGGCTGGAATGGCAACTCCTGTCTCCATTGAGATTGTATCACATGTTAAGTATCAAGTTACCTAGGATGTATAAGGACAACTGAATTTTATTAGATACTTGGCAGACATTAAAATTTATTAATAATTTAACACCTATTCCAATTCATAAATCCACCTGTCAGTCCCTTTGGCTGAACTCCAAGATTCAAATTGGCGGGTTTAAGATCCTCTGGAAGCACTGGATGCAGGCGGGCATACGTATTCTGGTTGATGTAATATCAGAGGGAAAGCTGCTTGACTTTTCACAACTGCAACAAACATTTGGTATTGCTAAGTCTCAAAATTATAAGTGGTAGCAGTTGAAGCAAGCCGTTCAGAAGGGGTTCCCTGATTGGCGAAATCTTAAAAATCAGTATAGTTTGCCGATCCTATGCTTCCAGACAGATTTCCTAGGGCATCAGGTCGCCCAGTGGTACAAATTAATATCTGAATTTTTGAATAAGAAACCAAAGACTGGTCTTCGTGACATTTGGAGCATTGAGATAAAGCAGCAGATTTCTGCGTCTCAATGGCCACAAATTTGGACTTGGAGGATGAGATGTACAGCATCTACATCTATGAGACAAACATGGGGCTCCTTATACTAAGGTGCGCTAGCGTTTTTAGTGCACGCAGGATTTTAGTGCGCGCTAAACCCACGCTACGTGCGCACTAAACCCATGCTATGTGGGAATCTTTATGCCACATTTTAAAAAATGGAACGTATGATTGCCACACAGTAGGGACATTATAGGAAATTTAAGGTTGTTTGGGAGCCATTGACAAGATTCTGTAAGGAATGATTGTTGATTTTGTCCTTTGAAAATACACGTCCAGGGTGGGGGAAATACTTTTAATTTGAGTACAATTGTTGGATATGTAGAAGGGGGGGGGGGTGATACATGTATTTGTCATGAAATATAAGTTGATAGAATTTAAGTGCTGTTGAAGTGTAAAATGTCTGTATAATATGTTGCACTTATTTTTAGCTTTAAAATGAAAAAAGATTTATAAAAAAAACCAAACAAATATATTTTGTGTTGCTTATCTTAGGAATAAGCAGTGGATTTCCCCAAGCCATCTCAATAATAGCCTGTGGACTCTTTTAGGAAATTATCCAAAACTTTTTTCAACCCTGCTAAGCTAAACCAATGCTGGTGGCTAGATAAGGCCATAGCATTGAATTTTTGGGTTCACCACAGACCGTGGTCTGAATTTCAGGCCCTTTGACTTTGTCAGTAATATCGTTAGGTTGGTGCCCTTTCAAAGAAAGCCACTTCCCCTGATAACTCGAAGAAGAAAGGCTTCATGTTGTCACTGTGCCATGTATAAAAAACCCAGTTTGAACATGCATGCTATATGCAATACACAAAGATGCACTAAGATTTTACAGATATTTATTTATTGAATCGATTTATAACCTTCCTGTCTAACATGGGTAATGTAATTGGGTGGGTGGTTAGTGGTGGGGAGATCCCGAGAGTGGCTGTGGAATGTAGAATGGGTGTGTGAGGAGGGGAGGAGTAACTACAGCATTTGTGGGGATTCAAGACAAAGTTAGACAAGTTCCTGCTGAACCGGAGCGTACGCAGGTAGGGCTGGTCTCGGTTAGGGCACTGGTCTTTGAGCGGACTGCTGGGCACGATGGACCACTGGTCTGACCCAGCAACGGCAATTCTTATGTTCCTTTATGTTTCTTCACCTCTTGTCTTCCCTCTCTCATGCCTTGCCTACACACTTTTTTATCTCATTCAAGCCCCCTTAGCTTCTCACCTCTCAGGCTGGGGATCACCCACCTACTAAAAGTTGACCTGGAGGGCATTTGGTAATTGGGATTGTGCAATAGCCTCAAACACTACATTCTCAGCCACTTGCAGGGCTGGTCACCCAATGCAATCGTTTCCCTGAGGCTCTGTATTATCACCCTCACTGTTCCCTACTGCTTACAGTTGGATAATGATTCCGAAAATCACCCCATTTTGTTCTTGGTGACCTGTCACCTCACTGGAGAAAGAGTCTGGGAATGAGGTTGTGAATCCAGTTTCCTCTTTCCTGCAACATTTCTGCCAGTAGGAAAAAGTCCCTAGCGTCGCCCCCCCCCCCCAGCTGAAAAGGATAGTGTTTCTGCAAATGATGATGCATGACATTTAATGATGGTCCATTAGCTGTCCTTCATTAATAGGTTTCCAATTGTAGATCCTCAAGCACTTTAAGATACTCCCAGATCTCTAATGCTTCATGGGACGTCCTCTCTACTTCCTGTACCCTGTACTTCCTGTTCTTGATCTTGGCAGTATTGCTCCTACATACACAGGCATGGAGAGGGTGGGAGGCACCCGGGGCAGGGGCGGCCACCCTCACCCTTTTCTCTGCCCCCTCCTGCCACACAAACACCCCTTCCCTTCCCCCATATCTGTTTAGCTTCCTTGGCATGAGCATCTGCAACTTGCTGCCGGCGTTGGCTCTCCCTCTGATGCCACTTCCTAGTCATGGGGCCCAGAAGTATCATCAGAGGGGAGTGCTGAGGTTGGCACAAGCAGCAGGTTTAGGCTGTGCCGGCAAAGATCAGAGGTACAGTGTGTGTGGGGGGGGGGGATGGGAGTGAAGGGGGGAGTGAAGGGGTGGGGGGAGTAGTAGCAGCACCTCCAACAACAGGTGAGAGCTCTCCACATTCTCCCCACTAGTTAATAAGACTTCAGCCTGAGAGGAAATAACTACCTCTCATAAAATGAAGATGCCCATAGCACCAGTTCTGAAAGATGGTGTGCCCAGATCTGGTTCAAAGAGATATAGCTAAAGTTTCCCCTTCTTCTTGGCCATGCAGAGAGAGAGAGAGAAAGAGAGAGAGAGAGAGAGAGAGAGATCTTCACATACTGCATTCTGCATCCACTGTCTTGAATGTTCTTATGTTCTGGTATATTGAAAATCAGAGAAGTTTGTCACCCCTCATTCCTAGTCTTGCGAAAACACTGCATATAAGCAATATTTGGTTAATCTGATTATTGTATAACCAAGTAAAAAATAATTTATTAATCTGTAGAAATTAACCAGATCTGTGTGATTGTTCTTCCTATTAATCTAGATGATAGCGACACCTTGTGGCCACTGTTAGTATTTCAGCCTAACAAACACTAGCAATATACAGTACTTGCAGACTGTGTGTGTATCATGTGCTATGGCATTTAAGTACCAGCTGGCATTTCCAGGCAGGTGATCAAGGCTACAGAGCAGAGGAACTGACCTGTGTGACTGGGAGGATGTATAGCATTGGCAGGGGCTAAACAAGCCAGATAAAATGCAAACACTGGATATGCTATCTTCTGGCTTGCAAGGGCTAATGGAAGTTTCTGTGGTGGCTGGCTTGGCCTATGTGCGCCAGAGGAGGGACCAAACTGGAGATAAATCAGTTTGCAGACTCAGAGGCAAAAGAGAGAAAGGGGAACAATGCTGGAGTTGGGCCATGGAAAGAGTGATGGCATCAAGCTGAGAAGGGGGATGACATGCTGGTGTATGTAAGGGGGAGGGGGAGAGGAGGTAGAATATTGGAATCAAGGAGGGGATAGTGCTAGAGTTTGAGTGAGGAGGGCAGAAAGACAGAGTCTTTTTTAGCTAGAAATTATACCCCTTCCCCCCGTTCAAATTCTCTCTACGCAGCATGGACCAGCTTTCATTCCAGTGGCAGCAATAAGGGGAGCGAGGGAGGAAAACTCAACCACAGAAAGGAAGAAAGTGGAATGAACAGGTAGACAATAGTGGATAAGGATGCCATAAAGCAGGAATGTGGTGTAGCAGGATTAAGAGAAACCTCTGAATCTACAGAAGGATTCTTTGTTCAATGCAGTCAGAAGACAGTGCAACACGAGCACGGGGTAGGTAAGCATAGCACGCCTTTCTACTCCTGCATCAGAGCAAATTATTCCTTATTCTCCCCCTAGATTATTGTGATCATTCAGTCAAAATCTTCTGGCGGGAAGTGGTTGAAGGAGTAATGCAGCGGAACTACTGGCTGCTGAATTTTTGTACCGGCGAGAAGTGCGTTCTTTGTGTATAAATACTCTGGGTTGTTTGGCAAGCTTTACACTAGAGCAGGGGTAGGCAATTCCGGTCCTCGAGAGCTGGAGTCAGGTCAAGTTTTCAGGATATCCACAATGAATATGTATGAGATGGATTTGCATGCACTGCCTCCTTGAGATGCAAATCTATCTCATGCATATTTATTGTGGATATCTTGAAAACCTGACCTGGCTGTTGAGGACGGGAATTGCCTACCCCTGCTCTAGTGTAAAGCTTACCAAACAACCCTGCACTAGAGAGAAGCTTGCTGCCTGTTTTTCTTCTTTAGTTTTGCCTCTGATGCAGCCCTCAGGCGAAACGTGGTCATGTCAGATGCATTTTACACTAAATTGAACATAAGAATAGCCTTACTGAGTCAGACTAAATGGTCCATCAAGCCCAGTAGCCCGTTCTCACGGTGGCCAATCCAGGTCACTAGTACCAGGCCAAAATTCAAGGAGTAGCAATATTCCATGCTACTGATCCAGGGCAAGCAGGGGCTTCCCCTATATCTTTCTCAATAACAGACTATGGACTTCTCCTCAAGGAATTTGTCCAAACCTTTCTTAAAACCAGCTATGCTATCCGCTCTTACCACAACCTCTGGCAACGCGTTCCAGAGCTTAACTATTCTCTGAGTGAAAAAAATATTTCCTCCTATTGGTTTTAAAAATATTTCCCTGTAACTTCATCGAGTGTCCCCCTAGTCTTTATAATTTTTGACAGAGTAAAAAACTGATACACTTGTACTCCACTCAGGATTTTGTAGACCTCAATCATATCTCCCCTCAGCCTTCTCTTTTCCAAGCTGAAGAGCCCTAATCTTTTTAATCTTTTCTCATACGAGAGGAGTTCCATCCCCTTTATCATCTTGGGAGAAAAAATGCTCACGCAACATGAAAACAAATGAATGCAAAAAAGGAAAGTGTAGCACAAGTCCGCAATAATTGTTTCAAAAACACAAGGAAAAGGACTTCAAACACCCAGATACCACCAACAGATCAATATCTTTAATGGGGTATCATCATTAGTCCAAAAACCTTGTTGTTATTTTAATGTTTCTTAACCATTTTTCCTTCAAGTGAATTTGTAACGGTGTGTGAAAATCCATCTCCATAATCAGCAATTGGAAAAGATAAAGTCACTTAGGATCCCTTCAGACCCCGCACCAAGGCCACTTTCTTTTTAAGGTCGTGTGGTTGGCATCTGCGAGGTCCGTGGAATCCTTGGTTACAGGTCCGTCAGGTATAAACTGAAATTACAAACCTCAATGGTCAAAAACGAGGTAAGCCGATTTTTAAGGGCGTGTGGTTAAGATCCGCAAGGCCCATGGCATCCACGAGGTCCATGTTTTACCCAGTGCCCAACAGTAGAAAAGAGATCTTTACTAGAGAGTGCATGCACTTGTATATGCTTTTGTGTATTTGGTGAGGAGAGTCTTTTATATATATATATATATATATATATATATATATATATATATATATATATATATATATATATATATAAAAAGCTTCCCTTTCGGGGGTGGGGGGGTTAATCTTTATTGATTTTCAAGTATTAATAGTGAAATACACATATATCTGAATGTATAACAAATCAAGAATAGCACATTTAACTTACAGATATTCAAAGTAATCATTTTCCCCCACCCCTTTACTTAATCAATGATATAAATACACTTAGTCTTCCAATAACCCACTCTTATTTAAAGTGTTAATACATTCCCACTCCCCTCCCGCCCACCCTGGATGTGTAAGGAAATCAAACTGAAATTAAAGAGAAATGACAACTAAGCTTCCCTTTGAAAATCTGGGCTGCAGTGGAGAGATTCATTGGTACCTGTGTACATACAACGTAGAGGGAAGTTTCAACCCAAGGAATTTACCCTGTTGACTATTAAATTTCAAGGGCAAATTCCTTGAACACTGTTCTAATACTGCCTCCACTCTGCCTATATCCTTTCAGAAGCTTAAAAAAAAAACACCTAAATATTTTATTTTGTTTTTCCCCCTTGTGAACCTTTGTCACTTGTAAAACTTTGTAAATTTATATCTTGTACACATTGCTCTTAAATCTCACTCCTTTGAGCAGTCTACCCTTGGAAACTCTGGCCGAGCTCCTTTTGGGGAGATGACATAGCATATAAATCCGAGATTTAGATTAGATTAGATTGTACCAGAGACAATGGAGAGTAAAAATGACTTGTCCAGCTTCCCTGATTCGCAGCCCACTGCTGCAGAGTAGCCAAGTTACTCAGCTCCAGAAGGGAGAATTTTTGGTCAGTCCTCCATTGCCCCAAGTAGAGGGTTACCATTAGAGAACTGCACTGGAACGGGGTCAACGGGAATCCCATGGGGATCCTGTGGGGTTCCACCTGGGTTTATGGGGATCCCATGGGGTTCCCCCCTGGGTCCATAGGGATCCTGAAGGGATGGAGGCACCTCAAGGGTTTCCCATGTGTTACCTCTGAAGCACCTCCTTCTTCCTGCCTTCCAGCCACACCCACCCCTCCACAAAGCCAAATGCAGTGATCCCAGCATGTTGCCAAAGCTGACCCGGAAGCTTTCCCTCCGACATCAGAGCTGACATCAAAGGGAAGACTTCCGGATCAACCACATTCAGTGTGCAGGAACAGCCAGTCATGACTAAGGTGACCAAACGTCCTGTTTTGAACGGGACAGTCCCGTTTTTGGATCCCCTGTCCCGTTGTCCCCACACACAGCTTCGGTATGCCACAATGCCCTGTTTTTAGGGACAGCATCCCGAATCTGTGTGCGGGGACAACAGGACAGGTGATCACTTCCTGTCCCTCCCTGCCACACCAAAAACAAAAAAGCCTCCCTCCAGGCCCGATTTAAACCTGCCTCCAGGTCCGCCGCCGCTGCTCCTATGCTTACCTCCCTGCCGCTAATCGTGCCCAGAAGCCTTCTTCCCGACATCAATTCTGATGTCGGAGAGGACGTTCTGGGCCAGCCAGGCAGCAATTGGCTGGCCCGGAAAGTCCTCTCCGACGTCAGAATTGACGTCGGGAAGAAGGCTTCTGGGCGCGATTAGCGGCAGTGAAGTAAGCAGAGGAGCAGCGGCGGCGGACCGGGGGAAGGTTTAAATCGGGACTGGAGGGAGGCTTTTTTTTTTCCCGTGATAGGGAGGGAAGGAGATAGGCAGGCAAGTTGGCTGGCTTTGGCGCGGCAGAGAGGTAGGCAGGCTGGCTCTGGGGGAGGTAGGCAGGCAGGCAGGCTAGCTTTGAAGGAGGTAGACAGGCAGGCTTTTTGGGAGGGGGTGGGACAAAGGCTGGAAGGCAGTGAGGGGGACATAGGAAGGAAGGAGGAAAGAAGGAGAGAAAGGGGGGGGGGGTTGTAAGTAGAAGAAAGACTAGAGAGATAAAGGCCTGGACCAAAGGGGAAAGACAAGAGGCAGAAGCAGGACTTTGGGAGGTGCAGACAGAGGGGAGAGACCCTGAGGAAGAGCAGAGAAAGCTAAGATCATAACAGAGGAGGGAGAGAGAGGGAGACCTGGAACAAAGGTACAAAGGAGAACTGACACTGGATCTGGGGGCACTAAGGACATAGGAAGAGGCACTAAGGACATAGGAAGGAGGCACTGGGGGCACTAAGGACATAGGAAGGAAGGAGGGAGGGAATAGAAATGGACAATTGTTGGGCCTGAGTACAGAAAGAAATGAAAGAAAAGATGCACAGTCAGAAGGAAACGCAACCAGAGACTCATGGAATCACCAGACATCAAAGGTAGGAAAAATGATTTTATTTTCAATTTAGTGATCAAAATGTGTCAATTTTGAGAATTTATATCTGCTGTCTATATTTTGCACTATATTTGTCTATTTTTCTATAATTACTGAGGTGACATCTTTGAAAACCCCCCAAATATAAATGATAATTAACATTTTCTCTGCATATAGGGTGCTTTGTGGGTTTTTTTTAATTTTATGGTTACCATTATGAAATAATAAGATATTGTGTGTACATGAAAAATAAATGGAAGAAATTGGGGATGGGGCTAGGGCAGGGCTAGGGCGGTATTGGGGGTGGAGCTAGGGTGGGATAGGGGGCGGGACTGAATATTAATAGATGTCCCGTTTTGATGAAAAAAAATAAATGGTCACGTTAGTCATGACCTTACAAAGAAGCAAGTGCAGCTGAAGGCAAGAAGAAGGAGGCCCACCTGGACAGCCCTGGTACACAACCGCGGGAGGAGAACATGAACTTGGCCACAGAAGGGAGGGAGTGAGTGAGCATGTTGAAATGTAAGGGAGAGAGGATATTTGAATGTGGGACAAGGGAAGGAATGTGTTGGAACATGTGAGGTGCACGAACTTGGGACAAAGGCTGGAAGGAGGGAGGGGGCATGAACTCAGGAAACAGAAGGGAGAGAGGAAGGGGCATGAACTTGGAACATAGGAGGGAAAGAAATGCTGAGGTGGGGGAAGGAATAGAAAGGGAGAATTGTAAGTGTGTGAATGATAGGGACAGAGAGAGAGTGCACATGGGGAAAGAAAAAAAAGAAGAATTGTTGAGCATAGGGAGGGAGAGAGGAGGGGTAGAGATACATGGGGAAGAGAAAGATGAGAGGGAGACATGTTGGATATGGTGGTGGAGAGGGAACAGTGGGACAGATTCAAAGGGATGCAAGAGGGAGGAATGTTGGTCATAGTGGGAGAGGGAATGGAGGAAGAGATGTGGCATGATCCTGGAGAGGGATGATAGAAGGAAAAATGTTGGGCATGGGGGCTGGTGGGCAGGGGCAAAAGATGCTGCACATGGTCCGAGGGATGAGAGAGGGAGAAATGTTGGATGTGGCAGTAGAAGGGGGGGGGGACAGATGCACCCTGGCTCCCTCTTTCCCTCTCTCTCTTTCCCCATGGGGAGGGAATGAGAGAAAGAGAGATGGCGGATAGTGAGAGAAAGAGGGAGACATTGCACAAGGGAGTGGAGGAGAGAGGAAGAAATTCTGTGCAGGAGTTGGGAGGGGAAAAAGAGGGAGAATGATCCAGGATAGAAGGGAGTGAGGATGCTTTACAATGGGAGGGAGGGAAGAGAGAAATGCTGGACCATGGTAGGAGGAATCAATGGACAGTAACCGCTTATAGAAGAATTTGTAGAGGACAGGAGAATAGAAAAAAGAGAAACTGGAACCAACTTGATGAAAAAATAAATCTCCAGACAACAAAGGAATTCATTGACTGAAATATATTAGCTTTGGGAAATGTATATAGCAGATGCCTTTATATTGTGTTCAGCAGAAAAGGAAATGCATTTCTGGTTTTATTTCTCCAGTGTTGAAGTACTTGCTGACACCCGCTGTGGCTTGTGGGGATCCCCAAGCATTACCAGCTGAGGACCTCCTTCAAAGGCAAACAGAACTTCCCTCTATCAAGCATAGCAGTTGTTGGCAGCATCCCTGAGCCACTGAGGTGCCAGCATCTGCGACTCAGGGATGCTGCAGCTGCTGCCTGCCAAGCTTGGTAAAAGGGACCCCTGGCCACCTTTATAGGAAGTCCTCAATGGGAAGGGGTAAAACGCGGACCTCACGGACCTGACGGACCTCGCAGATCTAAACCCGTACGGCCTTAAAAATGTGAGGTCCGTGTCGGTCCGTGTCCATGGCGCTTGTAGTTTCTGTCGCTGACAGACCTTGATGAGATTTTTGCACTGACGGATCCGTCTCAGCATAGGGAGGGAAAAGTGTTAGGATCCGTCAGCGCTAAAAATCTCTTTGAGGTCTGTCAGAGCCAGAGACTAGTGCTGGAGTTTGGAGACTTCTTTTCCATAACGCATGTCCAAAACCTATGTCCCCACTCTCTTGGCTTCTGCTCTGCCGCTCCAGCACTAGTCTCTGGCTCTGACAGACCTCGAAGAGATTTTTAGCGCTGACGGATCCTAACACTTTTCCCTCCCTATGCTGAGACGGATCCGTCAGCGCTAAAATCTCATCAAGGTCTGTCAGCAACAGAAACTACAAGCGCCACGGACACGGACCGACATGGACCTCAGATTTTTAAGGCTGTACGGGTTTAGATCTGCGAGGTCCGTCAGGTCCGCATTTTACCCCTTCCCGTCCTCAGCTGATATAGCTTGAGGGTCCTCGTCAGCTGGCGTATTTATATTTATATTTGAGGCTCTGGCAGGGACCCATTTACAAAAGTATGTATTATTTCCAATTAATATTTCCAAATTAATAAAGTGTCTTTGCTCATATGTAAATGGGTCTCTGCCAGAGCCTTTAATTCAGTAGCGTAATTTATTGAAATAACTACATCTGAAGTTTATGGGGACAGGTAGGGATGGAAGAGATTACTTGCGGGGATGGGCATGGACAGATTCGATTCCAGTGGGGACGGGTTTGATTTCTGTCCTGTGCAACTCTATAATTACCATATGGCTTTGCATAGAAGTAAAACCTGGATGTCTCAATCCAGCCTTCTTTTTTCTGGAGCCACATGGCAACCCTACCCGGGTACAAAATATATGCCTTTATATATGTAAATCACTTGGAATGGAACTTGTATACAGCCTTTTTGTGGTTACAAGTTCAATTTCCTTTCCTGTTTTTGAATTTATATCCCCAAATTCAATGTTCTATTTGCAGTCCCTGATTCCACCAATTGAAATCAGCATTTCAGGTCCCATAATGTACCAGGATAGGGTTGCAGAAATGCAGCACTGTTTCCCTCTTGAACTGGGTAAGTCCTCTGCTCTCCACCTCTACCCAGTCAGTCTCCACGCTCATGCCTACAGCTAAGTTCTGCACTTTTTTCCCCTGCTACTTCTAAAGAAGTAAAATAATGGTGGCTGGGGGCCCTGGTAGGGAAGCCCACAAATATATATTTGCCAGGGGCCCAATATACAGTAAAAGCTTGGTTTGCGAGCATAATTCGTTCCAGAAGCATGCTTGTAATCCAAAGCCCTGGTATATCAAAGCAAATTTCCCATAGGAAATAATGGAAACCCAGATGATTCGTTCCACAACCCCAAAACTTTAATACACAATACTATACCTACTTGTATTGCAAGACCTGCTCATTTAGAACAGTCACTACACTCCTGAAACATCAGAGAGAGAGAACCATCGGCTCAGTTGGGATGATGTGACCCCTGTATACTATATGTACTTATATTGCAAGACTTTTCTTGTTTGGAACAGTCACTACACTCTTGCGGATTCAGAAAGAGAACCATGGCTCAGTTGTGATGTGTGTATTCTGTATCGCAAGACATTGCTTGTATATCAAGTTAAAATTTAATAAAATGTTTTACACTTGCAAACCAAGGTTTTACTGTACTGTTAATCTGGCCCTGAATGCATTTACTCAATCTGAAACTATTCCTTAATTCTAAAAAAAAAGAGAATGGATTCTTTCTCATTTTAGGTTATAGCTTAGAGAGCATTCCTCCAGCTTTTTGCATACTTTTTTTTTTTTTTTTTTTCGTGTAAGACCTTCCTCACCCAGTCTCAAGAACTTTTTCGTCCCTTCTGTTATGGGGTTTCCAGAGGACAAAGCAGCGGCACCGCAGAACCGAATAAAAAGCCGGCCGCCTGCAAGCTGGCGTGTGCCCCCTGGCGCCGGAGAGCAGGTAATGCAGCGCACCGGCCGGCAGGCAGCAGGTTACAACGGAGGTCTGCTCTAATGACTTATCCCAGCCCTACCCCTGGCTTGTCAGACGGCGTCTGCCTCTCTGAAGTTTGCAGCGATTTCCTTCCCAGCCGGCTCTTATCTCAGCTTGCACGTTGCCTCTCGGTGACTAATAACACAATAACATTGTGTAAGGATAAAATAAAGTCGGAGGGCTGTTTACAAACCCTATGGGGGGTTCAGTATATAAGGGAGGAGAAGACTTTGACCCAAACCACACTCGCACTGGGGACTCGGGCAGGAGCAGTCGCCCCTTTGGCCCCCCCTGAAAACAAGAATCAACTAGTCTCGGCTTTTCCTCTTGATTTCTGTTTGGGATTCCCTGTTTTCGTTTTCCAGGTTGCTTTTTTAAAGCCCGGTCTGAAGAGAGGAGGGACACCTTGTCTTGTGTAGCTGAATACCTGCTGCCTTTTGAAATATTGTAATAATAATAAATCCGCGAAGAAGAAAATATTTGGGAAGCATTGTCATTTTTTTTTTTTTTTTTGTCGTTAATTTCGTAAAGAAGATGATTCTTTCCAGCATGGATTTACAGACGTTGCTTTCGCTGCTGGCTGTTGTGATCTGTCAAGGAGCTTTCCAGGCAGGTATGTAATCCACTGATTTTTCCGGAACGATTGTGGGGGGAATAGGATCCTTTTCGTAACCTGAGTGTTACAAATTAAAAATAAATGTGAAAAAAAAAAAAAAAGGGTATTCTGAAATGCAGGCACCTCGCAAAATGTTAAACCCCAAACAAAACGCTAGCAACTAAAATCATTTCAATGCCTGATAAAAAGCCTGAGTTTTCCTACTTTTCTCGCTTTGGAACTCCCTTCGGTGCAATCATGGACTGATTCTGACAGTCCGATGTTTAAACCTGGCTTAAATAGCCGTGCATGCGCTTTACAGCTCCGGGATTTTGCTGCACACAAACTCCTAGCCCCATCTCTTGACAGCAGGCAGAAAGAAAGACGGAACAGTGGTTTTGTTTATCCTGCAAATTCTAGCAGGATTTTTGTTTTTTGGTTTTTTGGGGGGGGGGATGGGATTTATCGTAATACAGAACAATCAAAGAGCTGATTCACCTGTCTTGGGGAACGAATACACTTTTTGAAATATACATTTGTAACTTCTTAACTTCCATGGGCACATCTTTTTAAATAAACAAATGAATGAATGATATAAAAAGGAAGAGGCACCAATAGATATTAATAACGAAGAGAATAAAGCATGTCTTCATGGAGCTAATTTTCTGTATATTGTTAAAAAAAAAGCACCATGACAGCGGGTACCCTCCAAGGGAAACATCTACTACTTAACCCCTCCCCCCCAGGTGGAAAGGGGACTAGAACCTCTATTTCATAGAGATCCTATCCCCAAGTTTACTGGGTGGTACTGGGGGAAGGCAGGACCCGGTGACTGGGCTCCTCTGCAGCCTCACCTTCCTGGCAGACGCCTGCTTCATCTAAAGCCCTCTGATTTTCAGTTCAAACAGGTCGCTAGATTCCACATGTAAGAATGATCAGATCAGATAATTTTCCTCTTTCCAGACCAACTGTGAGCGTGAAAAAAAAAACCAAAAAAACCCCAACAAAGCACCCCATCTAGACCTGTTCTCGAAGCCGGGCACACCTTTTTAAAGCCTTTGCCAAGGTAGGCGGCATATTAATCCAGCCTAAAAGTATCTGCGCAATGCAGGCTTCCAGTGCAAGGGGAGGACAACTAGGCGAGCTGTACTTTCCAAGCCACCTGTTTTTACGCCATGCTATTCTAATAAATGCTAGTTTAATCGCTTTGATGATTGATTGCGTTTAAATAACATACGCTGCACGAAAAAAAAAATCCCCAAACTGGTTGTCTCGATCCCCAGCGCTCCCTCTTATGCTCCAATTTGTCGCAAGGCACCTTCCCCTGGAACCCAGGTTAGCCGCTTGTCTCCACGAAGTTCCTCCTTTTCGCCATGGGAATTCAATTACGTTGCATGGACCTGGGGGGCCGCCGCAGGTGCGGACTACTGGGCACGATGGACCTATGGTCTGACTCAGCAGAGGTCTGACTCAGCTTATGTTCTTATGTTCTTATGTTGCAGTTGTGCCAGGTAGTGCAGAAAGATCCCAAATATACGTCCCGCCGCCTGCCTGTTTCTGAATCCTGAGGGTGTGCTGACCGTCTTGTGTGTCTGTCTCTCTCTCCCCTGCAGCCTCCGTGAGCGTGCGCTCTTTCTCCCGCCCGGACTCTGGACTCCAGGCCACGGCCGCCGCCGCTACCTTTGCCCCGCGCTCTCCCGGATCCCCCTGGCGGCCGCGTCGGCCCAAGCGCTGCTCTTGCTCCTCGCTGATGGATAAGGAGTGCGTTTACTTCTGCCACCTGGACATCATCTGGATCAACACGCCAGAGTAAGGTTCTAAAGCCGGAGCTTAATATGCTTTAAATAGGGCCGGCCCAAACATTAGGCAAGACTAAGTGGTCATCTACGGCAGCAAGTTTAATATTTAATAAACGTATGAAGATTATTTATGTGTTTTTATAGGATTGCTGTGGGGATTATCACAATTTGCTGAGTTTTATCGCTAACATCTTGAAGGGGAAATGGGCTAAAGACCAGAAGTTTAATTGAAGGAATGAGGGTTCTCCCTGGGATGCCTAATACACTTGCCTAATGGCTGGGCCAGCCCTGTCTGTTTCAAGGCAAAAAGCAATAATCTGCTTGGCTCCTAGATAAACAGACATACCGTATTTCATGGATTAGAGGCTGCTTGCAATTGTTTGTATGCCATATATTAATTACATCATAACTTTGAAATTAATTTGTGCTATAAATGACATCACCCCCCCTCCCCAGCGTGTAAACAGCAAGACTGGATTGGAAGGTGCTGAAGTTTTAATATCTAAATACCTACATTATTCCTGTGAGATCAGATAATATAAGAAAACAGTAAATAAACCATACGATAAACGGTGTCTCTCATTTGGAGTCTATGGATGGGAGAATAAAAGAAACCCTTTTATACATCAAACCCACAGCATCAACTAAGAAGCTGCTCTTCTCTGATCTGTGTAGGATTAGGGCAATGAAATGCCCCCCCCCCCAACCCAAAAAAAAAAATACAGTGAACAAAGCTGAGTTCCAGAGAGGTTTCAGACTGAAAAGGGGAGGGAATAGATTTACATAATCAAAGTGGTTTTACATATTATATACTGATACTTATTTTGTACTTGGGGCAACGGAGAGTTAAGTGACTTGCTCTAGTCCAGGGGTGTCAAAGTCCCTCCTCGAGGGCCGCAATCCAGTCGGGTTTTCAGGATTTCCCCAATGAATATGCATGAGGTCTATTTGCATGCACTGCTTTCATTGTATGCTAATAGATCTCATGCGTATTCATTGGGGAAATCCTGAAAACCCGACTGGATTGCGGCCCTCGAGGAGGGACTTTGACACCCCTGCCCTAGTCACAGGGGGCTGCAGTGGGAATTGAACCTGGTTCCTAGGTTCTTAGCCCACTGCACAAACCACTAGACCAGTGGTTCCCAACCCTGTCCTGGAGGAACACCAGGCCAATTGGGTTTTCAGGCTAGCCCTAATGAATATGCATGAAGCAAATTTGCATGCCTATCACTTCCATCATATGCAAATCTCTCTCATGCATATTCATTAGGGCTAGCCTGAAAACCCGATTGGCCTGGTGTTCCTCCAGGACAGGGTTGGGAATCACTGCACTAGACTATACCTCAACTCCAAACAAAAGATGGTGCAGAGGTCAGTGGTTATTTGCTCACTATTATCTCGCTTCCAAATTAATACTGGAAGGAGAATTAATGCTGTCAAAGATTTCAGTCATATCAGAAAGCTTTTAAAGATAGATACATAGGTTATCTATCTATCTATCTATTAGAGAATGACACGGGGACAAATTTTTCCCCGTCCCCGTGGGAACTCATTTTTCCATCCGTCCCAGCGAGTTCTTTTCCTGCCCCTTCCCCATTCCTGCAAGCTCAGTCCTCTTCTGCACAAGCCTCAAAACACTTTCAAATCATGTTTTCGAGACTTGTGTGGTTAAGACAGAGCTTACAGGAATGGGGCAGGGAGAAGGACAGCAACAAAATTCACGGAGACGGGATGGGGAAATTGAGTTCCCATGGGGACGGGGGAAAAATTTGTCCCCGTGTCATTCTCTACTATCTATCTATCTATCTCATGTATAATCACTTACTGTATCTCTGATGTTCTCTGTTTATCATAACTCAGGGCTCCTTTTACGAAGATGCGTTAGGGCCTTAACGGGCAGAATAGCGCGAGCTAAAATGTCACGTGCGCTAGCCGCTACCCCCTCCTCTTGAGCAGGCGGTAGTTTTTCGGCTAGCGCGTGATAAAAACGCTAGCGCACCTTTGAAAAAAAGAGCCCTCAGTCTTTGTACCACTCACTTCCCAAATAAGTCTTGCCCATGTCTGTTCTGACTTTGCTGTGGGTGTACTCTCGTAACCCGTTCTGGGCTCTTTTGGGAGGATGGGCTAAACACCTGAATGAATAAATGAATGAATAAGTAAATATTGCCCAGTTTTGTTCAACAGACTTGGCAGCCTAATATGACTTAGAGCGCTTCTTACCATTTTATGCAAGCTTAGACAAACGGCAGGGTTAGGTATGGAATGGTTGCAAATATTTACAGTGTTTCAAGTCTCTAAAGTAATTTGCAATGAAACGTTTTTCTTATGATTTAAGAGGCATTAAATAATCACATGCAAGGAGCGGCTTGTACTGAAAGTGCTTCTGTGCATTCTTCTAAGGGCCAGTGAATTATGAGGGGGGGGGTGCTGAAAAGTTCTCAGCGCAACCAATCAAGTTCCTAAATTCTGAGCGCTATTTTGCCACTGTAGCTGAAAAGAGTGTTATTCTCTTTCGTTAAGTGCCAATTTGCAGAAGCAAAATTCTCTGGTTTTTTTGACATTGAACCATATCCATGTCTTTCTCTTTTTGGTTGGACTGAGAACTTTTCATGACCTCATAGGAAGCCAAAAATGTATTTTCTACTGCACGTTACGAGCTGCGTTCGGTAAATGGTGCTGAAAATTAGGCACCTATGAAAATGAACAAGCTAGGTTGGTATATTTCAACATGAAAATCTTCACTGAAATACCTCAGCCCCACCACTCCACCGCTATGTCAGTTTCAAAAGCGGGAGATTTATGTGGTGCCTCATCATAGGTAATTCCTTATTAAACGCTGTGTCTGTGTTCATACAAAAGTTTTTTTCTTTTTATACTTTTTTATAATAAATAAATTAGTGTAAAAGTGTATACTTACCAACCTAGCTTGTTCATTTCATATGTTGTATTAGAGAGGGTTGGTAGTACATATATTAAAAGTACACTGGTATTGGGATTAAAGAAAACTAGGCACCGGCACAAATCCGTGCTCAGCGGGGTTCTCCAGGCTCAGTGCTCTTTATGAATGGTGCACCCAACTTTGGGCACGAGAACTTAACAGGAAGTGAAACCTGGTGTATATCCCTGGAATGCTGTAGCACCGTGCACATCTTTGGTGATTGGTACATTAGAGTGTGAGCCCACCGGGACAGACAGGGAAAAATGCTTGAGTACCTGAATAATTGGTAATCCGCATAGAATTGTAGGGTATGCAGAATATAAATTACAAATATATAAAATAGATTGCCCTTGACCCTCTTATGCCCTTCCAATGGCTGCACCCTCTTTGGGTTATACATGTGAAGATTTGGGTGTGGATCTTTATAGAATCCCACATAGCCAGATCCTTATGCAAATCAAAATTTGTGGCAATTAACACCAGTAATAAATTGTTAACAGTTCATTGTATCTAATTTATTTGCATATGGATGTCAGGATAGCGTGCAACTGTGGGCGCTCAAAAATGTGGGCACCATTTATAGATTCTGGGGGTAAGAGGGTAATTCTATAAAGAAGGTACCAATGTTTAGATGCCAGAATGCATGTAAATGGCTAGAATCAGTGATGTAGTAAGGGGAAGGGTGGACCGCCCCGGGCGCCATATTGGTGAGGGTGCTGACACCTCTGCTCCTCCCGCTCCTTCCCTACCTTTCCTCTACCACAAGCAGTGGATTTCCCCAAGCCATCTCAATAATGGCCTATGGACTTTTCTTTCAGGGAATTATCCAAACCTTTTTTAAACCCTGCTAAGCTAACCGATTTCACCACATTGTTCGGCAACGAATTCCAGAGTTTAATTACACATTGTATGAAGAAATATTTTCTCCAGTTTGTTTTAAATCTACTACTTAGTAGCTTCATCGCATGTCTCCTAGTCCTAGTATTTTTGGAAAGAGTGAACAAGTGATTCACATCTACCCTTTCCACTCCACTCATTATTTTATAGACCTCTATCATATCACCCCTCCCAGCTCATATCTCTTCTCCAAGCTGAAGAGCCTTAGCTGCTTTAGCCTTTCTTCATAGGGACATTGTCCCATCCCTTTTATCATTTTTGTCGTCCTTCTTTGTACTTTTTCTATATCTTTTTTGAGATACGGTGACCAGAACCGCATACAGTATTTGAGGGGCGACCATACCATAGAGCGATATAAAGGCATTAAAACATCTTCATCTTTGTTTTCCATTCCTTTCCTGATAATTCCTAACATTCTATTTGCTTTCATAGCAGCCGCCGCACATTGGGCTGAGGGTTTCAATGCTTCTTCATCAATGACACCTAGATCCTATTTTTGGGAAGTGACTCCTAACACAGAACCCGGCATCACATAGCTATAGTTTGGGTTCCTCTTTCCAACATGCATCGCTTTGCACTTGCTCACATTAAACGTCATCTACCATTTTGACACCGTCTTCCAGCCTCACAAGGTGCATGGGAAGTATCCACCACATATCCCATGTGGTTACATGAGAATGACAGATGAAAATGAGCAGAAAGAAACACAATTTGTGGGGCTTAAATTTTTTTTTTTTTACCAATATTAACATACATTCTTATGAAAAGCTGAGCACTCTTTGCACAGAGGGCCCACGGTTTCAGAAAGAGTTCACACACTTTTCCTGACAGGATACCTATTCGAAATATTGCACACATGTGAACAACTAAGCATAGACAAGTTAATATGTGTATGTGTGCACTACTTGGAAAAGAATGCATATCCTTTCCAAAAGAGCACACTCAATGACTTTGCTCCTGTGAAAGCAAAACAAAGAACAACTGTAGACAGAGGTATAAGATGCAGGCTAGGTTTATTAAAACAATTATGGTTGCGGTTAGTGTCACTACCTTTATACAAACCAGGGGACCCGACACGGTCCGTGTTTCGGTTGACACGCCTTCATCAGGGGTCCCTAATTTGAAAAGTATCAAATTAAACCACAGCAAAAATAAACTTATGCCTGATTCAAATAATTGATTGCTGGAGCAAAGTTTCTGTGGGGTAATTGCAAACAAGCAATTTGCTCCTGTGATGACATAATGGCCAAGTGAAAATGATTTAAACAAGCATTCCTGGAAATGACATGGTAAAAGAAACAAATATTTTCTGGCCGCCCATCCCTAGCATATATGTATCTTTTTATAATGCTGACCCGAAATTGTGGAACAACTTACCTTGATGTTTGAGATCAATTAGAAGTCTAGAGACTTTTAAGAAATCTCTTAAAACATTTTTTTGTTTGTTTCAAAAATGCTATGATGGCATTTAAGTGATGGTAAAAGAGTCTTCCAGTAAGCCAAAATATTAGCATTGTGCTGTTTGTTTGTTCTGTTTACATTTTACTGTGTAGATTTTTTTATGTACCCCACCTAGAATCTCTAAATAGTGCAGGTTTGTAAATTTTATTAAATTACAAGTGCATGAATGTCAATATTCTGGCTGTGCAATTTTCTAAAATCTGTCATCTTCATGAGATGGCTTGTATTTTAAAGGTGGGAATACGCAAAGGGCAGAGTCTAGATGGAGTATGGGCAGGGCACAGTTACACACAGAGCATCTGATATGCAGCCTATGGGTTTGAGCAGCTGATAAGCTGCTTCCCTCTGCAGGCTGACAACCCTGAATATTCAAAGCCGGGACGTGCCGCTCCTGTCACTGAATATCTAAGTAGGTTTGCTGACCCACATGTTAACCAAGCTGATATTCAGATCGATATCTGGTTAACTTGGCAAATGAGGTTAGAGCAGCTGTCTTGCTATCCCAACTCTGTGCGGTTACTTACTGGTTAGCAGACTGAATATCACTGCTAACTAGTTAAGTTCATGCTTCAGCCTAACTGGTTACGTGCTGCTAAATATCGGCAGTCGACTACCTCAGTTGAGCTTAACCCCACAGGAGCATCTCCTACCCTTCTGAATATCAACCCCATACAGTGGAGTAGTAAGGGGGGGGGGGCGGTCCACTCCAAGCACCATCTTGCACCAGCATCAGTTCTTCCTCTGACATCACTTCCTGAACCTGCGCCTAGGAACTGATGTCGGAGGCAGAGCCGACGCTGGCATGAACAACGGGTTGGGGGTCGCTGCTTGCGCTGTGAACCTTTAAGAGGTATGGGGAGAAGGGGCGTGCACGTGTGGCAGGAGGGGGCAGGGAAGGAGCCTATGGGGATGGGGGCACAGAAGAGGGCAGGGGAGGGAGGCGCCTCTCACCCTAGCTACGCCACTGACCTCATAACTTATAGAACACTGTAACTTACATGTGTTTTTTTTTTTAACACCCTAGGTTTGAACATTTATGTCGGCTCTATGGCTGGTGTAAATACTCACATCTGACATGCTCACAATCTGATATAGAATATGCTCTACGTAGTTGCCCTCTAGGTGCCTAAATGTGGGCACCTCTTTATGAAAATGCCCTCTAAAGAGCTAGAACGGTGTCATGTGCACTTGAAAATCCAAACCCTGAGATGAGATATGGGATCTTTCAAGCATTTGGATTAGCCCTAAAGCAACATAGAAACATGATGACAGATAAAGGCCAAATGGCCCAGCCAGTCTGCCTATCTGCAATATCCACTATCTCCTCTTCTCCCTATTGGCTAAGGCTCTTTACACCTGCATTGTGAGGTCATAGAACTTTATGGTTATAGAAACATAGAAACATGATGGCAGATAAAGGCCAAATGGACCATCTAGTCTGCCCTTCTGCAGTAACCATTATCTCTTTCTCTCTCCGAGAGATTCCACTTGCCTATCCCACGCCTTCCTGAATTCTCAAAACTTGCACAAAGGAGGGCGGATGTATTTCAACTAAAAAAAACCAAACAAAAACCCCCAATCTTCTCCCCCTTTTAATCATTTGGCTTTGTTTATGTACTTGACCTCCTGAAACATTATAATGCTTGCAAATTTGGAAGCAAGAGAGGTTTGAACTCCCTCAGACTGATACATACCCGAAGGCGGTACTCGCTACCCATTATTCAGCCTGAGCAGGTGAGCGGCATCTGAGCCGTTCACAGCCGTGAAGTGAAATCACTCTGGCTATTCAGGGCCGGGGCATGCGTGGCTCCCAGCTTTGACTATCCAGATGTCAGCAGCCATCCGGAAGTTAACTCATATTCAGACTGGTGTTAAGTTATCTTTGGAGTCCTAACTTTATGTGGTTACTTAGCTAGTTAGCGGACTGAAAATCGCTGCTAACTGGCTAAGTGGACTCGCCCCTAACCTAACTGTCAATATTCAGAAGCACTTGTGTGCCAAGTTACTATGCAGGGTTTAACTTTTGACTATCAGGCAGCACATGTTTAGAACGTGCCATATCTGGGGAGTGGTTTATATAGGGAGGGGGAATAGAAATGGAGGGGCTGAGAGAGAGTCAAAGGGCACAAAATGTCATTTGTGGCTCTCCTCAGCCGCTATTTGGGACCAGTCATCAAATTGTATGAAACGGTCCGTTGCCTGTGGATTAGCAGAGGAACCAGCCAGTTCAGATGAAGACGCAGCTGCGAGGGCAATCGGTTTAATTGCTTTATACGCTGTCGTTCTGAATTGCAGGAGAACTGTCTCTTACGGGCTCGGAGGCCCCCGGTCAAAGCGGTCGCTGAGGCAGAAAGTCTATGAGAATCTCTCAGGACTTCAGAACAGGTGCAGCTGTGCCAACCAGAAAGACAAGAAATGTTCCAGCTTCTGCCAAACAAAGCCAGAGCTCCGGTATGTATAAATGTACTCCTGTTCCCGCCCCGCGCCCCCCCCCCCCCCATTCTATGTTTTCCTACAGCCCATACTGGGTTATCTTCAAAGCAGCCCTGTCCCATCCCTTATCCAAGAATTATTTATTATGCGCAGGTGTTTCTAAGTGGCATTTTGTCCCTAACAAGTATTTTTCTTTCTGCTTGTTTTTGCGCAGGGTGCAGTCTTCCCTGGAAAAAGGCGGATACCGTTTGCATTTATTTAACAAGGAGAACGATTGTTCGAGCTCTGGGCTGAAGTGTGTTCCAAAGCAGCAAACAAACAACAGGCAGCCGAAAAGGTGAGCATGTGTCTGTGTGTGTATACATGTACAACTACGCTGAAAATGCCAGACACCCAAACATTCCACAGAAATGGATATTAATCCTTTAGTTGGCAGATGGTGAAACGGCTGCTTTACGTAACCTGATGTTGAACGAGAGCCACAGTGCCAAGTAACAGGCTTTTGGAGATGCAGATCTCCCCTAAGAGCCATAGAAGACACATGTTGCTTCTGAGCAACAATGCCAAATAAAGGGTTAAAAAAAAAGATCAAACTGTAACATGCAGAGGGTGCCAAAGGGGTTCTTTTTCCTTTTCTCTATTGCCTCTTCAGTGATTCCCAACCCTGTCCTGGAGGAACACCAGTCCAATTGGGTTTTCAGGCTAGCCCTAATGAATATGCATGAAGCAAATTTGCATGCCTATCACTTCCATCATATGCAAATCTCTCTCATGCATATTCATTACGGCTAGCCTGAAAACCCGATTGGTCTGGTGTTCCTCCAGGACAGGGTTGGGAATCACTGCTTTAGACAACTCCCCCTTCTCACACACTTCTCTTCCCCACAATGATAAACTTGCTCAGAAAAAGACACAGCCCAAGGCAGCAGCAGCACTGTCCTCTTCCAAGCAACACCTCATGAAGGAAATCAAAATTGGGTCACACAGGCAGAGTTACCATATGGCTCCAGAAAAAGGAGGATGGATTGAGACATCCGGGTTTTACTTCCATCACTTTCAGTTGAAGTAAAACCCAGATGTCTCAATCTGTCCTCCTTACTTCTATTGCTTTCAACGGAAATAAAACCTGGATGTCTCAATCTGTCCTCCTTTTTCGGGATAACCACTCAGTTCAATGAACCTGCAAAGGAAGTGGCAGTTGTAGGACCACTAGGAAACAGCAATCACAACATGATCCAGTACAAATTAGAGGTAGGAACATCCAAAGTGAAGAGAACTGCAGCGACGACGCTCAACTTCAGGAAAGGGAACTGTGACGCTATGAGAGCAGTGGTGAAAAAGAAACTCAAAAATTGCTCAAAACAGATGGAAACCGTAGAGAAAGCCTGGTCCCTATTCAAGGACACGGTGCTGGAAGCACAAAACCTGTACATTCCCAGGTTTAGGAAAGGGTGTAAAAAAAATCGAACAAAAGACCCGGTATGGATAACGACAGAAGTAAAGAGGGAGATAGGAGATTTAAAAAAAATCGTTCCGAAAATGGAAAAAGGACCAAACCAAGGAAAACCGGAAAGAACACAAAAAACATCAGAAAAACTGTCACCGAGTGGTTAGGAATGCAAAGAGAGAATACGAGGAGAGGCTGGCTGAGGAATCCAAAAACTTCAAAACGTTCTTCAGATATGTCAAGGGGAAGCAACCGGCGAGGGAGGAAGTAGGACCGTTGGATGATGGAGACTGGAAGGGGGTGGTAAAGGAGGAAAAAGAGGTAACCGACAGGTTAAACAAGTTCTTCTCATCGGTCTTCATGAGCGAGGACACATCAAATGTACCAGAACCCGAAGAGATCATAAGTGGAAATCAAGAAGAAAAACTGGCGCATATAGAGATAAGCCATGAGGAGATCCTCAAGCAGATAGACAGACTAAAAAGCGACAAAACCGGGCCCGGACGGAATCCACCCAAGGGTTCTAAAAGAGCTAAGGAATGAAATAGCGGAAACTCTCCGTCAAATTTGTAACTTGTCCTTGAAAACTGGGGAGATCCCGGAGGACTGGAACATAGCAAATGTCACACCTATTTTTAAAAAGGAATCGAGGGGTGACCCGGGGAACTACAGGCCAGTAAGCCTGACTTCAGTCCCAGGCAAGATGATGGAGGCACTGATAAAGGACACCATCTGTGAGCACATAGAAAAAAATGGACAACTGAAGGCGAGCCAGCACGGCTTCTGCAAGGGAAGATCGTGCCAAACGAACCTACTGCACTTCTTTGAAGGGATAAACAACCAGATGGACAAAGGAGAACCCATAGACATCATCTATTTCAACTTCCAAAAAGCCTTTGACACGGTACCCCATGAGCGGCTTCTTAGGAAGCTGTGGAACCACGGGGTGGAAGGGGACGTACACAGGTGGATTAAACACTGGTTGGCAGGCAGAAAGCAACGGGTTGGAGTGAAGGGCCACTACTCGGACTGGCGGAAGGTCACGAGCGGTGTTCCCCAGGGGTCGGTGCTCGGACCGCTGCTGTTCAATGTATTTATAAACGACCTAGAAGCAGGGACGAAGTGTGAAGTTATAAAATTTGCGGATGACACCAAACTCTGCAGCAGGGTTAGAACCATGGAAGAATGTGAAGACCTACAAAGGGACCTAAACAAACTAGAAGAGTGGGCAAGTAAATGGCAAATGCGCTTTAATATAGAGAAATGCAAGGCCATGCATTTGGGAAAAAAAACCCCCGATGTTCAGCTACAAAATGGGGGGATCAGTGCTAGAGGATAGTAACCTTAAAAAAGACTTGGGAGTGCTGGTAGATACTGTGATAAAATCAACGGCACAATCTGCAGCAGCCTCAAAGAAAGCAAACAGAATGTTGGGTATTATTAGGAAGGGCATTACAACCAGGACGAAGGAGGTCATCATGCCGCTGTATCGTGCGATGGTGCGCCCGCATCTGGAGTACTGTGTCCAGTATTGGTCACCATACCTCAAGAAGGACATGGCGATACTTGAAAGGGTCCAGAGAAGAGCGACGAAAATGATAAAAGGTATGGAAAACCTTTCATACGCAGACAGGTTGGGAAGGCTGGGGCTCTTCTCCCTTGAGAAGCAGAGACTCAGAGGAGACATGATAGAGACTTTCAAGATCATGAAAGGCATAGAGAAGGTAAAAAGGGACAGGTTCTTCAGACTATGGGGAACCACAAGCACAAGGGGGCACTCAGAGAAGCTGAAAGGGGACAATTTTAGAACCAATGCTAGGAAGTTCTTTTTTACACAGAGGGTGGTGGACACCTGGATTGCGCTTCCAGAGGTTGTGATAGGACAGAGTACACTACGGGGGTTCAAAGAAGGATTGGATAAATTCCTGAACGATAGGGGGATTGAGGGATACAGATAGAGGTAGAGATAGGTTTTAGATAGAGTATGGATAGAAGGATAAAAGGGATCAAAGGGCTTAGAGAAGGATCACATTACAGGTCATGGGCCTGATGGGCATGCGGACTGCTGGGCACGATGGACCTCTGGTCTGACCCAGCCGAGGCAACTTCTTATGTTCTTAACCCCTTTGAGTTGATCATGCTTTTCAAAATCAGAAATTCAACTTAAAGTCTCTAACAAGCCTCAGTTACACCGCCACCACCGCTCATAATCACTTTTTAGCATGGTATCGTAGGTGTTAATTTGTCACTGGCTTTTTATCTATTTAAATTGATTCCTATTATTATTTTCCTTAAGATAAATCTTGACTCATAATAAATATGTACTTGTCTCAAGTATATCTTCATTTCTTTCATTTTAAATTTATGACCTGGGGAGATTTGGATCCAACATGTTCACTAGAAGCTTTTTCAAGGATCCCCCTATAAATAATGAAACATTCATCACTAAAGGATTATTAACTTTTATTTAATAAATTACTACATAAGATAAATCCCTTAGGAATCCCTTAAGCTGACACTGAACAGATAAAAATAGTTTTTCCATCTATCAGCTACCTTTCCTCCTTTTTCTGGAGCCATATGGTAACCCTACATCATAGGAGCATCCTGAGCTGGAATTATGTCCTCGGTGTGCCCACTGCTCCATGGCCACTAAAGTGGAGAAAATGGATGAGGAAGGATTTTACACCCCCACCTCCCTTAGGCCCTGTGCAATCGTATCAACTGCACAACTGTTAGGATGGCCTTGGTGCGTCATTATCCCATGCTGCTTCTGTTGCTACCAGTGGGGCTTTGAACTGGTCCTTATTTTACTAAGCTTATGTGTGTGGGGCCGCACAAAGAGGGGAGAGAAGAGTTTATTGGGAGCTGCCTTAGCTTCTGGTCTCTTTTCTGGGAGAAGCGGCCTTGTTCCACACCACTAACACAGCTCGCAGCTCCTGCCTGTCTGCCTTCAATGTGTTTTTCCAGCTGCACATGTGTGAAACGTGTACAGACCGACACAGTCTCAGTTACAGATCTCATAAACCTTGCCCAATGTTCTGCCACCTCTTTAAAAATGTCTGCATGAAGAATTCAGAAGGATTGGGGTGAGAATGAAGTACAGAAGTCCCCTCCCCCTCCCCAAGTCTGTTTGCTTGGACAGTTCTTGTGCATCTTGAGCTTGAGGATTTCATTTCTTGCAACTTTGGGAAGGGGATATACAATGGAAATAGTACCAACACCACGAGTGCACTATTCATATTTTCATTACTGCTGCCTATACAGATAGTGGGTGCAGAGTCAACATATGGATTACTTTAATGCAGTCAACATTCTGGCTATTAAGAATAATTCTGTTCATATACAACATTCTCCAGTTGTCTGAAGGTGATGTACAGGGCTCTTAAACTCAGCTGCTGATCAAGAGACAAGTGACAACAGCTTGCCCCTTACTTCTCACAACTGCCCCTCCCCCACATAGATCTCAAAATACTTTGTGCATTAAGTAGAGAATGACATGGTGTCAGAATTTGTCCCTGTCCCCTGCAGATACACTTCTCCCTCCAGATTCGTGGGGGATAGGGGCAGAGCTGGACTGCAAATGGTGAAATACCGCAAATATCTTCTGGTCCGGCTCTGACCCACCCCCGCCTCCCTCCTGCCTTCCCCCCGGCATCCCGGCCTTACCTGGTGGTCTAGCGGGCTTTTGGGGCAGGAGCGATCTTCCTACGCTCCTGCCCTGTGCAGATCGCCAATAGGAAATAGCTGCCGTGAGTTCCCTTAGTCTCTCGAGACTATGACGGGAACTCCCCACAGCCATTGGCGATCTACATGGGGCAGGAGTGTAGGAAGATCGCTCCTGCCCCGAAAGCCCGCTAGACCTCCAGGTAAGGCCGGGACGCCAGGGGGAAGGCTAAACTGTGGGTTTTTTTTCTTTTTTTCCTCCCCCCCCCAAAAAAAAATTGTGAATATGTGAAATCGCAATTGCCGAAACCGCGAATGGGGAAACCATCCTGTGTCATTTTGTAGTGTCTATCTCAACCTCAATCCTTCACCAGTATTCTTCAGTTCAAGGTCAGTGGCTGTGCCCATTCATACTCTGATTCTTATGTGAGCCAAGTATAGGACAATGAAGCATCGTGACATCACTGATGAGGTTAGCTCTTAGGCATTGGTGGAATGAGGCATTATGACATCACAATCTCAGCTCTGGAATGTTGCTACTATTTGGGTTTCTGCCAGGTACTTCTGACCTGGGTTGGCCACTACTGGAAACAGGAGGACTTGATGTACCTTCAGTCTGTCCCAGTATGGCAATGCTTATGGTCTTATGTTCTAACCATCAGGTGTCATTCTTTAGTGTCTAACTCCACCTCAGTCCTTCTACACCAGCATTCTTCAATGCAAGGCTTGAGGGTCAGTGGCTGCTTCTTCCCTCTCTCCATAAAGAATGACATGGGGATGGTTTCCCACGGTTATCCACAGGGACAGGGACGGTGACAAATTCTGTCACCATGTCATTCTCTAGACATTCATTCCTAATTTGCAAGTAGCAAAATTCAAATTCCATTCCCGTGATCTAGGCAGCCCGGCTTGCATTCCTTTGATGATGCAAAGCAATTCAAACAAAGGTGGTCTAGGTTTTCTCTGACTTTGTGGATAAATTAACTGATTGACTATTCCGTTTATGTATTTTTCCTAGGTCTGATGCTATCAGGAATGCCATCCAGACTTCTTTTGACACTGCAAAGCTGAAGGCCAGGCTAAGCGAGCAGAAGAAAGCAAAGCACAACAGAGCATACAAAATGCAGAGCATCTGGGAACATCTGAAGACAACGCCTTAGTGGGCGGCTCAGCCAAGTTTGTCCCCCAGCAAAGGGGAGGGGTTTCAGTGTGCCACGTGGCTCTGTGTGGCTTGTAGACTATATCCACGAGAGCTTATCTGCCTGCCAGGGCCAGAGGACTTTACTTTGAATATCAGAGGAAGGTGCTGGAGAAGAGAGCATGTTGGATATGATATGGCCCCCTGAAGATGTAGGAGGGAAGTGGTCTTGCTGCTGAGATCTTCCTGTCTTTAGGATGGCATTTGATAAAATGATATGCCTTGTCTCAGGGAGAACAACAAAAATAAATTATTCCAAAAAAAAAAAAAAAGCATTAGCATGCTTAAACATGACACATCTCATTCAGAAGAAGAGGTGAAAGAGAATCTTTTTCATTCAAGTGCCTGGATATTTTTTATTTTTCCGCAAGAACACGGCATAAATTGGACTGTTAATAGTTCGATTTAGAAGCTTTAGAGACAAACAGACACTTCCTTGGGACTGTAGTGTTTTTCAAGGAGTCGATGTTATAAGAAACGGTAATTTGAGAGCATGAACACTTCAGTTAAGGGTCTTTTTTACTAAAGCTTAACATGCATTAAATGTTATGATTCCCAGAGGGATAAAATAGTCTTTTTCGCAGGCGCTAATTCTGTTAGTGCACTCTAAACATTAGTAAAAGGGCCCCTTAGAATGCAAAAGTCAAACCACTCCTTTTCTTTGAGACTTACTTCATCTACCTCACTTGTTGCCCTCTTATGGAACTTTTTGCCTGTTCTCTTGGCTTGCTTTAGTTGGGACCGTATACACCAACCCCTGTCTTTGGAAGCCTCCTCTCCCGGTCCAGTAGCAATGATTGCACTTCACTAAGAATTGGCTGGACCTGATCTACAAAAAGGTTCTTTCTTTAGTGGCTGGCTTGGTGTACCTATGGCGAATAAGTTGTTTTTGGTCACAGGTGGGCTAAAGTTATATGTGTCTGTAGCAGTGAATCTCTTTGCATCAGTGAAGTTTGCTATTTTGGGATGGACTGAAATGTGAGATGCATTATGCGTCTATTTTTGAATATATTTTTAAAATAGGTATTTATATTATTCTTAAAAATGTTTTAACTGCTTTTACTATGTAAAATATTCATCGTAAGAGGCCACATTGGTCTATGCATGTTTTTTGTATTTCTGTATGAAAAATGTTTCATGCCTGTAAAGGTAGAATGTCTTAAAATAAATATTTTTAATTATTTTCTTTGCTTTTATTACAAATAGCTGGTGAGGGGTGAGGACTGTTCATTCCCTGTTGTTGGTATATATAAGGCTGAAAAAAAAAGATTTTGAATCTCCTAGGACATTTTCTATTTTAGCACAATTCATGTTTAAGATGTGATTAGATCCCTATCTAAATCCTAATAGAAAGATAGCAACCCCAACAGAATACTTTTTGATATTTTTTATATTTATTCAGTTAAAAAAAATCAAGAAAATATATATCATTGGCAAGAAGTATTTGCATCCTTCAAATAGTAACTGGTGGCATCTTCTTGGGTAGCAATAAATTCATTTTGTCCTGCTGTCCTTAAGAAATTTTGGCCCATACTTCCATAAAAAACAGGTTTTTATTAGAGATTTGCAATTTTCTTTCTTCAGGTCTTGGTACACCCTTTGGGTTAAGACTGATTTATTCAATTCAAGATAGTGAATGACACAGGGACAAATTTTTCCCCGTCCCCATGGGAACTCATTTTCCCGTTCCGTTCCCATGAGTTATTTTCCTGTCCCTGCCCCGTTCCTGCAAGCTCCATCCTCATCTGCACAAGCCTCAAACACTTTAAAATCATAAGTATTTAAGGCTTTTGCGGTTAAGGCAGAGCTTACAGGAATGGGGCAGGGATAGCGATAAAACTCACAGGGACGGGACAGGGAAATTGTGTTCCTGTGGGGACAGGGATAAATTTGTCCCCTTGTCATCCTCTAATTCAAGACATAAAATCTCCTCTTCAGCTAGTCCAGGGTGGGCAACCATGATCCTCATGGGCCAAAACCCAGTTGATTTTTCAAGATTTCCACAATGAAAATGCATGAGATTTATTTGCATACAATGGAAGCAGTAAATGTGAATCAATCTCATGCATATTCAGTGTGGAAATCTCGAAAACCCGACTGCATTGTGTGGCTCTCAAGCACCATGGTTGCCCACTCCTGAGTTAGTCAGTGATAGATTTACATTACATTACATTACATTAGGGGTTTCTATTCCGCCATTACCTTGCGGTTCAAGGCGGATTACAAAAGGTTAATTTAAAAAGGACAGAATTACAATGATTAGCTAGAGAGGTAAGTTGTAGATCTTAAGAGCATTTAGGGGTCGTGTTGTTATTGCTGTTTCAGGAATTTCTTGAAAAGTGTGGTTTTTATTTCTTTTCTGAATGTCCTATAGTCTGGGGTGGTCATCAGAAGGTTGGAGATCTGGTTGTCCAGTCTTGCGGCTTGAGTGGCTAGGAGGCCGTCGTGTAGTATTGTTCTTTTTACTTCTTTGATTGGGGGGGGTATGAATGGGGAGTGCGTTTTTCTGTGTCTGGTACTGGGTGCTTGGATGAGGCGATTGTTCAGGTATGATGGGCTGTCTCCGTGTAGGGTTTTAAATAATATGCAGTAGAATTTGAAATGGATTCTTTCTTGGATTGGGAGCCAGTGTGAGTTGATGAAGGCTTCAGTGATGTGGTCATGTTTTTTCAATGAGTAGATGAGTCTCAAAGCTGTATTTTGGATTGTTTGGAGTTGTTTTATCGTAGTTGCAGGACAAGGAAGGAAGAGTATGTTACAGTAGTCCAATATACCTAGTATTAGGGATTGTACTATAAGTTGGAATTGTGTTCTTTCAAAGAATTTTCGAACTTGTCTCAGGTTTCTCATGATTGCGAATGATTTTTGAATTGTTTTATTTATTTGCGGTTGCATTGTGCAGCATCTGTCTATGGTCATGCCTAGTAGTTTTATGGTGGTTTGGATGGGATATTTGGTTGCGTTTATGTCTAGGTTGGTTGTGGTTTGGATCTTGTCATTTTCTAGGAGGATGAATTTGGTTTTATCTTGGTTGAGTTTAAGTTTGTGATTTTTCATCCAGGTTGTGACTGCTTCAAGTGTTTGGTGAAGTTTGTCTGTCATGGTAGGTTTAGAATGATCATATGGGACGAGGATGGTGATGTCATCCGCATAACTATAGGAGGTTATGCCTAGATTATCCAGATGCGTTCCTAGAGAAGCAGTGTAGAGATTGAAGAGGGTAGGGGATAGTGGAGATCCTTGTGGTACGCCGCAGGGGTTTGACCAGGATTCTGACTTTTCTTTGTTTGATTTTACACTGTAGGTTCTGAGTTTTAGGAATCCTTCAAACCAGGAGTATACTTTATCTGAGATGCCTATTGCATCTAAGATCTGTAGAAGGATGTTGTGGTCTACTAGGTCGAATGCCGCCGATAGGTCCAGTTGTATGAGTAGCATTTTTTTCCCTGTGCTAAGTTGTTGTCTGACGGTATCCATAAGGGAGCCTAGTAGTGTCTCTGTGCTGAAGTTTGTTCTGAAGCCTGATTGCATGGGGTGGAGTAGGTTATGGTCCTCTAAGTAATTGGTGAGGAGTTTGGCTACTAGGCCTTCTATAATTTTGACATATAGCGGAATTGAGGCTATAGGTCTAAAGTTAGATGGGAGGTTTTGTGGTGCTTTTGGGTCTTTTTGGATTGGGGTGATGACAATTTCGCTGAGGTCAGCAGGGAATGTGCCTTCTGTGAGCGTGAATTGGATCCATTGTAGAGTTATGGTGCGGAATTTTACACTAGAGGTGGTAAGGAGATATGAGGGGCAATGGTTGAGGTCACAGGAGGCATGGCTGTATTTTTTGTAGCATTTGTTGAATTCTGACCATTGTATGTTAGGGAATTGAGTCCAAATTCTGTCTGCTGCGATTGCCTCTTTTCCTGTAGGGTGGATTGTGATTGGATTTTGATGGGATGGGTTAAGGATGAGTGTGGCTCTGGTGTTGGTGATTTTGTTCTTGAAGTGTTCTGCTAAGAGGGTGGGTGATGGTGGAGGTGTGTTCGTGGAGGTAGTGTATGGTTTGGTGTCTGTTAATTCTTTCAGGATTTGGAATATTTTTTTGGAATCTTGGGTTTCCGTGCCTATGAGATTAGTATAGTAGCTTTTCCTCTTATCTTTTAGTAGATTTTTGTATTGTTTGTTGGTTTTTTTCCAGTCGGTTTTTGTTTGATCTTGGTTCTTTTTTCTCCATTTTCTTTCTAATCTTCTACACTGTCTTTTGAGTTGGAGTAATTCATTATCAAACCATTGGTCTGATTTCCTGCTGGTTCTGGTTTTGGTTTGTAGGGGTGCCAGATCATCAAGGATGTTGGTGGATACATTTTTCCAGTGGGAGATGAAGTTTTTTGGGTCGCAGTCTTGGATAGTTTCGTCTACCTTTGACCAGAAAATGGTTGGGTCGATATGTTTGCGTGAGGTATATGTGGTTTTTTTTGATTGAGGTGTGTGTTTGGTCTTGGTCCAATTGATGTTGAAGTTATAAATGTAGTGGTCTGACCATAGGGATGGGGACCATGTTCCGTTAGGAGTTTGGATTGCTGGATTGGATGGTTGGTGAGACATGAATGCAGCAATGTCCAGTTGATGACCTTTTTCATGAGTGGTTTGTGGGTTTAGGATCTGGAAGGATAAGGCATTGAGGAAGGATAGACAGTTATTTGCTGGTGTGGAGGTTGTGTCTTCTAGGTGTAGGTTTAGGTCTCCTAGGATGAGGTTATATTCAGCTGTTAGTGAGTTTTGGTAGATGAAGTTTTCAAATTCAGGTCTCACTGTGGTCCAGTTTCCTGGTGTTATGTAGCAGAGCAAGCAGTTTAGAGAGTTTTTTAGTGTTGGGTTTGTGAGTTGACACGCTAGGAAATCCATTTGTGGAGTGGATGTTTTCTCAAGTATGTTTAGAGTTAGGGAGTTCTTGAATATTATTGCTAGTCCTCCTCCTCTTTTTTTCTCTCTGCAGGTTACTGTTATTTTGTATCCTGGCGGGCATACTTCTTTTATTCTAGGGTCTGTGTCTGAGGTTAACCAGGTTTCAGTGAGGAATAGGCAGTCAAGTTTTTCTGTTTTTATCCAATTTTTTATGTTTTCTGTTTTGGGTCCTAGTGCTCTGATGTTAACATAGGCACATGTAAGGGAGGTCGTGTCAGTCTGGGGAATGTGAGTTGTTTCTGGGTATATGAGTGTTGTGGGAGATGGATGAGATTTTGTTTTCGGAAGTGTTGATCTTCTTCTCCAGGTAACAGTGATGGAGTGTTGAGTGCTGGCGTGGTGGTTCGAGTTTCTTGATGTGAGTATTCTTCTGTTGGGAAGTTGGAAGTTGGTTGTACTGGAGGATGTGGTTGTGGTGGGTAAGTTGTTTGCAGCTGCTTTCCAACTAGAAATGAGGAGGATTATCAAAAGGGTGGCTAGTGTGTGTGTATGCAGGGAGAGCTTCATTTTTGATGTCTGGTTCGGGGGGGCGGAGCAGGGCTCCCACGCTGGCCCGATCTGGCTGGCTTCTGTGAAGTGGTGCGCTGGGTCGTTTTTAAATGTAATATGTCCTCCGGCTGGATTGGGGGGGCGGAGCAGGGCTCCCACGCCGGCCCGATCTGGCTGGCTTCTGTGAAGTGGTGCGCTGGGTCGTTTTTAAATGTAATATGTCCTCCGGCTGGATTGGGGGGGCGGAGCAGGGCTCCCACGCCGGCCCGATCTGGCTGGCTCGTGTTGGTGTTGTGCGCTGGCTTTTTTAAGGTAAAATGTCCTCCTGCTGGATCGGGGGGGGCGGAGCAGGGCTCCCACGCCGGCCCGATCTGGCTGGCTCGTGTTGGTGCTGTGCGCTGGCTTTTTTATGATAAAATGTCCTCCTGCTGGATCGGGGGGGGGGGGCGGAGAAACAGTTGAAGAAAACAGGTAATCTTTGGCGGATTTAAACAGTGTACAGTGTCAGGCTTGAGTATTGATTGTGGACTAGGGTAGGATGAAACTTGACAGGTGTGGTGAGACTTGATAGGAGTAAGATCAAGAAGTTTGAGCTGCAGGAGGCCTCGGGTGACGGAGCTGGACTCCCACGCGGCCCGAGGTTCTCTCTCTGCAGCTGAGGGACGAGTCTTGCGTTGGGGCAGCTCCCGGTATCGATGGAGCTGCCCTGCAGAGTAGCGCTGGAGAGAGCTTGGTTGCAGGGGGTTTCGGGAGGCGGAGCTGGACTCCCACGCGTCCCGAAGCTTCGTCCCTGCAGCCGGAGGGTCGGACAGTGGTGGGGTAGCTCCGGATTCAATGGAGCTGCCCGAGAGTGTAATTAAAGTAAAAACCAAACAAAGGTTAAGCCGCAGGAGGCCTCGGGTGACGGAGCTGGACTCCCACGCGGCCCGAGGTTCTCTCTCTGCAGCTGAGGGACGAGTCTTGCGTTGGGGCAGCTCCCGGTATCGATGGAGCTGCCCTGCAGAGTAGCGCTGGAGAGAGCTTGGTTGCAGGGGGTTTCGGGAGGCGGAGCTGGACTCCCACGCGTCCCGAAGCTTCGTCCCTGCAGCCGGAGGGTCGGACAGTGGTGGGGTAGCTCCGGATTCAATGGAGCTGCCCGAGAGTGTAATTAAAGTAAAAACCAAACAAAGGTTAAGCCGCAGGAGGCCTCGGGTGACGGAGCTGGACTCCCACGCGGCCCGAGGTTCTCTCTCTGCAGCTGAGGGACGAGTCTCGCGTTGGGGCAGCTCCCGGTATCGATGGAGCTGCCCTGCAGAGTAGCGCTGGAGAGAGCTTGGTTGCAGGGGGTTTCGGGAGGCGGAGCTGGACTCCCACGCGTCCCGAAGCTTCGTCCCTGCAGCCGGAGGGTCGGACAGTGGTGGGGTAGCTCCGGATTCAATGGAGCTGCCCGAGAGTGTAATTAAAGTAAAAACCAAACAAAGGTTAAGCCGCAGGAGGCCTCGGGTGACGGAGCTGGACTCCCACGCGGCCCGAGGTTCTCTCTCTGCAGCTGAGGGACGAGTCTTGCGTTGGGGCAGCTCCCGGTATCGATGGAGCTGCCCTGCAGAGTAGCGCTGGAGAGAGCTTGGTTGCAGGGGGTTTCGGGAGGCGGAGCTGGACTCCCACGCGTCCCGAAGCTTCGTCCCTGCAGCCGGAGGGTCGGACAGTGGTGGGGTAGCTCCGGATTCAATGGAGCTGCCCGAGAGTGTAATTAAAGTAAAAACCAAACAAAGGTTAAGCCGCAGGAGGCCTCGGGTGACGGAGCTGGACTCCCACGCGGCCCGAGGTTCTCTCTCTGCAGCTGAGGGACGAGTCTCGCGTTGGGGCAGCTCCCGGTATCGATGGAGCTGCCCTGCAGAGTAGCGCTGGAGAGAGCTTGGTTGCAGGGGGTTTCGGGAGGCGGAGCTGGACTCCCACGCGTCCCGAAGCTTCGTCCCTGCAGCCGGAGGGTCGGACAGTGGTGGGGTAGCTCCGGATTCAATGGAGCTGCCCGAGAGTGTAATTAAAGTAAAAACCAAACAAAGGTTAAGCCGCAGGAGGCCTCGGGTGACGGAGCTGGACTCCCACGCGGCCCGAGGTTCTCTCTCTGCAGCTGAGGGACGAGTCTCGCGTTGGGGCAGCTCCCGGTATCGATGGAGCTGCCCTGCAGAGTAGCGCTGGAGAGAGCTTGGTTGCAGGGGGTTTCGGGAGGCGGAGCTGGACTCCCACGCGTCCCGAAGCTTCGTCCCTGCAGCCGGAGGGTCGGACAGTGGTGGGGTAGCTCCGGATTCAATGGAGCTGCCCGAGAGTGTAATTAAAGTAAAAACCAAACAAAGGTTAAGCCGCAGGAGGCCTCGGGTGACGGAGCTGGACTCCCACGCGGCCCGAGGTTCTCTCTCTGCAGCTGAGGGACGAGTCTTGCGTTGGGGCAGCTCCCGGTATCGATGGACATTTAGGGTCATTATTTTGCAGATGACCTATTTTTGGCTCAGCTTCATCTCATGGATGGAAAGCCTAATATTGTCCTGTAGAATTATCTTAAAAAGCAGGATTTATGGTTCTAACAATGATGGCAAGCAGTCCAGATCTTGATGCTGCAAAACAGTCTCACATCATGATATCTCATTCTCTATCACTGTGCTTCATGAGATGAAGTTCTTACCATGAACACAGTGTCTGCTTCTTGCCATATCATATAGTTGCTACTATGATTGGAAAGTTCAATTTTTGATGTTTCTGTCCAGACAACATTATTTCAGAAGTCTTGTGATTCATCCAGATGCTCTTAGGCTACTGCTATATGCCTGGCTTGGATTTGCCAAATGAGTGTAACAGTAGGTTGAGAATGGTGGAAGCCAGGTTCAAATCCCACGGATACTCTTTGTGACCTTGGGCAAGTCACTTAATCCCTTACAATGGTGTAGCGAGGTAAGGAGATGCCCGGGGTGATGGTGCCCGACATCACTGCACCCCCTTTCACTCCTCCCTGCTGCACCCCTCCTGCACTCCTTTCCCACCGTGCACCCCCATTCCCCCACATTCCTCTTGAAATCTTCACCAGAAGCAGGAAGCATCTTCTACCAGCTGCTGGTGTCAGCCTCAGCTCTCCCTCCGACATCACTTCCTGGTCCTGCAACCAGGACATGATGTCAGACACAGAGCTGAGGCTGGTGTGAGCGTCAAGTAGGAGATGCTGCTCACGCCAGTGAAGTTTTGAAGAGGTGGGTGGATAGAGAGGAGAGATGATGGCGCCCCTCCCAAGATGGTGCCCAGAGTGGTCTACCCATACTCCCTAAGCCACTGACTCCTTATTGTCTCTTATACAAACTTACTGTAGATTGGAAGCTCTCCAAGGACAGAGAAATACCTACTATATCTGAATGTAACTCACCTGGAGCTACTATTGGCATAGTATGAGCCATCTCCTCCTCACCCCCCTCTTTTTAGGGAGCAGTGATTTAATCCTAGCTTTCCTCCCATGAACACTATTCCCATTCCATTTTTTTCCTGATTGTTTGACACACAAACCCTTATATCAGCCACAGTAGAAGATGCCTGTAGACGTTAGTCTAGCTTCACAGATAATATACCAGACTGGTCTTGGGGTGATCTTGTCAGATTGACTGCTCTTTGTTCAAGTCACTGTTGTATCTGATCTGTGTGACAGTAAAAATGAAGTCCCAGGGGCTTCAATCTATAAGTGGGGCCTAGATTGGGGGCACCTAGCTGAGTTCCACGCAGAATTCAATATTAATTAATGAGCTTAACTGGCATGGAGGATGACCACATCATTAAAATCTCATTAAAAAAAAGCAAAACAAAACAAAGAGTTCTGCATGGAATTTGGAGCACTGCCTACCGACACTTAAGCTGAAGCACCTTAGGCGCTGCTAGGTGTGATTCTATAAATGACACCTAGTAGATGACTGACAATTGAGTTTAATGGTGCCCATAAAAAAAAAAAGAAAAAATATGGCAGACCTGTTGGTAATCTCAGGCCCTTAGCAGCCATAGCTAGATTTAAGGCATGCACTAGAAATGTTAAGGCCATTGATCGGAGGGCTCATTTTAATACTAATGAGGTTGTTTGCATGGAAGAGTCAGAGAATGCAAGAACACAAGGAAAAGCATGCAGTGAACCATTCTGTATACTGGGTCAGAAAATTAGGTTCTCGCTGAACCAATTCTACTGGTTTAGCAATGATCGGAGAGTTTAGTGCATCCAGGACTCTGTCCCATTAAACTATGTTTGTTTACATGTTCCATAAATTTATTTTTTATAATAGTTTCAACTATTTTTCCTGGCACTGAAGTCAGGCTCACAAGTTTATAATTTCCTGGATCTCCCCTGAAACCCTTTTTAAAAATCAGTATAACAGCCACCCTCCAATCTTCAGGTACTACAGATGATTTTAGTGATAGGTTACAGATCACTAACAGCAGATCGGTTCTTTAAGTACCCTGGGATGTATACCATCTGGTACAGGTGATTTATCACTCTTTAGCTTGTTGATTTGTCACAGTATGTCTTCCAGTTTCACAGAAATTTCTTCCAATTCCTCTGCGTCACCCTTGAAAAACATTTCTGGTTCAGGTAGATCTTTTACATCTACTTCCATAAAGAAGGAAACAAAGAATTAATTTAGGGTCTCTTCTATCAAACTGCACTAGCAGTTTGCAGCGAGGTGAGCCCGCACTGTTCCCGACACTCCCCGTGCTAAAAAACGCTAGTGCGGTTTCGTAGAAGAGGGGGATTGGTCTATCTGCTATGGCCCAAGTACCCCTTTTGCTCCTTGATGATCCAGTAGTTGCATAGGCTTTCTGGTTTTGATATACCTGAAAAAGGTGTTGCTATTAGTTTTTGCTTCTTTGACAAGTTTCTCTTCGTGTTCTTTCTTAGCCTTCTTTATCAATGATTTGCATCTAACTTGCCAGCTAACTTGTTGCTTCTTATTTTCTTCTTTTAGATACTTTTTCTATTCTTTAAAGGTGATTCTTTTGGCTCTAATAGCCTCTTTCACTTCCTCTTGTAACCATTGTTCATTGACAGGGTGTCTGAACCACCCATCTAATTCCAGTGTGATTTCACAAATGTTGCAAGTCCCGCATTTCATATGGCTCCCTGCCCCAGTTCACATTGGACACTCATGAATATCTGAAGGACATAGTGTGTTAGATGCTAAAATACTGTGCAGGGAGAACAACTTCCATGACACGCACAATCTTTTCAACCTCTTAAGCATATCGCAAAATACATGTGGGTATCCAGTCATTGTGATATATGCAAATTTGGGTACCATATATAGAATTCAGGGGTTAGTGTACAATAAAATTCATTAGCAGGACCTAATCTTTAGTAAAATGTGCATTATTTAATGCAATTCCCATTATTCTCAGAGAGGACTCTTTACTAACCATAGCTCATATTAGTGTAGATTATTTTGTTAACACTTTCAATCATGTTAACAAATCTAGCTTTAGATTATTTTGTTAACACTTTCAATCATGTTAACAAATCTAGCTTTAAATTTGATGTGTCACCCAGCCTCAGTCCTTCCAACCACAAAGCAGAGTGCTTTATTTAAGTGTGAGTGGAAAATACAGATGGTATGAAAGGAAGAGCAGATGTATTATTGCTGGTATTAAAAGCAATGACAAAATAAGCCACAAAAGAAACAATAGAAGCAAAAGAAGAAGTCGGAATGTTTTTTTTTTGTTTTATTTTTCTTGCTTTGCTAGATCAAAATAATGGCAGTGCTCATGACACAGTGAATTATTGTTTAGCTGGCATCTGTGTATTTCAGCATTGACAAACTCTAATCATAAAGATATGCTAAAAATAATACACTTGGGAGCACACATCAAAACACAATTCTGCTAGATGTATATAAGCCTGAAATACCTAATACTTCTGTGTGGAAGGAATTTTAGAGGAATAGCCATCCTTGGGAATGCGGATGAACAGGCCTTTTTCTTAGTCAAAGAGGTCTACTCCCTTAGCTTTTTTTCTTGTCACTGAAATCCATACCTTTATCAAAACAAAGCTCTAGGTGGAGTGCAGCTTTGCTGAGAAGTTCTGCAGGTAGCAGTGCAAATTCTCTAAATTGGTTTCTCAGTCTAGGTACCCCCATGAGGCCCCAATTTGTAACAGCATCTTGGTACCAGTGGCGTAGTAAGAGGGGTGCAGACCGCCCCGGGCACCAAGTCGGTGGGGGCAGAATGCATCAGCGGGAAGACTCTGGGGCAGGCTGCAGGCAGCAGGTGTGAATACCTGCCTCTGCCAGTGAACTTTACAAGAGAAATTAAAGACATTAGGGAGATTGAATAAAAGAGAGGGATGCCAGATTGTGGATAGGGGTAGGAGGAATAGTTTAATAGTTTAAAACAATTTGATATTCCACTCTTCAGATTGTGTCAGAGTGGATTACAATAAAAAATATTCAATAAAACTAATAAAAAAAAAATACAATTAAAAAAAGAAAAGAGGAAAAGGAAGAAGAGATAAGAAAACCTGACATCACCTCAACAAACTCCTTCAATTGCTTTCTCAAAGAGATAAGTTTTTAATCTTAAAATATGGTAGAGAGCTTTCCTCCCACAGACTCAGCGGTAAATTCTCCCACAGCATTGCAGCCTTCCCCAAAAATGCACAGTCTTGCATCTTTAGAACACAAGGTCTTACTAGGTATACAACACTCTAGCACTTCTGCCAAGTACTTTGATTGTTGATCATGCAAAACCAATACTTAAGAACTAACATTTTCTAAGTTGGCCTGTGTACTAAGGGTAGGCAATGGTACTTCAAATATAAGAGTGTAACCCCATCATATTGCCTAAGACCACCTAATAGGCAAGGAAGAGATACTAGACTGCAGGGGGAGGGGAAAGCAGAAGGATGACTTGGTAGGCCTTAGGTCAGGCAGCCCCTACCATGGGGTGGTCCTAAGCTTTTAGCCAGACCCACTACTGACTTAGACATCTATTATAAGAACACATCTAAGATCTGATTGTACAACGCCAGCACGTGGACATCTAAAACGAAAGAAAATACAAATGTTAAGAAGGTATGGTGCGGGCATGGTTTGAGTGAAATGAGGGCAGGCTCAAATAATAAACTTTTTGATACATCATTTCACTTAACTCACTTTAAGTCTAAACTAAAATCTTTCCTTTTTAAGAACGCTTTTGGTCTATAACTGCCCTATTAAGGATGCTACCTCTTTCAATAATTACACCAATACAAATTAATTCCCTATCCTCTTGTACTTTCCTATCAATATTGTAATTCTAACCCACTCCCTCCGTTCCAGTTCGTCTGTACTGTCTCCCCTGTCATTTTGATTTGATTTGAAATTGTATTTTATATTCCACTATTGCTAGATGTACACCGCTTAGAAGTCTGATTAGGCGGTATAACAAATTTTTAATAAACTTGAAATTTGATTGTCTGCTTCTAAAAAGATGGACAATGGGGGGTTAAACCTGCTATCCCAGATGTCCAGGTTTACGAAACATGCTCTTCTTGAGCAGCTCTGCACCGGATGGATTAAGGGAGGTGGTTTGTGTCTCCCCCTCCCCCCATCCCCCGAAAGCAAAACTAGCAAGGTACTCTGGGCCCTGTGACAGCTTCAGGGTCTCCTGTGCACTGTTCCCTTAAAGCTGAGCAGGGGTCCTCTACCTAGAGTTCTGCCAGTAGAGGGCACCATTTCACCATGGCATTATCAATAGCCAGGGATGGGGCAAGCTCTGCAGGACTTCCGGGAACCTGCCTGTCTCTAGTGATTTAAAACACAATATTGTATAACCCCCCACCCCACTGGCAGCAATTTCTAAAATTGCTGATTTAACTGTTTATATTCCAGCACATAAATGTCTCCGTCTGCTTTTTCATAACATAGACATTCATATGATGCCACAGATATATTTAAGTTCCTTTGTTGCCCTGTTGATATTTTAGATGTCTATTTTTTAAACGGAGATGTTCATGCGCCACATCTCCCGCACATAAACATCTATTTTACCATGCACTTTAATGAGGCTCTATGTCAACAGATCCTGATCCAAAATACTAGTGGAACTTCATATGTCCCACTTTGGATGTCTAATTTTACATTGGACTTCCTTTCTAAAATGCTGCTCCACAGCTCTAATTTTATAAACATCCCTATATGTAAATAGCAGCTTTTACATACATAGATTGGAATATATATTATGATACTCACCAAATTTACATTGCCGGGAGCATAGTAGGGACAAGGCTAGAGAGTTGCTAGGATAGGCATAATATATTGATGTATATTCCACATCTTACTAGGGGAATCTATGTAGGCATTTTGAAAATCTAGATGTCAGCATCTATACCTTCCCCCCCCAATTTCCCCCCCCAGCACACATAAGTGCTTGTTCTAAGGGACAGGTGCAATGTCAAGATCTGACCAACCCCCGAACTCCTAATCATACTTTCCAGCCTCTGCTAGCTCCCCCCCCAACCTCTGAAATCTGACCCCCATGAGATCCGATAAAAGGGAAGTACACTAGGCATCCCCCAAATCATGAAAATGAGAAGGGATGGCGATGTGGTCCACATCTTCCTCCCCTAAATCATCAAGCCACGGAGCCGAAGTCCAGATGGGTCCTACGTGCGACCAAAAACTACATTTGGGATGTCAAACTGCCCCCTCCTCTCTACAGCACCAGTGAGTTGGGGGTGCAGCGGAGAAAGGCTTGGGGCAGCCCACTCTGTTAATGGCAGCACTTGCGCTTGGGACGGTGCGGTGAAGCTCATGAAGCTGTGACTGCGCAATGATATCACAAAAGGCAAAACTTCAGCTTGTGATAATTGTGGGGGAGAACAAAGCATATTTGTGTGACAGCTGATGCACTGCACGTGTGATGCATTCTACTCACTGACCTTTTGTGATTCATATTTTCACTCAAAAAGAATGTTGAACTGCTCAAATTGCCCTTGGTGCTTGTTGACATTGCATGCTGTCAAGCTCATTGCTTTCCTAGTTGTGCGAATGCTTCACAAAGAAAACATATTCCTAGCTATTTGCTATATTTCAGTCATTATTTTATTCCTATATTGTGCTAATTTCTGAAATTCAGCTTTCTTTATTCAGTTCCAAAATTTTATTGAAATTTTATATAGTAGCATACAATAAAGCAGGAGAAACATATTAAACAGATTGCTCATAACACTATTAACATAAAGCTTAGGATATTAAAAGACAAAATCCTAGAAATGAAACTCCCTCCCCCACCCCCACCCATTCCATTTGCAGAGGGTGAAAAACCAACATCCATATCTACATGTATACATCTCCATGCTTTCACTATAATTCAACTATTATCTGCAAACTCTTGTACGGGCACCATAATGTTCTAAATTTGGCCCCTTTACCTCTTTTCTCCATTATGACCGCCTCATATTTCCCAACTAAACACACTGAATTGCACCAGAATTGATATTCAGCTTTCTATTTGCCCATAGGCCTGGATTCTTTAACTGACTCAGTTGTCGGCAGCCCCCAATCACATGCCAATCATATGACTGTGCTGGGTACAGAATCGCGTGTCAGGTAAAGGTAGGCACCGGAAATGTAAGCCAGGGTTTTCGAGGTCTACTTTTCTGACGCCTTTGATGTGATATTTTATAGCTTTATCAGCCCTCTTCAAAGGAAAAGCTCCCAACCAAGAATCAAGGATGGAAGAATGAGAAGGCAACGCCACTGATTTGTCTAAATTAATGGTAAGACCCGAGTAGAAGCCATATTCTGCAATAAGGTCCAGGGCTGCCTCAAGAGAGCGCACTGGATTTGTAAGAATAAGCATTAAGTTGTCAGCAAAAGCCAAAGTTTTAAGAACCTGACCAAGCACAGTCTCAAATTGCCGTAGGGTGCACAATAATGGCTCCAAAGTAAGAATAAAAATAAGGGGGGGGGAGAGGGAACACCCATGGCGTGTGCCTTGTAGAATAGGAAAGGTGTCAGAAAGTGTACCATTAACAACAAGAGATGAAGTCAGGCCATTATACAGAGAAGCAAAAGCGGCGCAGTAGAAGCCCGATATCCCGATATAATGTAGAGTATGAAAAAGATAAGGCCACGAAACGTTGTCAAAGGTCTTAACCGCATCTAAACTTACTAACAATGTGGGCCCCTGGACCTGTTGAGCATGAGCAAGGCTAAAAGAATTTTCTGAACATTTAACACCGATTGCCTCCCCGGAGCAAAACCTACCTGATCCCCATGGATCAAGGTCGGAATCAAGAGAAGGAGACGATCCGCCAAAATCCTAGAAAAAAGATTAACATTAATATTAATCAGGGAGATGGGATGGTACAATCCAGGAAGATAGGCCGGCTTACCGGGCTTAGGGAGCAGAGCTATGGAGGCATTATTAGCATATCTGGGGAAGACCCCCAATTCTACCGCACCATTATAGTAAGCCAGCAAAAGGCCGCAAAGCTAAGTCTACAGCATCCTATAGAATTCCCCTGAGAAACTATCAGGGCCCGGGGCCGTGCCCTCCCTGCAAGACTAAATAGCACGTTGTAATTCTACCTCCTGCAAAGGGCGATTCAAATGATCAATATCCACCTCCCACAAACGGGGCATGCCCGATGAATGAAGATAGTCATCAATTAAATCTCCATGGGGTCCCGAGATAGAACTATATTGGGCTGCAAAATGATCGTAAAATACCCTAGCTATATCATCCGTGCGCGACACAACCACACCTCCCGGGAAGCGCAAAGTTAAAATTAGTTTCTTGCCCGCATGAGCATCCACCATTCTAGCCAGTAGCTTACCTGATTGGTTACCAAAACGTTATAATGTCGATAAGTCAACCAGTGTTGTGATCAAGAATGTAAAAGAGAATTGAGCGCCGCCTGTGCGGCCAAGTAGTGTTCCCTGGTGGATGCCGAAGGACATGCCACCCGCAAGGAGCGCTCCAGGAAGATAATGGCTTTCTTTAGTCTCCGCACTCGTGCACATGTATAAGCTAAAATATGACCCTGGAGAACAACCTTAGCTGTCTCCCAGAATAAAAGTGGATCATCCTGATGCTGTTCATTAGTCAAAACATAATCCTCCCATCTCTCCAATAAAAACTGTTGAAAATCAACGTCATTCCGCAGGTAAGCTAGAAATCTCCAGTGTCTGGAGCGGTGAAAGCTAGCATCAAGATTAATATCTTTCCAGACAGGCGCGTGATCAGAGATATGTATTGAGCCCACTCTTGCTGCCGTTACTTGCGAAAGTAGGGAAGAAGAGATTAGAATGTAATCAAGTTTAGACCATGAGCCATGGGCTCGAGATAAATGGGAATAATCACGCACCTCCAGGTTTAACAGCCTCCAGGGATCCACTAAATCCAACTCAGAATAGAAATTAGAGAGCAAAAGGCTCTTAGGCCCCAAAGGAGTCGATGGATGAGAGGATTTGTCAATATCTGGATCCATAACTAAATTGACATCCCCAAGCAGTAGAAATGAGTCATCAGGACATTTTAAACGAAGAGCAGTCAGTTTCTGAAAGAAAAGCATTTCACCTGAATTAGGCCCATAAACCACCAACAATAAGTAATGTAAATTCCCCACTTGCAAGCGAACCAGCAAATATCTACCCAGCTGATCAGTCTCCAAAACTGTAACACCAATAGGAGAGGATTTACGTAAGAGCAAAGTCACTCCTCCATGACGTAGGTGAGGCAAAATACACCTCTCCCATCCAAGACCGTCTCAACTTCTTGTGCTCCTCATCTGTTAGCCTGGTTTCCTGGAGACAAACCAAATCAGTGCCAGTGCGCTGCAACGCGGTTAAGATTTTCTGCTGCTTGATGGGCGAAGTAATGCCCCCTACGTTCCAAGAGACCAGCCTAAAGGACGAGCCCAGCATCCCTCGCACTAAGAAGGCATATATAAGTCCCAAGATAAACAAATCCCAGAAGCACAGCCTCCCCCGGGGTAAAACCAAACCAAAAGAACAAGAAAAAATAAAGAGATAAAATGTAAGCTACATACAAGACATAGGAAAACATAAGATATGAAAAGGCATAATAAGCACCCAACAGGAACTCCGGTCCCCCCCCTATCCCAACAACCCAACCAGACCTCACCCTCCTCTTACCCCCCATCCCACCCCTAACAACCCCCACACAACCACACCCACCAACAGGACCCACAAACTGTGGAGCCCCAGGAGAACAACAAAATGCAATGGGCACCCACGCACACACACAACTTTTATAAAAATGTACAGAGAAAGGAAAAAGCAAAAAGTCACACTCAGTGCGCAGCCAAACCAGTGCACTATATACCCCAGTTCCTGGCAAAAGCTAACAATGAACTAAAGTAAAAATGCCAAAATAGGGAACTCCGTGGTCGTGCTCAAGTAAGACGTGTCACCAAGGGTTGTGCAGCCTCCACTGAGTCAAACAACTTCCAAACCCCATTGCCCTGCCGGACCCAAGGACTGCTGGATACAAAAACAGGAATCTGATCTTCTATACCGCTAAGGCCGCACATAAAGGCTGAAACTTCCGCCTCCTTGCCTGGAGAGCCACGGAGTAGTCTTGGAAGATGCGGATTGGCGTGCCATCAAACTGAAGATCATCCCTCCGAAGCCGGTATTGTTTGAGGATCTCCACCTTGTGGAGATAATTATGCAATTTAGCCACCATGACCCGAGGCAATTGCCGATCCACTTCCGGGCGTCCAACCCTATGAATCCATTCCAGACAGATGGAACCTGAGCCAGCGGGCAGGGTAAATTCAGCGGCTAGCCAATCTTTAAAGGTGATACTCAGTTGGCGATCAGACAGAGTCTCTGGAACCCGAATAAACCAAAGATTGTTCCGCCTAGATCGGTTTTCTAGGTCCTCCGCTTTCTCTTCGCTCACCACCAAGCACTGTTCCAAGTGTGCAAGCTGGTCCTGCAGGGCCCGAGTAGAGTCCTCCGTCGCAGAGACTCTCGTCTCCAACTCGGTAGTGCGGGTTACCGTGTCTCCTAACAGGGTTTCCAAGTGTAACATTTGGCTGGACAATTTTTCCATTTGCGGGGCCAGGGCCGATGTCACCGCCGATGTAAGCTGCCGCAGCTGGCTATCGGTAAAGTCCGCCGTGGTAGCCGAGCCTGCCTCCGCCATGGTGTCGTCAGCTGGCTGCGCTTTTTCTTTAGGCTTGGCTGCTATTCTACCGGATCAATTGCCCCCCGATTTGGACACAAAGTGGTCCATAAGGCGACCAACGGGGAGGGGGGGGGGGAAGCCGTGAAGCTGCAAATCACCTGTAAAAGATAAGTAAACAAGGCTGCCCTGTGAACTTCTAAAAGCTAAGTTACTCAGCATTTCATATTCTGCTCTTTTAACTGGTTTTCAGCATTATATCTGCTTAATTTCTCTTCTCCTCCCTGTTTCTTACTAAAAAAAATATAAAAAAACACAAAAAAATAAACCCTTCTCTTTCCTCTGTTAAATCTTATTTCCTCTTCATAGGAAAAAGGGTAAGACTTTGTTAACTCTAATTAAATCCTGGTGCCTGTGGCTCAGGGTGACTAAAGTAGGGAAAATCCTGTTATAAATCCTGTGTTTTAGGGTAGCACTGATAGAACCTGCATTTTTGTTTAAAATACTGTGTTTTAGGTAGTATAAAGCCTATATTTCTGTCTTACTAGTGTTCAGCCATTTTTTTCTGCTGATTAGGTGGAGAAGGGAGGGGCTCTGTTTTACTTCTAAGGTTAATTGAATTATCTTTAGGACATTGCTGAAACAAGGCTGCCCTGTGAACTTCTAAAAGCTAAGTTACTCAGCATTTCATATTCTGCTCTTTTAACTGGTTTACAGCATTATATCTGCTTAATTTCTCTTCTCCTCCCTGTTTCTTACTAAAAAAAAAATAAAAAAACACAAAAAAATAAACCCTTCTCTTTCCTCTGTTAAATCTTATTTCCTCTTTCACTTTCCCTTCATAGGAATAAGGGTAAGACTTATAGTCCCACCAACCCCAGGGACCACTATTCATATATAGAGACCCATATAATCAGGACTTCACAACCAATCAAGATGACCTTTATTCTATGCAATCACTGTGGTGCTTTAATTCCAAGACATACTATTTGGAGGCTTAAGGCTTGCCCCATCTGTCTTCAACTTGCCAGTATTAAGGAGGAGCTCGGCAAACTTAAACAGGAATTGAATACAATTAAAGCAGCTTCCATCACTCCACAAAATCATACCAACTTACCACCTCTACCTCAAAGAATAAAACAGCCCAGGAATAAATGGGTCACAGTAGGCTCAGGAAGACTGCAACATGTAACACAGAAACATCCACCTTCACTAATATTACCTCTACAGAATTCCTTCGCTCCACTAGTGCACTGCGATACTCAGGAAAACAGAAGGGAGGTGGGACTGGAACCAATGAAGGTAACTCAAGAGAACAAGCGCACCCTAAGTACAAATAAAAAAGCCAAAAACAGAAAACTATTACTGTTGGGGGATTCCATCATCAGAGGCATTAACCTTGGAACACAGGGCGAGGAGACCAAAATAGTGAAATGTCTTCCAGGATCCTCAGCTACCAGGAGTTCAAGGCAAATACTGACTATAATTAAGGAAGAAACTAAGGATTTTAACACTGATGTTGTTATCCATCTGGGAACAAATGACCTGGCCAACAACTCCACACTTGCAGCACAGAAAGCTTTTCGGGAGCTTGGTGAGGGTGTGAAACCTTTTGTAAAGACTTTAGCTTTTTCTGAAATACTGCCTGCATATGGAAAGGGAGAGCAAAGAGTGAAAAACACAGAGGACTTCAATAGATGGCTCAGAGCCTGGTGTCATCAAGAAGGCTTCAGGTACATAGGAGGATGGGGAAATACATGGAAGGACAAGAAGCTATATTGCACTGATGGGCTACATATTACTACAGCAGGAAAAAGAAACCTTGCAGAGAAATTTAGACAATATTTTTCTAGGCATTTAAACTAGAAGGTGGGGGTGGTGTTTGTACGAAGGACAATTATAGAGACCACCCCCAGCAAAAGAAAAGATGTGATAGTAGTAAAGGCTGCAACATAAGCAATATCAGCAACTCATTTCTTAGTATTGCAACGGAAAGTGAAACGACACAAAAATCCATACGAAAAAGGAGATTATCGCTGAAAAATAGCTGGAAAGCGATGACCACAAATGCTCGCAGTCTAAGCAACAAAGTTCATGATCTGCAAGCCCTGATATTAGAGGCAGATCTAGATATTGTTGCTATCACAGAGACATGGTTCAGTGAATCACATGGATGGGATGCAAACATACCGGGATATAATCTTTTTAGGAAGGACAGAGATGGTCATAAAGGTGGAGGAGTAGCTCTCTATGTAAAGATCAATATCCAAGCGACCGAAATGCAAGGGACCTGGGGAGAGGAAGAAGCTATATGGATTGCTCTGAAAAGAGAAGATGGAACTTCTATCTACGTGGGTGTAGTCTACAGACCTCCAACTCAATCGCAGCAAATTGATAAGGATCTGATTGTGGATATCCAAAAGTTTGGAAGGAAAGAGGAGGTTCTGCTGTTGGGAGATTTCAACCTGCCGGATGTGGACTGGAATGTTCCGTCTGCGGAATTGGAAAGAAGTAGGGAGATTGTGGATGCCTTTCAAGAGGCTCTGCTCAGACAAATGGTGACGGAACCCACAAGGGAAAAAGCGATATTCGATCTGGTCCTCACAAATGGAGAGAGTATCTCTAATGTTCGAGTGGGTGCTCACCTGGGTAGTAGCGATCATCAAACGGTTTGGTTTGATATAACGGCTAAAGTGGAGAGCGGCCGCACGATACTTAAAGTCCTAGATTTCAAACGTATGGACTTTAATGCAATGGGAAAGTACCTGAAGAAAGAGCTGTTAGGATGGGAGGACATAAGAGAAGTGGAAAGACAGTGGTCTAAGCTGAAAGGAGCGATAAAAATGGCTACGGACCTTTATGTGAAGAAAATCAATAAAAACAAGAGAAAAAAGAAGCCGATATGGTTCTCCAACCTAGTGGCTGAGAAAATAAAGGCGAAAGAATTGGCGTTCATGAAATATAAAAAAACCCAAGAAGAGGAGAGCAGAAAGGACTACAGGGTGAAACTGAAAGAAGCCAAGAGAGAGATACGTTTGGCGAAGGCACAGGCGGAAGAACAAATGGCTAAAAATGTAAAAAAGGGAGATAAAAATTTTTTCAGATATAGTGAAAGGAAGAAGATAAAAAATGGAATTGCTAGGCTAAAAGATGCTGGGAACAAATATGTGGAGAGTGATAAGGAGAAAGCAAATGTGCTAAACAAATACTTCTGTTCTGTGTTCACAGAAGAAAATCCTGGAAAAGGACCGAGATTGTCTGGCAAAGTTACACGAGAAAATGGAGTAGATTCTGCGCCGTTCACGGAGGAGGGTGTTTATGAGCAATTTGAAAAACTGAAGGTGGACAAAGCGATGGGACCAGACGGGATCCATCCCAGGATACTAAGGGAGCTCAGAGAGGTTCTGGCGAGTCCTATTAAAGACTTGTTCAACAAATCTCTGGAGACGGGAGTGATTCCTGGGGATTGGAGGAGAGCGGATGTGGTCCCTATTCATAAAAGTGGTCACAGGGATGAAGCAGGAAACTACAGCCTCACTTCAGTTGTTGGAAAAATAATGGAAGTGTTTCTAAAAGAAAGGATAGTGTACTTGAATCTAATGGGTTACAGGATCCGAGGCAACATGGCTTTACAAAAGGTAAATCGTGCCAAACGAACCTGATTGAATTTTTTGATTGGGTGACCAGAGAGCTGGATCGAGGACATATGCTAGATGTAATTTACTTGGATTTCAGCAAAGCCTTTGATACAGTTCCTCATAGGAGGCTGTTGAACAAACTTGAAGGGCTGAAGTTAGGACCCAAAGTGGTGAACTGGGTCAGAAACTGGCTGTCGGACAGACGCCAGAGGGTGGTGGTTAATGGAAGTCGCTCGAAGGAAGGAAAGGTGACTAGTGGAGTCCCTCAGGGTTCGGTGCTGGGGCCAATCCTGTTCAATATGTATGTGAGTGACATTGCTGAAGGGTTAGAAGGAAAAGTGTGCCTTTTTGCAGATGATACCAAGATTTGTAACAGAGTAGACACCGAAGAGGGAGTGGAAAACATGAAAAAGGATCTGCAAAAGTTAGAGGAATGGTCTAATGCCTGGCAACTAAAATTCAATGCAAAGAAATGCAGAGTAATGTATTTGGGGATTAATAATAGGAAGGAACCGTATATGCTGGGAGGAGAGAAGCTGATATACACGGACGGGGAGAGGGACCTTGGGGTGATAGTGTCCGAAGATCTAAAGGCGAAAAAACAGTGTGACAAGGCAGTGGCTGCTGCCAGAAGGATGCTGGGCTGTATAAAGAGAGGCGTAGTCAGTAGAAGGAAGAAGGTGTTGATGCCCCTGTACAGGTCATTGGTGAGGCCCCACTTGGAGTATTGTGTTCAGTTTTGGAGACCGTATCTGGCGAAAGACGTAAGAAGACTTGAGGCGGTTCAGAGGAGGGCGACGAAAATGATAGGAGGCTTGCGCCAGAAGACGTATGAGGAGAGACTGGAAGCCCTGAATATGTATACCCTAGAGGAAAGGAGAGACAGGGGAGATATGATTCAGACGTTCAAATACTTGAAGGGTATTAACGTAGAACAAAATCTTTTCCAGAGAAAGGAAAATGGTAAAACCAGAGGACATAATTTGAGGCTGAGGGGTGGTAGATTCAGGGGCAATGTTAGGAAATTCTACTTTACGGAGAGGGTAGTGGATGCCTGGAATGCGCTCCCGAGAGAGGTGGTGGAGAGTAAAACTGTGACTGAGTTCAAAGAAGTGTGGGATGAACACAGAAGATTTAGAATCAGAAAATAATATTAAATATTGAACTAGGCCAGTTACTGGGCAGACTTGCACGGTCTGTGTCTGTGTATGGCCGTTTGGTGGAGGATGGGGAGGGGAGGGCTTCAATGGCTGGGAGGGTGTAGATGGGCTGGAGTAAGCCTTAACAGAGATTTTGGCAGTTGGAACCCAAGCACAGTACCGGGTAAAGCTTTGGATTCTTGCCCAGAAATAGCTAAGAAGAAAAAATTAAAAAAAATAAAAAAAATTTTAATTGAATCAGGTTGGGCAGACTGGATGGACCATTCAGGTCTTTATCTGCCGTCATCTACTATGTTACTATGTATGCGCGTGAGGGCCCGGGAGCTGCAGAGCACACGTCCGCTCTCCTCACTGCATCACGTGCTCTTTTCTGAGATAGGCTATCTAACTTAATTGTTTTAATTAGTGTTAATCAGCACGGTAAATAGTTTCAAGTATTTGGGGATCATAATTGATTGTCATCTGAATTTTGAGGAACAGGTCTCATCTGTGGTTGTCAAAGGCTTTGGGGCACTAAGATAGCTCGAGATTTTTTGGATGAGACATCATTGCATAAGTTAATTCATGCTTTTGTATGATCTAAGTTAGATTATGGAAATGTAGTATATGCAGGTATAGGGTCAGGACAGTTGAAGCGCTTAGAAACAGTGCAAAATGCTGCGATTCGATTGTTAGGCCATGCATATATTCATGATCATGTGACACCTTTATATCTGAAATTCCATTGGCTACCAATGAAATTTAGGATTAAATTTAAGATCTCGATGTTGGCACATCAAGCATTATATCAGTTACAACCATCATATCTTTTTAACTTGGTGTTATTTTATGCCCCACGGCGTTTATTACGATCTTTGAATGACAATATCTCGAAGGCACATCTTGCTTCAACTAGAGACTGTGTTTTTTAATTTAGTTCCACAGCTATAGAATAATTTGCCTATAGGTTTGAGAAAAGAAGAATCATATATACATTTTAAAAGACCTGTAAAAGTACATTTGTTCCAATTGGCCTTTTTAAATTGAACTATCAAACAGGATAGTGAAAGATGTATACCAACTATTTAATACAGCAAGATACAGCAACAGGTTGGTAGTAAATAGATAAACCTAAATGGAGGAAAAGATCTCAGATCCACCACTAAGGGAACACATATGTATTCTCCCTGTAATCATGTGGTGATAGATTTCTTTCATTGATCAAAAAAACCCCATTGTATTTTTTTATAATTTTTTGTTTATATTTGTGTTTGAATTAAAACTCATAAAGTGCACTATTTAGTAATAAATTATTCTTATTTTGCTACTATGCAGAAAAATATTACTTATCTGCAGCTGAGGACAGGTTAAAGTGCTTGAGTGCTCCAATCGAAAAGTGCAAGAAGCCAAAGCTGAAAAAGATAGCACACAAAAAATGTTAAAGTCCTCAGTGCTCAACAAAGTTGCACAATATAATTTAAAGTGCAGAAAAAATACTTATCTGCAAATTGGAGAAGCAGGTTAAAGTGCTGTAGTTTAAAGTGCTCTATGCTCAATCGTAAAAATGGCACTTCACATGCACCCTGCTAAGTTCAAAAGCATATTGCACAAGCCCGTCTCAGATCATTAAATCGCTCTTAATCTCAGTTCATTAGCTCTCAACGGGTCCCGTTTCACCCTACAAAGGGCTTCATCAGGAAACGAGCTGGATTGATATAAAATATTAAAAAGTCATTCAAACTACTATATAACAATAACATATTAACAAAAGAATCACAAAATTAAAAGTTAAAAATTACTTACCGGTACTGCTTTTGTGGGATAGACCTATGCTATTCACACCCGATTCAGTACAAAATGGCGCTTATAACTACTGAGAGCGCCAACACATGCGCAGTGAATGCTGATGACGTAAATATAAATCACATAGCTATTATAACCTAGCGCATGCGTGCTAGCTAAACAAATTTTGCTAGCATCTTTAAATAATTAGTGATTCGAATGTATATTAAGTTATTGTGAAAATTCTTATAGAGATTGTTGAACATTTATCGGGAAATCTATTATAAAGGAAATCATGAATCTATATATATAAAATCGGAGGTATGTATGTGTGTATGTATGTGTGTGTGTATGTGCCGCGATCACGCAAAAACGGCTTGACCGATTTGAACGAAACTTGGTATGCAGATCCCTCACTACCTGGGGTGATATGTTCTGGGGGTCTCGCAGCCCACCTGCACATGTGGGCGGAGCTACAAACAGAAAATCAGATTTCACCCATTCATGTCAATGGAAAAAATGTAAAAAGCTGCCATTCTCACAGTAATTCCAACTATAAAACACTTTCTATGACACTATAACCACTAGGGACATCGTTTCTATTCTACCACGGACACCATACATATAGAGTTTGTATGTTCTAACTGTGTTTGTAACTGTTTCCTTCATGCACCCCAGTTCATAATGCTATTACATTACATGAGTACTCACATATGCTGAACTAGGAACACAGGTTCCATTCTGAACCGGGAAAAAACTGCATGGAGTTTCTTTTACAGGGACAGACTATTACATACTGTGGAGTGGATTTAAGATCCCCCTGTTTTTCCCATGGACAGCTCTATGTTGCTTGCTCAAGGGTGGGTTCACCCAAGAATTTATATGTTCTTGCTCCTGGAGGTGAAACTAAAAATGTTGTTTATAATCAAGTTTTGTGTTAGTTTTATTGTATTCATTTTGTCAAATATTTCACATTATAATTTGAATATTGTACTTTTTATAAAGCTGTAAAAAAATAATTTCATTCACCACTATAAAGTATCTTTATTTGAATCCATTTACAGTGTTATTGCTATAATTAAATACCCGTGCAACGCCGGGGCATCAGCTAGTATATATATATATATGTAAATTTAAAGAAAATCCAACAGACTGCTATATAAACATGGACCATTCAACTTTAGTGTTTAATCCATTGGGGTATGTACTATTTAATCTGTAAATCCATCTAGATTCTCACTGTTTCAGACGGCAGACTCGATCTCCCCTTCTAATGGACTTTGGTTCAATGTCAATGACAAAACATTTTAAGTCTTGAAATGAATGGTTCATAAGTTTACAATGCTCGACTATGACTTCAGAGCACCGTTCAAGCTTCAAATTTGATTTGTGCTCACACATTCTAGTCCTTAAGTCTCTTGATGTCATATTGACATAAAACTTATCGCATGGACACACAATCAAATAAACAATATATGTGGTTTTGCAGTTAGTGAAATGTCTGAGAAAATACGTCTTCTGATCTTGTGGATTGATGAACTTTTTACATTCTTTAGTGATGCTACAGATGTTACAACAGCCACATTTATAATGTCCCAAAACAATGCTTCCTGCTAAAGGTTTAGTAGATCTCTGTGACTGTGATCTGTATTTATGTAGTTATTGATTTTTTTGTTAAGAAAATTTTCAGTTTGTATTAATTAGTTAATTTTATTAATGGCATTTTGATTCTCATAGATTTTTATGAATTTTAGGAAAAAAAACACCAAATCTTTTTTAAAATTCTTTTCTATTTTTGAATGGAGTTCTTTTCTTAATTGTTGTGAAATATTGTAAACCACTTGGATCCTTTTTTGGCTGTTTTGCGGTATATAAAATTTTTAATAAACATAATCACGTCTACAGAGGTGTGGTTGTCAAACATAGATGCCGGTAATGTTAGGGTTACCAGCTTTTCCCGAAGGAAAATCCTGACCCATGGCCCTGCCCCTAGGCTTACCCAGTTCCACCCCGTTCCGCCTGTCACCCACTTGTCACATTTCATTTACTGCAGGGCCACATTTTATGTAATCTTTCCTTATATTGTACCTCTAATTGATGATGTTCAGTTTTTCTTCGACATAAAGGGCTCCTTTTACTAAGGTGCACTAGCGTTTTTAGCGCAAGCAGGATATTACCGCGTGCTACACCGTGCATTACTTGGCTAGAACTAATGTCAGCTCAATGCTGGCATTAAGGTCTAGTGCACGCGGCAATTCAGCGCACGCTATTCCGTGCGTTAATGCCCTAACGCACCTTAGTAAATGGAGCCCAAAGTGTTGGGGGGAGGATTTGGCCTCTCAACTGTATGAGAAGGATGTGTAAGAATGGGTTTGTGCTAAATATAGCAAGGACTGAGTTTATGATTGTGGGAAAAATTAGTGAACATTTTTGTCCTAACAGCGTGCATGTAAATGACCACTTAATTATGGTAAAAAAAAAAGGAAATCACTTTGTTGGACATTACGCTTGACATGAAATTGATAATGAGTGTACAAGTAATGAAAGTAGTTCTGATGGCTCCATTTTGCTCTCAGACTATTGTGTCAGCTAAAGTCAGTGCTTACTACATGGGAAGATTAAACTTGTCCACACTCATTTTCTCAGTGGACAGTTATGGATGCAAAAGCTGGATACCATGGAAAGGGAAGGGGTAGTTAGTTTCTGGCTCTGACAGACCTCGGTGACAATTTAGTGCTGATGGATCCATCTCAGGATAGGGAGGGGGGAAAGTATTAGGATCCGTCAGCGCTAAAATGTCACCGAGGTCTGTCGGAGCCAGAGACTAGTGCTGGAGAGGCTCTAAAACGAATTCTTTAAACTGGTTTCCTGCAGCCCCAGTAAATCGGCTCTGACAGACCTCGATGACATGGTAGCGCTGACGGATCCTAATACTTTTCCCTCCCTATGCTGAGACGGATCCGTCAGCACTAAATTGTCACCGAGGTCTGTCGGAGCCAGAAACTAACTACAAATGGCACGGACCTCAGATTTTTAAGGACGTGCGGGTTTAGATCCGCGAGGTCCATCAGGTCCGTGAGGTCCGCGTTTTACCTCTTCCCCCACGGAAACAAGACAGAAAGAAGATTGACTCATCTGAGCTTTGGTGCTGGAGAAGGATTTTGTGCCTGCCATGGACTGCCAGAAGAACTAACAAATCAATTCTGGAAGAGATCAGTCCGGCTATGTCACTTGAAGCCTAAATGATGAATATCTTATTTTGGCCACATTGTCAAAAATTCTTGCCTTCGGTTAGAAATATATACACACTCTCACTATATCTGCTAACGTGTATGCAAAAACACAAACCAGGTAACAGAAGGCAAAGTTGAAAAACTCATTAGAATTTAAGGGGTCCTTTTATCAAGCCGTGCTAGCGGGGTTAGCGTGTCGGACGTTTCATGTAGCGGTATATAAGAAATAAATTACATTACATTACATCATGCGCTAACCCCCGCGGCCGGCTAAAAAACTAACGCCTGCTCAATGCGGGCATTAGCGGCTAGCGCGGCAGGCGGTTTAACGCACGGTATTACGCGCATTAAACCCCTACCGCAGCTTGATAAAAGGACCTTTAAATCTATGTGCAACTGTTTTTAACAGATCAGGTTGAGAAACCTTTGAAATACAAATTTATGGAGTCTAAGGAAACCATGTTTACCATCTAAATTTTTTGCACATAATTATGTAATAGAACAAAGGCGATTTTGTCATTTGAGCTTTACATTTTTTCCAGTATGCATTATAGGAAAGAAAGTAGACGAGTGGCTGTGAAACAAAGGTCATTATACACAAAAAAAGTGGGTAATTTAAATACATAAATTTCCCATTCAAAAGAGAAAGCTTGTTATGAAATCCCTATGCTGCAGAAGAGATCTTTTAAATAGAAGTAAAAAAAATTAATAAATTCTACCATATCTAAGAAACTAGAGCTGATGCAGTCTATTCAATGCAAATTTTCTGAATCAGCGCCCCAAATAATCCCACTAAAGGCACTAAAAAAAATTTTTTTTTTCTTGTTGGCCTATATTATGTGTGTACTATTATGAGCCGCCTAGGTCGTAGGCGGATAGTAAATATTTTAAATAAATAAATAACTCCCCCTTTTACAAAAATGTAGCGTGTTTTTTAGAACCGGCTATGGCAGTAACAGCTCCTATGCTCAAAGGAATTCTATGAGTGTCGGAGCAGTTACCGCTGTGGATGGTGCTAAAAACGCTACACTTTTGTAAAAAAGGGGGGGGGGGAATAATTATTAAAGATTTATAGTTCATTTTAATCCTGCTATTTTTGATTTTGACCCAAAAGGTAATGTGACAGCCAATTAGAATCATAAAGGCAGCAAGTCAGACCAAGAGAAACCCTAGACCCAAGATCTTTCTAAGAGTAATGGAAAGTGCCTTACCAACACATCTCTATCATGAATGCACTATCTCTGTGGTGCTGAAAATGTCAAATGGTGTCTTGAGTGGGAGAACGAGACAAGGAGGTGGTTTCTACTTCTAGAAAATCTTGCATGTAGAATGTGAAAATAGTTTTGCAGACATTAGCACACATCTATGATTAACAGGAACTTCACCTGCCAGAAAGAATTGATGGGGAACTTTTGATATCATTAATAAGTCTTCTCAGCCAAGTACTGCGTGCTGTTTTGCCTTTTTTTTTTTTTTTTTTTTATCATCGTTGCTGGATGTCAGCTTTAAATTACCTAAATAATTACATTATTATTTCTGGGAGGTGGAGATCCGTGTCGGTTCACCTAAAGAGATTCACTGGGGCGGGCTGTTGTTAATAGTAATGTTATCCATGGCTCATAAGCCAGTGTCACTCATCACCCTGTTTGTTTCTGAATTCTGGAATTTAAATGAGGAGTTTTCCATTGTATTTAAGATATGTGTGCCTCATGGAAATGACTGGCTGTGTGCACAGATGCATCTCACTCATTGAATGCCACCAAATGGCAGCTCTTCCCCACCCCCTCTTGCTAGATCAGCCAACTACTTAAGGCAAGATCTGTATGAAAAAAAAAACCCCTGCAATAGCTCAAACTCAGAGTGAAAAAAAAAACTCTTGCCCCTACCTCAAAATCTCAAGTTGTCTTGCTGATGCTTCACTTTTATGAGTGTTATGCATGATTTCTTTTTTTGTTGTTGTTTCTAGGATAAAACAGTGTGTCCACTTTAAAGATGACTTTTCTATTTATTATCTTTTTTTTTTTTTTAGTATGAGATACCTACCAGGGTTTTAGCTGTCCGCTCCTTATTTCTCATGATTTAATCCTACAAAATAATCAAACTGCCCCTTCTCTCTCTCTTCCTTTTTCTGTCAGTAGACTCTCTGGCCCTGATTCTCTAGCCAGCACTGTTGCCGGTGGCCCCCTTAAAAGCAGCCGCCGATTCTGTGTCTATCACGCAATGGCGCTGGTTAGAGAATCGCGCCTCCAAGAAAGGTAGATACCGGAAATGTAGGCCATGGTTTTCCAGGCGTACATTTTTGGCACCTACCTTTGATAAGAATTGTGCCTCCAGTAGGTGCCTTGAAAATTAGTGAAAAATAGAATTTAAATGCTGTTTTTCTACTGTGCTTAGGTGCCTAAAAAACCCATCCACATGTCACCTCCTTTCCCCCTCCCACAATATTTGTCCCCAGATAGTAAGTCATATATATAGCAAGTTTGGTTGAAATTTCTCCATGCATTTCAGAGTTATGCTGAGTATTCATCTCAGCAAGCCCGAAAACACTATGGAGTAGAAACTAAAATCTGTCATTTTTAAAATAATTTTTACATGTCACCCCCTTCCCACCCCCACAGTAATTTTCTCCAGATAGTAAGTCATATGTGTACCAAGTTTGGTTGAAATCTCCCCATGTATTTCAGAGTTATGCTGTGAAAACTATGGATTAGACAGTAATATCTGTCGTTTTCAATAATTTTTACATGTTACCCCCTTCCCACCCCCACGGTATTTTTCCCCAGATAGTAAGTCATATGTATAGCAAATTTGGTTGAAATTTCTCCATGCGTTTCAGAGTTATGCTGGAACAGATCCCAAAATGTATGGATTTGACACTAATATCTGTTGTTTTTGATTATTTTTACATGTCACCCCCTTCCCACCCCATAGTATTTTTCCACAGATAGTAAGTGATACATATACCAAGTTTGGTTGAAATTCCTCCATGCATTTCAGAGTTATCCTGAAACATACATACACACACATCCAATTTTATATATACATTATATAGATTATTCTGTAATGATGAGACAGCATGTTCTGCAGTTACTGGAGACAGTGTGTTCTCCGATAGTTGCAAAAACTATCTCAAGAATGCCTCATCTCCCTCCCATACTGTTCCTGCATACTTCTGCAACAATTAACACTGAAATATACAAACAGTATTAGTACAAATATTAATATTTCACACTTCTCACATAAATCAATGCTGAATGGTATTCTATGACAGGTGTTCTAGGATTGGCAAAACAAAGAGATTGACCCTGATGACTCCTCAGAATAAAAAGTCCAACAGCAACAAAAAAACACTGTGAAGAGGTGATGTTCCTGATATTGACTTTTAATAATAATTCAACTTGACCATCCAAAGCTCCCAGTGGACTGGGTCCTAGAAGTTTTTATGTGGATTGTTAAGTTGAATTATTAATAAAATCCGTATCAGGAACATCACTTCTCCACAGTGTTTTTTGTTGCTGTTGTCCTAGGATGGCACCATTTATAGAAAATATAGCACTGTTTCATGTTCAGTTTTGGGCATGAGGAGTTACACCAGCTAAAACCAGGAGTAAGTCCCAGAAGGCAAGTTGGATGTGGATCTTCCAAATTCTATAACACTGTGTGCATTTTAAGGAAACACCCCTGTCCCACTCATTCCCTTCCCATAGCCACGCCCCCCCGTGTAGATCCTCATCGAAACACACACTATTCCTTAAATGGGCACATAAGTGTGTTTTCATGCAGATCTGTCGTTTCTGCCCCATTTCAGTACCTCACTTCTGTTAAATCACTTTTTTATGCTGAAAATTCAGCACAGAAGTAGCGTCTAACATTTGGTGCCACATATAGAGCTTACAAAGAAAAACTGCCAGAGGGTGTAGAGCACAGTCTCCTTTTATTCTGGGGATGGCTCAGCATGACTACAGTTCTGACCGCTCTCGAAAGGCAAATATTAATAAAGGGTTCAGATCCGAGAGGTGGAATAAAGGGAATGGAAATCAATAGGGTGTAAATATCAATGAATTCTAGAACATCTGCACGATGTCATTTATCCCACCAGGCACCTTTCTCTGTCCCCTCAGTTGCTCAGGCACTAGACAGAAGATGCTGGTAGAGAATCTTCTGCTACTGCAAAGCCTACTGCCTGGGACAGACTTGGATGGAATTATGAAATGATTTCTTATCCCATTTTCTCACTATTAGGAGCTTCAGAATATATTTATCTCCTAAAGAAGATCAAAATCATGCAAATATACAATATGGGGTAAGTTCTATATGTCCAGAACAAACAACAAAAAGGAAAAACCAATAAAGTCTGCAGTGAACAAAACGAAAGCAAAACAAAGAAAAACTGCAGACAGACGTACAATGATGCAGGTTAAATTTATTGGATCAAATAATTGAGTGCGGTTAACATTACAACCATAAGACAAACCAAGGGACCCGACATGGTCCGTGTTTCGGTAAACCTGCCTTCATCAGGGGTCCCAGGTTGATAAGGTATCAATTGAAACTACAAACAAAAAACTTTAGCCTGTGCTCAAACGATCATGAAAGAGCGGTCTGTGTGTGAACTCCTGCAGTTTCAATTGATACCTCGTCAACCTGGAACCCCTGATGAAGGCGTATTTACAGAAACACAGACCATGTCGGGTCCCTTGGTTTGTCTTAAGGTTGTAATATTGACCGCACTCAATTATTTGATCCAATAAATTTAGCCTGAATCATTGTACGTCTGTCAGCAGTTTTTCTTTGTTTTGCTTTCGTTTTGTTCACTGCAGACTTTATTGGTTTTTCTTTTTTGTTGTTTGTTCTGGACATATAGAACTTACCCCATATTGTATATTTGCATGATTTTGATCTTCTTTAGGAGATAAATATATTCTGAAGCTCCTAATAGTGAGAAAATGGGATAAGAAATCATTTCATAATTCCATCCAAGTCTGTCCCAGGCAGTAGGCTTTGCAGTAGCAGAAGATTCTCTACCAGCATCTTCTGTCTAGTGCCTGAGCAACTGAGGGGACAGAGAAAGGTGCCTGGTGGGATAAATGACATCGTGCAGATGTTCTAGAATTCATTGATATTTACACCCTATTGATTTCCATTCCCTTTATTCCACCTCTCGGATCTGAACCCTTTATTAATATTTGCCTTTCGAGAGCGGTCACAACTGTAGTCAGGCTGAGCCATCCCCAGAATAAAAGGAGACTGTGCTCTACACCCTCTGGCCACTATTGATCTTATGACTATTTTAAGAGCTTCGTTAACTATGGCACTCCAGAGATTCATCATGTATAAGTTGTCATTGGCAGAGAAACAATTAGTTTTGTTAATATGTTAGCAAGCTGAGCTATTAGAAAGAAATCCAATTCTGAATGATTTCTCTTCTAGGTCTTTTCTGTAGACAGCAGATAAGTTGTACTGGGTAATCATTGGCCATATTTCATGCACTTGCTTGCTTTTACAATAGCTCTGTGCTATTTTTTTTCTAGGAAAAAATGTGCCCTTGTTTATCCAGAGCCAACCTTGTGGGGCAAAGTAACCAGGGCTTTTTTTTTTTCAGCCGGTATGTTACATATAACTGTGTGACCCAGAATAGCTCTCTGGAAGATGGCCACCTTGGGTTTTGGCCAGGTACTAGTGACCTGGATTGGCCACCGTGAGAACAGGTTTCTGGGCTTGATGGACGGGGAGAGAGGTGTTAAAAAAACAAGCTGGGAGATTTTGAGTGAGAAATGTAATGGGGTTGCAGAGGACTTTCTTGCAAGACAGGGGGGAAAAAAGGTGCCTAACTCAACACTGGTGTAGCTTATTTGATTTCGTCAGTCCATGAGGTAAAATCATGCATGCATTACTGCATTCACTTTGGTGATCACAACCCCAGGTTATCCGTTTGTCTAACAATACTTCTTATGAAGTTAAATTTGAAATGCAATAATTTCTAGACTATGGAGTTTGGAAAATGAAATAAATATTTTTCTCAGCTGGATAGTTATTGATGTGTTTTAAGGGAGTTAGGAATGATGGGGGCTGATGTAGTAAGCCTGTGTTGGAGCTATGTGCTAATACTTAGCATACAGTTTCTAATGCAGGGCTAACAAAAGTTGACCTTCCCGATGCACTACACCATGGGAGTCAGAATGGGATAAATATATGTACCCATTGGGGGGAGGGGGAATGTTTGGAAATTTTACTAAATAATATGATTGTAATATGTTTATGATATGTTTGATTGTAATAATTGAGGAAGGGTAGGTAGGTAGGGTTATAATTTTTATGTTTTTATGATGATATGAGAAAGAATTTCAAGTGTTATATTGAAGTTACTAATGATATATTCTTGTACACTTTTTGTAAGATTTAAAATGAATAAAGAATTAAAAAAAAAATACACAACACAGAATGGGAGGAGCTAGGGGTACCATGGAACCCACAAAAATCTCCCCAAACCCTGCTACAGTTGCTGCTGTTTCAGCAGTGCCAAAACAAAGATAAAAGCATCCAAGGCCATTCTATTCATCCTTGTGGCTGCCGGTTCTGCCCCAGAACTGAAAATGATGTCAGAAGGAGGTGTAGCCGGCAGCCAAGAGGATGACTAGAGTGGCCCTACAATACCATTATCTTTGTTTTACTACTGCTGGAGAATGGGGGAGAAACATGCTGGATAGAAGGGGGAAGAAGGGGGTTAGACAATGGATGGAAAGGGGGAAAGAGGGGATCAGGTTCTGGAAGGAAGGGGGAGGGAGGGGGTCAAGTGCTGGATGGAAAGGGGGAGAGAAGGGTCAGGCACTGGGTTGAAGGGAGGAGAGAGAGAAAGAGGCTGCTGAGTGAGAGATGGGCAGACACTGGATGGAAAGGGAGAGAGAAAGGGCAGACGCTAAATGGAAGGGAGGATAGGAAGAAGACACTGAACAGAAGGGAGGAGAGGGAAAGATGCTAACTGAAGGGGAGAGAGGAGGTCAGGCTTTGGATAGAAGGGGGAGAGAGGAATTCAGGCACTGGATGGAAAGGGGAGAGAAAGAAGAGGCAGATGCTGGATAGAAGGGAGGGAAGAGAGGGAGGGGGGCATATGCTGGATAGGGGGAGTGAGAGAAGGAGCAGATGCTGGGTGGAAAGGGAGAAGGGGATAGGGAGCAGACAATGAATGGAAAGGGAAGAAAGAAGAGGGGAAAATGTTGGATGGAGAACATGGTCTCAAACCTGCCTACAAGAAATAATCTCAAGAATCACATGCCAATTCACCATAATCATTATCCTAGAAGACCTAAACATACCAATATAATCCTAAGACAACTCTATAGTACTTGACTTTGAAACATTCCTATCAAATAGTCACCTGGATCTAATACCTTCTGCACTGACACATGAGAAAGGTCATACCTTTGACTTCATAGCAACTAACTCTACTCACCTGGTCACTGCCACAGACTGGTCGGCAGTTCCCTGGTCTGAACATTCTCTACTGTCCTTTCATTTCTCCCTTCACATGGGAAGCACTACGAGCAAACCTGCCAAACAAAAAATATTCAACAGAGGCTGAATAGATCCCAGTCAGTTTTGGTCCAAAGTAACTGAACAACTGGGCCAGCACAATCCTCCAAACACTAGATTCAATTGCACCCCTGCATTCCTGCAGTGTAAGGACCTCTAAACAAGCACCATGGTACACTGAGAACCTAAAGATTGAAAAACAAACATGCCACTGATTAGGAATACAAAGGCAGAAAAGCTGCTCCCATGACCACAAACTATCGTGGAAATCAGCTATAAAAACTTACAAGCACCACATAGCCAAAGCCAAGAAAATTTACTTTGCCTTAGAAATAGATAACACAACCTTTTATATATAAAAAAAACTATTTTAACCAATGTGCACTACAAAAGGCTTAGCTAACCTAAACATCCAGCCTAATGCCCAAGAACTAGCAAACTACTTCTTAGATAAGATCAAGGGCATACAACTTGAAATAAATAAACTTTCTTTTTTTTTTTTTTTCTTTATTTATGTTTTGAACATATTTTCAAGAATAAACTTCTTGTACAGAATATGATTGAGTCAGCATAATATAAACAAATGAAGTAACAACTATATAACAAAATTACTATTTACTCATCAAATTAAAGTCCCAAAATTTGAGATCCAAGGTGTTCCTGAGTGAGAAACTATTAAAAGAAAGAAAATAATTCAGATTGCAATTAGGCGGTCAGATGAGAATGGACCAAGAGTAAATTTATACATTGAGATTTTCTTTATCCCCTTCAAGGCCCCTCCTGGAGAGAAATCCTGTCAACTGAGAGGGTTTGAAGAAAATATAATTACAAGATTTGTACTTTACAATGCATTTGCAAGGATATCGTAAGAGAAATGATGCCCCCATTGCAGTGACACCAGGCTTAAGAAGCAAAAATTCCTTCCTTCGTTTCTGAGACTCCCTTGTCACATCCGGAAATATTTGAACTTTATGTCCAAGAAATTCTTTATGTCTATTCTTAAAATAAAGCTGTAATATCCAATTTTTATCTGGTGATAAAACCACCGTAGCCAATAGGGTAGCTGGAATAGCTACCTCCCTCATTGAAGATTTCAATAATAATGTTATATCCATTTGTTCACCCTGACCTTGTTGTTCTAGTGGATGCTGTTCTTCCGAATTTTTTGATGTTGGCAAATAGTATATTTTGGAAAAAGGAGGAAAGGCATCATTAGGAACATTAAGAACTTCACAAAAGTACTTTTTCAAAACTTCTTTGGCTGATAGAGAAGGAATCTTTGGGAAGTTCAAAAATCTAAGATTATTCAATCGCATATTATTTTCCATCATTTCCACCTTTCTCCTAAGGTTAAGATTGTCCTTAATCAGTGTCGTTTGGATTTGAGTTACTTCAGTTATCTTTTTATCTATTTTTTCCACATTATTTTTCATCGATACATTTTCCTGTTTAAGTCCATTTATTTCATTTCTTTGTTCTAAGTATTTCTCTTCTAGTACTTTAATTTGTGGTGACAATGTTTGTCCCAGAGTAATTACTAAGTCCCAAATTGAGTCTAGGGTAACATTCATGGGTTTAGGAACAGAGAATATACTTGCTTGCATTGTCCCAACTTCCACAGCAGTGGCAGTCTTCTCTCTCTGGAAGCCTTGCTCTGTTTCAAGTCCCCTTGTTGTTCTCACCGCAGTCTCGTCTTCCTCCAGTGCTTCGCCCATTCCAGCCTCCCGGGAAATGAAGTCTGCCTCCTCGGACTGACTACTCTCCCGTGGAGAGCTAGCACGCTGCGGCTGAGGGGGCGGGGTTCTAGCGTCGGGGCTCAGAGTCGACTCTAGCCCAGGGAAGCTTGCCGCGACCTCACTCCTTCCTGGCGATTCCAGCGGGCGACTCCCCAATGCAGCTACTGCCTCTTGGTTCAGACGCCGCAAAAAATCCTCCATGGACATCTGAAGAGGAGTCTCCAGGCGCCTCGAGGCTCCAGAAGCGCCTTTCCCTCTCCTTTTCGGCATCGAAACGGCACTAGGTAAATGTTGTTCGTTAGAATCTCTGGCGGCGTCTCGCTCACTCTCATCAGCACGCGGCCATCTTGGATATAAATAAACTTTCTAACACCAAAAGCCCAGAGGCTCAACCAGAACCTAAAACTACTGACCTCTGTACAGTGGACCAAATCTGGAGCAATTTTGAACCACTGTCTCCAGATGAACTTTTCTCTCAACTAAAAAGATTATCCACTCAAAGCTGTATACTGGATAAATGTTCACCATGCCTCTTTGTCCACATTCCAAATGCACTAATACCTTGACTAGTCTCTCAGTTCCATAACCTACTAATAACCAACCAATTACCAGAACGAATGGGCCGTATCACACTCGCTCCTATTCCAAAAATATCAAGGAGCCCGATTTATCCACACCATCTAATTTTAGGCTCATAGTTGGAATCCCGCTGCTAACCAAACTACTTGAAACCTAGGTCTCTACACAACTCACAATCTACATTGACAAATTCTCCTGCCTCCATCCCTTCCAGTTTGGCTTCAGAGCCCAACACAGCACAGAACTACTACTACTGTCCTTACCAACTAAAATCAGGCAGATGCTGGGTACAGGGCAACAATCTTTTCTACTCCAATTCAATCATATCAGCTGCCTTCGACTTTGTTGACCACAAATTACTACTGACTAAACGAACTATGTCTGATCAGATCTGTTCTTAACTGGTTCAAAGATTCGGAAGAACTAATCTTTTAAGGGAAATTGATATATGCGGTCAAAATGAAATACAGGCTAGGTTATTAAAAGTAGAAATGGTCAATGTTAGATCTATAAGAATCAAAGTCATGATTTATGATATGTTAAATGTTATGAAATTTGACATTTTATATATAACAGAATTTTGGCTGGTAGAGTCTGATTTAGTTCGTGAACAAAATGCTGTCTTAAGGACTTTAAGTGGGAAAGAGTTATGTAGAAAAGGTAAGAGAGGTGGGGGTGTTATAGTGTTTTAAGGGAACTCTTCTTTTATAGAATATGTAGTGATTTCTAATAAGGATATAACTTTTTGTGTAGTCTATTATCCACCAGTGAATTTGGAAGCTGATTCTTCTATTTTGTTGGAAATTTTATTGGCTTTAAATGCAGATTAGAATTTTATGTGTGTTGGGAGATTTTAATATTCCTTTAAGAACGGGAGAAGAATATTTGGTAAAATGGGATCATGAATTGTTTCATTTGTTAGAAGAATGTTTGTGTACTGCAACTTGCTACTCTCAGGCCTTTTGCTTAGCCATCTCGTTCCCCTCCAATCCATCTAGAATTCGGATGCACGACTCATATTCCAGGAGAGCCGCTATACACACGTTACCCCTCTCCTAATGTCATTTCACTGGCTTCCCATCCATTTCCGAATACAATTCAAACTCCTCTTTCCAGTGGTGTACCAAGAGGGGGGCGGGAGGGGCGGACCGCCCCGGGTGCCAGCCCTGAGGGGGTGCTCCCGGCCTTGCCGTTCAGTCCCCCCCCACCCCCGAAGGACCGCTCGCCCCACTGACCTTCCTGCACCACCTGTGAAGCAGCCCGCAACAGGATCGCGACGTCAGCGATCCCTGAGCTGTTTGGGCGCTGCTTCCTGCGCTGTGGTCCCGCCCCTCCTCTGATGTCAGAAGAGGGGCGGGACTGCGGCGCAGGAAGCAGCGCCTAAGCAGCGCAGGGATCGCTGACGTCGCGATCCTGCTGCGGCTGCTTCATAGGTGGTGCAGGAAGGTCAGTGGGGCGAGTGGTCCTTCGGGGGTGGTGGTGGGGGACTGAACGGCAAGGCCGGGAGCATAGGTAGTGCTGCTTCATAGGTTGTGCGGGGAGGCCAGGGGGGCGAGCGGTCCTTCGGGGTGGGGCGGGCGGGCAGGCAGGCAGGCTTTCAAGGGGGAGGGGGATGACAGGCAGGCAGGCAGACAGGCCTTCAAGGGGGGACAGGCCTTCAAGGGGGGGACAGGCAGGCCTTCAAGGGGGAGGCAGGCCTTCAAGGGGGGGGAACAGGCCTTTGGGGGTGTGTGCAGACCTTCAAGGGGGGGAGGGACAGGCCTTCAGGGGGGGGCGGTAGGCCTTCAAGGGGGGGCAGGCAGGCCTTCAAGGGGGGGACTGGTCTACAAGGGGGTGGGACAGGCCTACAAGGGGGTGGGACAGACCTTCAAGGGGGGGACAGGCCTTCGGAGGGGTTCAGGCCTTCAGAGGGGGTGAAGACCTTCAAGGGGGTGCAGGCCTTCAAGGGGGGGACAGGCCTTCAAGGGGGGGCAGGCCTTCAAGGGGGGACAGGCAGGCATGCCTTCAAGGGGGGGACAGGCCTACAAGGGGGGGACAGGCCTACAAAGGGGTTGGACAGGCCTTCAAGGGGGGTGCAGGCCTTTGGGAGGGGGGGCAGACCTTCAAGGGGGGGACAGGCAGGCAGGCCTTCAAGGGGGGGGACAGGCCTTCAAGGGGAGGACAGGCCTACAAGGGGGTGGGACAGGCCTTCAAGGGGGGTGCAGGCCTTCAAGGGGGGACAGGCAGACCTTTAAGGGGGGACAGGCCTTTGGGGGGGACCCTGGTTTAGAATTACACGGAGGGAAGGGGGTGTTCAAAGAGACATGCATATGCCAAACTTTGGGGGGGGGGGAGGAAGAAATAATGGGTCTGAAAATAGAGGAGAGGGAGAGAGATGATGGACCATGGGATTTAGGGAGGGAAGGAACAGAAAGGGAGAGAAATTGGACACAAGGGATGGTGTGGAGGAGGGATAGAGATACTGGATAGGAGGGTAATTGGGAAAAGAAAGGGAGAGATGGTGGACTCTGGGGTGGTGGGGAAGGAGGGAGAGATGCCGGATGAAAGGTAGTTAAGAAAAGGTGGATCTGTGGAGGGAGATGAAAAAAAGGAAAGATACCAGACTTCCTGGGGAGGGAAGGGAAATGGAAAGGGAGGACAGAGTTGGCAGATGGATGGTTAGCATGCAGAAAGAAGAAAGAAGGAGACCCTGGCAAGCAAATTATCAGAAGAAAACCAGAGCCTTGGACCAACAAAATTTGAAATATAACCAGACAACAAAAGGTAGAAAAATTAATTTTATTTTCTGTTTTGTGATTATAATATGTCAGATTTGAAATGCGTATCCTGCCAGAGCTGGTGTTGGACTGCAAACGTGAGCTAGGATTTAACAGAGAGAGGAAAAGTCCTTTTTGTTTCTTTATTTTATTTACACCACAGCGCCAGTGTGGTTAGGAGAAGCCAAAGGGGTGAAAAAGCTATAAAACCCACCAGGAGTTTTGAAAAAAATCACCCAATTGGGCAGGAAAATCGAATTGAAAAACCAATTCAATAGGCTGAATCGAATCGAAATTTTTTTTCCTGAATCTGGCAGCATTAGTTTGCGCTATTGTCTTAGACTTTAGGACCTGGGATTGGGGAGAGATGGCATCCTCAGTACTTTATAATGCAAGTGAAACGAGGATTTGGTCAGACTTTTGAAGGGTCTGCAGAAAAAAAATATTGTATAGGCTGGGGACATGAGACAGCAGGAAATGGGAACTTTTCTTCCTTCTATTTTTGTGAATGGAAAGGCTGAGGATGTCAGAGAGTTCAGTTAAATATGTGCTTTATAAGAAAATATAATAATGTGTTTTATAAAGTTTATAGCATAGCTGGCCTACCCAGTGAGGTGTTTCTAGTGGTGGTGGTGGCAGCGTGTCAATGTGTTGAGAGGAAGAGGTGGTCTGGGAAATTCTGCTGAGCAAACTCCGGGCCCATTTCCACCCCCCAGTTAGTTCACTCCACTCAACTGGTTCACACACTGAGTGGGTCTTTGGGTGTTGTGTTGGGATCTCTTCCAGTGGTTTATCAGTATCTCCTTCTGGTCCAAGGAAGGAAACTTTGTTATCCTTAGCATTGACCTACAGAATATGTTTGTAACAGCGCTGCTTGTGTGGCATTAGGCTATGTAGTGATCAAAAGAAAAAAACAGACCTTTGCACATTTTTGCACTATATGGTGGGTGTATGAGGAGATTCACATTCCCTGCACAGCTAAGTCCATGTGAAGTTACCTTGTGCTGTATTTGACATCTAGCAAGGTCTCTGTTTGAAAGGAAAGATCTAAATTTAAAAATGAAGTGGTCAGAAGTTATGGTAAAAGCAGATAGTGTAGCTGGTTTTAAGAAAGATTTGGACAAATTCCTGGAGGAAAAGTCCATAATCTGTTATTAAGACATGGGGGAAGTGTCTGCTTGCCCTGGATCGGTAGCATGGAATGTTGCTACTCTTTGGGTTTTGACCAGGTATTAGTGTCCTGGATTGGCTACCATGAGAATGGGCTACTGGGCATGATGGACCATTGGTCTGACCCAGTTAGGCTATTCTTATGTTATGTTCTCATCTGTAGGGGCCTTTGTTTTCACTTCTTATTTTAATGTATTTTTTTTCTGAGAACTTATCAGTGTTTTTTATAATGGGAACAAAAATGGAAGAGAATTAATGTGTGTGGGATGAGGGGGAACTAATTTCTTCAGCTAAATAATTCAATCCACTTCAAACAGACATAGGAGAACTCACGCACCATTCACACACCCTCCAACCAAAAACGTCAAAAGAAAAAAACTGTTCGACAACCTCCTAGCCATTCGAGCTGCAACACTCGACACCCAACTCTACAACCAATTGACATCGACCACAGACTGCAAAACCTTCAAAAAGAAATAAAAACCCTTCAATTCAAAAAACACATAAAACCGAACAAACACAATCAGAACTGTCCCAAGCATCACCTGCAACTATTCCATATGTACTTCTGATGTCATGACAATTCAGACATAATTTATTTTATGTTATGTTTGGAATATAAGAAAATTTTCACTGCCTGTTTCTATTTTGACCATTTATTCCGTTTCATGGTCATTACAAAAAATATTTTTTTACATGGGGGGGTGTCAAAAAATAATGGGCCCAGGGTGCCACATACCCTAGGTACGCCACTGCCTCTTACTGACCTACATATGCATTCTCTCAGCTGTCCCTCATGATCTCTCGTCACTTTCTTCCCTTATGATCTCCTCCCCCTCCCCTCCGTGAGCTCCGCTCAGCTGGTATGTCCCTCCTATCGGTGCCCTTCTCTTCAACGGCCATCTCCAGACTTCGTCCCTTCTGCCTTGCTGCGCCTTATACTTGGAACAAGCCACCTGAAACCCTACAGCAGAATCCATCTCTGGCAGTTGTCAAGGCCCAGTTAAAAGCCTACCTCTTTGAGAGTGCTTCCGCCTTCTAACTCCTCTCACCTTGGGTTCTGCATCCCTAACCCTATATGTCATGTCTCTCTGTTCAAGTTAGATTGTAAGCTCTTCTGAGCAGAAACTGTTTATAAATGTCAAAATGTAGAGTGCTGTGTACGCCTTTCAACGCTATATAGTAGTAGTAGTTTTCAGATAGTGAAATAGAAGACACATTGTGCAGACCCTGTGTTAGACCTAGTTTTTTTGCCTTAAGAAATGAAAGGAAAATGTGTCATTCATTGGTAGTACAATCTATGGTTTGGTCTGATCATTCCTTAGCAAGGTTTACATTACTATTGGATGTTGGATTGGTTATCCCTGTAAGAGAGAACAATTATATAGTAACCACTTGTCCAAAGTTTGAGATACAGACTCTGAGTGATACATGGCTTCCTTTGTTGAAGTGGCTGAATGAGGATGATAATTGTAACCCCCCCTCCTTTTTCTGTACCAAAGCGCTGAGGATCCTAAACTGTAGTCGTGGTGTCCAAGTGGCTTAGCTCAACACCCGGCCAGAAAAAGAGGAAAGTCAGAAGAAAAATGAACACTAGCTACTCTTAATTTGGTTTTTAAGAGAACTGGCTAGGATTAAATGTTGTGAAAATCAGATAAAACATGCAAAGGTTATAAACATTATAATGAGTAGCCAGACCAGATGCAAGGTGCAAAAACAAATTTATTGCACCAATTCAATAATTTGTCTTTAAAATGGTTAAAAACAAGTTTAAAAGCAAATAAAATATTTTAATAAGTTATAAAGTGCTCATCATTATAATTTAATAACATATGCCTAACTGGATCCAGTATTCTAATATTCTAATGTGTTTCCGCATTCACTGTTTATCACAATTACATACTGATGACTGAACAACAGTGTTTCCTTTACAGTACAGTACAGTACAGAAACCTTTCTTTCTATGTCAGTTCTCAGGGTCATAAATGCCATTTAAAGTCATAGAGTCTTAATTTTAGGTAGGCAAAGGTTGTTCTTAGTAGAAATTAAAATGACTTCTGTCTTTGGTGAATTTTACTTATCTTTGTTCTTCATTCTTCAATCTTCAGGCCTCTTTCCTTCATCTGTTCTTCTCCCTACACCTCTCTAAGTCAAATAAAAATAAGAGGAAAAAATACCCTCACTCCCTATAAGTAAGTTTCTTAAGTTTGCCTGTCAGCTCAGGATACCTAAGAATTGTTCCACTAAATAAGTTTAAAAGAAATACAAATAGTTTCTATAACTAGAATTCTATCTAAACTATTTTTTTATTTTCCTTAAACTAACTATTCTTCCATTTTCTTAGGCAGACATTAAAACAACACACACCTTTCTCACATAAAAATTTGCCTTAAATCTGTTCCAAAAATCTGTCATACACACAATTTTTATTACAGTTTCATTCATATACCTCACCTTCTATCTCACTTACTCTCATTTACACACAGAACAAAACCAGAACCGGTTTCCCTTCTTCAAAGACAACTCTGTCTGTCTACTGTCACAAGCCAGTCGATGTCCCGGCAGACTTGTGCAGCCAATCAGAAACATTCTTACATTAACATAAATTCTCAACACATTCTAGTAACAGTTTGGAATCTGCTTTAACACCTAAAGTATTCAGCTTTAAAACAAAATCACTGAATTCAACCAAAAGCATTTCCATAAACAAGGTTCTGTTGAAAACATCTCAACATCTAAGCCACAAGAACTATATCCCACTTCCCATCAGCATGTGTCATCTTGAAGGAAAAGCAACATTCCAATCAATATCTTTACTCAAATAGCACTGCATTAGGAAACGGTGTCAGGTCAAAAGCGCGCCGGGACAAAGGCGCGCCCAGACAATTGAGCGCAGTGCGGAGGCGCGCGCCGCTCAAAATTACTGTTTTTAGGGCTCCGACGGAGGGCAGTGGGGGGGGGAACCCCCCCACTTTACTTAATAGACATTGCGCCGCGTTGTGAGGGTGTTGTGGGGGTTTAGGGGGTTGTAGCCCCCCACATTTTACTGAAAACTTCACTTTTTCCCTGTTTTTAGGGAAAAAGTTAAGTTTACAGTAAAATGTGGAGGGTTACAACCCCCCAAACCCCCCATAACACCGGCGCGATGTCTATTAAGTAAAGTGGGGGGGGGGTTCCCCAACAAAAACCCCCGTCGGAGCCCCTAAAAACAGTAATTTTGAGAAGCGCGCGCCTCCGCGCTGCGCTCAATTGTCCGGGCGCGCCTTTGTCTTTCGCGCCATAGTCTATGAACCTTAGGAAACTATCAACAGAAACTACCAACTACCAACTCTGCTGAATGTGGGCTCAACATTCCACAGCACAACACCAGCACAAATACTCCACAGTATCTGACACAACACCATGGCCATATGCCTCTGGAAAATGGACCAGGTATTTAATTTATATAATGTGTCTTCCCTGGTGAATGAATGGTTTACAACTTTAGAAGGAAGTTTGGATGATATTGCCCTGTTGAAAGAAGTTAAATCATATAAGGATGTGGAATATCACCCTTGGATGACAGAGCGCATACAAAAAATTAAGGTGAGAATTAAGAAAATATGAGTGCATTTGGAGGAAATCTTTGGATGTGGACGATTGTGATAATTACAGCTTTCAATTATATGAATGTCAAGATTTTTGTAACATGGAGAGCAATAGGTTTAATAGTGACAAAGTGAAATGGGCTGTTAGTAGACCAAAGGAATTATTTGCAACAGTAAAATATTTGATTGAGGGTCCCATTAATAAGAATGAAAGTATGGGACCAGATGCCTATGGCCGGGCTGCTCTTACTATTGGAAGCTAAGCAAGGGCAGGCCTGGCTAGTTCTTGGATGGGAAACTGCCTGGGAATACAAGGTGTTGTAGGCTGAGGGGCCCTAGATTGGGCAACAGCAACATAGTGGAGCTGCACAGGAGAAGGCAATGGCAAACCACTCCTGTACTCTGCCATGTAACATCACAGGGTGGATTCCTTACTGTGCATGTTGCCATGAGTCAGTGGCCAACTCAAGGGCAAGATCCATCCATAGGACTGGAAGCAGAAGAGTTTGCACAGTTTTTAGTTCAGAAAACTAAAAGGTTTCAAGAAAATTTTCCAAAATTTGAAGATTTAGAAGAAGATGAATGTCAAGTAAAACCTATGAAATGGAGTGTGTATGTGAAGGCCACAAAGACTGATGTTTTGCATTGTTTGCAATCTTTACATCCTACAAGATCAATAGTTGATCCTTGTTCCTTCATAATGAAACAGGTGAAGGAGTTGTGCCATCGTTGACGTTGATTGTTAATAGATATCTAGACACTAGTGTGATTTATTTATTTAATTTTCTATACCATTCTCCCAGGGGAGCTCAGAACGGTTTACATGCATTTATTTAGGTACTCAAGCAGTTTTCCCTCTCTGTCCCAGCGGGCTCAGAATCTAGCTAACGTACCTGGGGCAACGGGGAGATTAAATGACTTGTCCAGGGTCACAAGGAGCAGTGCGGGTTTAAACCCACAATCTCAGGGTGCTGAGGCTGTAGCTTTAACCCCTGTGCCACACTCTCCCCTAAATTATTGAAAACAGCAACGGTAAAACCATTAATGTAAAAAGAAAACTTGGATGTGACTGTTTGGGGGAACTATAGGCCAATTCCTGTACTATTATTTGTGGGGAAAATTGTTGAGAAAGTGGTTCAGAAACAACTTCAGGAGAAAGTGTGGTTTTTTTTTTTTGTTAAAAAAATTCTTTATTCATTTTCAAAACTACAATTGTGCACAAGAGATGATGCATTTACATAAAATATTAACATTCCAGCACAATAAACTTAATAGAAATAATGACAAGACTTATTTTGCCCCACCCCTTTTCCCAATTGAACAACAACTCATAAAAATACCTGTAAACAACCTATCCATACCTCTTGATCAATGCCAAAACATATCCCCTTCCCTCCTCCCCAGATGTGTACTTCAGGAGAATGTTGATAAAGACAATTTATTGGATTGTTGTCATCAATATGGATTTCAAATAGGACATGTTGAATCATTGATGGTTTCTTTGGTGGATGAGTTGTGGAGAGGGATGGATAGAAACAAAACTGCGTTTGATATGGTTGATAGTAAAGTTTTGTTAAGAATATTACTCAACATGAAAACACTTTCTCTGCTGTTTTGTTTTTTTTCCCCCAGGAATGTAGTTATCACATATATCAGGTAAAATGAAACCAGATTTCAAGTGTTGTTGCTACCAACTCGTTATCACAAAATAATCATGTGTATATATACACACATTTGAATGAGGTAATACAGTCTGTTGTTTAACCTATTTACACCAGTCTGTTTCTGTTCAAAGATAATTTCTAGTGCAATAGGTGTGTCATTCTAGACAAGCAGGTTATTTCCCTATGACCGCGAGACATCTGCAGAAGGAATCCACTCCGGATCTTTTCTGTGTCTCTCCTACTCCACTGCGAGCTCTATGCGAGCCAGAAGGAGTGTTTCTGTTCTGCTCTCTTTTTCTTATTTTATTTGGTGTTTTTTTGTTGTTTTTTAAAAAATCTTTATTCAGTGTTTTCAGTGCTCGGAGCTTTCACCTTGGTTTCAAGTTCTGCCTGCATAGAGAGGAAGCAGACTCGGTCTGTAGCTGATAGGTTGATCTCTGGTGGTACCTGTTAGCCAGCCTGCACAAGTATTTTTTGGGAGCTCAGGGCCATCCCGTGATTATTTGTCACCCACTGCTTTTCAGGGGTTTGAGAACAGGCTGTTAGGCACCCTTAGGAGACTCAGCGGTGTCTCACAGGGTATCCGCTGCATTTTATGCCTCTTCCCTTCTGTAAGCACATCTGTCGATCTGTGGGGTTGGGGGTGTGGCCAAGCTCCATGTCTGACCAGCAGCCTGAAGATCAACATTAAAGAGGGATTCACAGCTTGAGGCGGTGATTCTTCTCCTTTCCAGCTTCTGTAAAAAGCTGAAGCAAGCTGCAGCACATATTCAGCACAGGTCACAGTGATTAAAGTAGTTACAGTCTGTGAGGTAAATCAGAGGAGGTCTGAATTTCAGTTTTTTGAGTGTTTTTGCATATTCCCCTACCTGAAAAATCCTAATTTTGCTGTTTTTGCACTTTGTGGAAGTGTTTTATTAGTGTTTTTAGGCGCAAATTTCTTAGCAGTGGCCATCTTGGATTTTTAGCAATTTTTTTTTTCAAAAATTCCCTGCACTTCCAAAACTGCAATTTTTGCCTCAAAACTGGTTGGGATGGGGTCCTTGGGCTCTTATACCTCAAATTTGTGCAAGGATTGTGCAAAATCGGCACCTCAAGAGTGTCCTTGTACCATGTGCTGCATGGACAGGCTGGAACAGCCACCTTAATGTCTCTTCTGCTTAGGTAGGTGACAAAAAGGGCAGCCAGCCTGCAGAGGCAACCTTTTATATTTGGGGGGCCTGAAATCCAGACAGTTCTACTCGTCAGTATGTGGACTCCCCATAGCCCATGAAGCGCAAGCTACTCCAAGCGCCAAGGTCCAGAGGACTTCTCTGACTTTCTGAAATTTTTATGGAATGCCTTTTGTGAGAGCCGTGTTTCTCCTGCACAGTCTTACTGCACCCTGACTTGTCTCCTCGTGGCATTGCCTCATAGGGCACTTCTTTACTCTGCCACTGTTCAGGACTTCGGAGATCACTCCCCTGGAGACACTGATACCGATGATCTCTTATTTTGGGGGGATGCTTTTCCCATGGCTGAGGACCCGGGAATGTATGCCAGTTCCTTAGATCCTGCTTTGGCTTTGGAGCCAAGGGAAGTTTGCACAGTTCTGCGCTTATTTAAGTCTGCTGAGTTGGACTTAGTCCCTCAGCTAGCTCCTTCTACTTCCTCCTTTCTTATTTATGGAGTGAGAGCTTTGCCTTTCCCTGGCATCCGCTGCCAAAGGTGGTGTCAGCATTTCATGTGAATCAGGAGGTCCATTTGCCTGCTTTACAACCTACAGGTTCTAAGAAACAGGACTGTGTTTTGCTCAAATTGGATGTAAGAATAGTGCTTTTTCACTATTTAGAGGTCACCAGCGAGGTTGGCTCTCTGACCTTCTGTTTGTGCTGACTCATTTGTCTAAGCGAGGCACACCTGCTTCCAAGGCCACGATATCTACTTGGATCCATAAGGCTATTCATCAGCCTACATTTTCTGTGGGACACAGTTCCCTGTTTCTATTAAGGCACATTTGACTAGATCCATGCTACACACTTTTGCAAAGTTTTACAGGGTGGACGTTATGGCACGAGAGGACTCTGCCTTTGGCTCTTCCTTGTTACAGGCCGGCATAGTCAGCCCATCCTAATTCTCTGGGACTGTTTTTGACATATCTATTGCACTGGAAAAAGAGATTATGTCATTACCTTGATAATTTCTTTTCCAGTAGATATGTGTCATTCTAGACTCCTGCCCTGTCCTTCCTGCACCTGCCTACTGATTAATTCTGTATATGCTTCTCCAAGTTGTATCTTGGATGCCAGTTAACCCTTTGGGCTCTGAAGGATATTGTCTGATATGTTTTAGCATCTATAGGGGCACTTCCTGGGCCCCTTTGATGCTTCTGGTGGCTGCTGCTAGTTCATTACATGTTACAGTGTTTATGTTATAGCAGAACAGTTCTATTGTTGGGGTGTCCCCTCTTTGTCCTTAATTCACATAATTGGTTAGGGCTCTAGCATGCTTGGGTGCTAACTGCAGGTGGCAGTACAGCTCAAAGTGAAGTAGGAGGGACACAGAAAAATCCGAAGTGGATTCCTTCTGCAGAAGTCTTGTGGCCATAGGGAGATAACCCGCTTGTCTAGAATGGCACACCTATCTACTGGAAAAGATATTATCAAGGTAAGGCCATAATCTTTTTATTCATACTAGCACCAGTATTTGCTAGCGGTTGGAGGAGGCGTCAGTCAGTACCAAAACTGAAAAATGCTGTGTTTAGAAGCTTGTCACAGTTTCAGTTATCTGCAGTATGCCTTTGCTTTAAGAAAACAAGTCTGGCCTGAGATAAAAAAAGACAAACAAAAAAAAATCGAAATGACTGAGCTTGCTAGCTGGGTCAACTCAACAAATAGTTTGCAGTTTTGTTAACACTGAGGGAGGTAGGCAGTGCACGTATTTTTATCTTTCCTATAATAGTGTTCACAGTTGAAACCACCACCTCAAATAATGATGCAAGAGGCTATAAATGGAATATTTTGAGTTTTTATAGCTCAGGGTTTTTGGCAGCTGCACTGACCCTGAAGAAAATTCAGACATTTTTTTAATGATTCAGCAAACGGACAACCCAAAGACAATGTTGCATGGGAGCATTTGAAACCAAAAATGCTGATGACTTCTTTAAACACAGTAGACAAAACCTATTGTAAATAGTCCTGAAAGCCTTCATCCTTAGTTTGCCCAAGAAACAGTACCAAAATCCACCAATAATTGAACTATATTTGTTTTAGGAATTAAATATTTAAAATCAGACATATCAGGATGACCCTGGATGTGCATTAACACCAACAGCTGGATTCTATACATGCTGCCTAGATTTGTGCACCAAAATTTAAGTGCGCTCCAGAGCCAATTAATGTCAGTAACTGAGTGCTCAAAGAGCAACAAAAAGAAATCCAACCAAATCTGCAAGAAAACCACCGAAACAGGAAAACCAAACAAAAACTGCAGACAATGTACACAACGCAGGCAAGAATTTATTGTATCAAAGTTAAAATGCAGTAATATAAAAACCTTTTTACCAACCAAGAGACCCAACACGGTCCGCATTTCGGACAACACGCCTTCATCAGGGGTCCATGGTAAATAAGGTACAAATGTACCGCAAAAAATGAAGATAACAACCAATGCCTGTGTGCTAACAAATCAACAACTGATGTTAACCGGCACCCATAAAAATTCAAATGTATGCTGGTCTTACCCCAAGATACCAGGCACATTATCACATCTTCTTTTTTATTGCCCAAATATTCAATCTTATTGGAAAACGGGTTGGACCAAAATTTCTGCAATACTGAACCTGGACAACTCATTGACTTTGACTTATAAAACAATCAAATCCTGATAGCCACCTAGCGCACATTAAACTCTATAATATTTTGCTTGCCTTAGCTACCCACTTAACTGTATGCAACTGGAAGGACAATGCATGCCTCAATTCTTCTGAACAGTGGAGCTATCTTTGCCCCGCGTCACCGCTAGACCACCAGGTAAGGTTGGGGATGCAGGAGGGAGGAAGATAGACAAGTTCCTGATGAATAAGGACGTACGCTGAGAGGGCTAGTCTCAGTTAGGGCGCTGGTCTTTGACTACAGGGCCGCCGCGTGAGCGGACTGCTGGGCATGATGGACCACTGGTATGGCCCATCAGCAGGAATTATTATGTTCTTATTATGTTCTCTATCAGGAAATATGAGGTAATTACGGTGATCAAAATTTACAACTTTCAAAAATCTTGGGCACCACTGGACAAATATTATACGGCCTCTTTTACAAAAATGCGCTAGCGGCTGCTGCACGGCAACAGCCCCGAAGCCCTTTAAATCTCTATGGGCTTCGGGTCATTAGCGCAGCGCAGCTTTGTAAAAGAGGCCGCTAATGTTATCTAACCATTACAACATGACCTTGGTACTCTTGCTTTTATCCACTTGTTTTGATACAGCTTGTGTGACTCGATAATTTTTCTGCACTGTTATACTTTGTATTTGTTCGGATTATATTTGTATTTGAAACTCTCAATAAAACATACTGAAAAAAAAATTGCATGCATATCTGCCTGTGCTCTATTCTGTAAGGCACTGAACTGTAATAGCATGTCATTCAAAAGGGGGCGTGGCCATAGGAAAAGCATAGGCCTGTCAAAATGTTTTGTGCTTTTGTACAGAATACTGCCTCAGTGTGACTAATTTGGGTGTTAGCATTTACACCAGGTTTTGGCAAGCATAAAGTCTGGTGCCAAAAGTTAGGCCTGTATAGAATCGCACGTAGGCCCATATTCTAAAAACGGTGCCTTAAGTTAGACTTCCTACTAGCGTTTAAGTTAAGTTGAAAATACCGTTTAAACAAAATTTAAAACAACTTAAAACAAAAAATATAAATGACACCTGCATTGTGGCTATGGAGGCACTTTACAATGCTTAATGTCACAGTAGGCATGGCTAATACCAGAAGTGGCATTAGGCATCTTAAAGTGCCTCTGTAGGTACGATTCACATGAAAGGTAGGTGCTACAAAATATAGGCCTTGAGAACCCTGGCCTACATCTCCGATGCCTACCTTTCATGTAGCAACAATTCTATAAATGGTGCTGTCACGTGATTGGCACACAATTGGCAGCCATTTTTAAGGTGGTGGCCACCACCTGCACTGTTTATAGAATCTGGGCCTTAGCATTTTGCTCTACCATTTGGATGTTTTTATCAGCTAACTGTTTTTTTTTTCAAAAATTGAATATATTTACATAACCATCAAGTGTACTAAAGGCAAGTGGTTGACTCTTAAAAAGGCACTTAGGTGCTGAAACACTGGCCGTGTTGAGTCCAGACCCATTAAAGATTCCATTTGATGACATACTGTATTCCTTGTTGGTGGTTTCTCTTCCTCACAACTTTTGTTCTTGGATTTTTGTTTCTGTCATGGAAGTTTTTGTCTGGTCCTACTTTGCTGATTTTTAAGCACCATTTATAGAATTCTCCTCCCCTTAAATCCTCAATGAGGCCCATGTGTTGAATGTTGGGTGAAATTGTAGACCCTGTTTTCTACTGCTGTTGTACTTGCTGTTGTCCTTGCTTAATAAAATAGATTTGAACATAAAAGAACCATAAAAGTAGAAGGCAGTAGATATCATTTTATCACACTTAGATATATGTACAATAAGATTTTATTTTATGGGCAGCTTGTCTTTTTTGTCTTAACTTTAAGATGTTTGTTACCAACCTGAGACTGTTAGCTAGAAGAGCCAGAAATCAGATCATTAAAACAAATAATAGTGACTGTTCTTTCTTTTCTGGTTTTACCTCACCTACAATGAAACCATTTTGGTTTTCTCTGTGATTTACCATATAATAAAGTCAAGCTTAACAACAACAACAACAACAAAAAATCACTCATACATCTTTTGAAAAAATGCTACAGAAAAATTTCATTGCTCTCCCATTTCTCTTGTATTTTTTTTAAAAAGTATTGCTTTTTCAAATTATAATACAACTAAAAAAATTTACAATTTCAAAAGGGAAAATATGCAAATGTCTATATTATCTCAGGAGAATTTTACAATAAATTATTAATCATTAATATACTATAGTAGCCTACAATAGGGGAGACCAAGTGGAAGAATCTAGATGAAGATAGATATTAACCTATATAAAATATCAGGAAAAGCATGAAGGTTGTGTCCATCAAAATGAAGTCCCTCTTTTACTAAGCAGAGATAGAGGTTTCTACCACACCCTGGGGCACTAAATGTTCCGATACTCATAGGAATTCTATGAGCGTCAGAGCAGCTTCAGAAAACTTATCACTTTGGGTTGAGGTAGAAACCTCTACCATGGCTTAGTAAATGGTTGGGGGTAAATGCCATGAATTTCCAAATGAACTAAGGGCTCCTTTTATTAAATGATGGTAGAGGCTTCTACCACCGGCCAGTGAGGTAAATGCTCAGATTCTCACACTGTTTATTTGGAAGGGCACACGGGATGATCTCGAGGAATTTATTTAATATCTCAATAGCTGTAATCAACATTTGAAATTTACAGCAACAATAAATTCCACAAATATTAATTTTCTAGATCTTCATTTAATCTATAAATCAGGCAAATTTGAAACCACTATTTATAGGAAAATCACTGATAGGAATAATCATTTCCACTATCGCAGTCACCATCCAAAATGATTACGGGATAGTATTCCTGTGGGCCAGATGCTTCGACTAAAGCATTTGTGCTCTTCGCAATCTGAATTTAAGGTTCAGGCAGCTGAACTTCAACAGCAGTTTCGGCGGGGAGGGTAACCTAAGCAGAGTTTGAAAAAGGCATACAAACGTGCCTCATGTGTGATTCGGCAATGGCCCGTGTTGTCCAAAGCACAGGGAGATGTAAATGATCTAATAACCAGAGTAGTACACTTTTCAAAATCTGACGCTCTCTAACCTCCAAAATAGACTCCTCCTCTCCCCCCTCCTCCCCCTCTGCCGAAGTCCTAGCAGAATTCTTCAATGATAAGGTCTCTACCTTACGACGCTCCTTCCCACCTACAGTCCCTTACAACTCCCTGGTGCTCACGGACTCCAACCCTACCCTAATGGCCTCTAGCTCTATCCCAGCCGACAGATTCTGGGCTGCCTTCGAGCTCATATCCGATTCCCTCATCCTTAAAATCTGTCTCAAACTGAAATCTTGCAACTGTTCTTTAGACCCTTTTCCCTCCTACCTCTACGAGAAAATACCCACTCAGGCCATCTCTACCATTACCAAACTCTTAAACTCCGGGTCTTTTCTCCCCAGAAATGGGCCACATCGCCTTATCCCCTCTATTGAAAAAACCCGACCTCAACCCCTCTGCTCCATCCAGCTATCGCCCAATAGCAAATATCCCTCTCTTAACTAAGCTGCTCGAGTCCATCATTGCGACCCAACTCTCATCCTATCTAGAGAAATTCTCCATTCTCCTACCTTACCAATACG